>NW_022111325.1:459472-471277 GCF_000313985.2 Echinops telfairi
TATTTAAACAAAACATTATCATCTTCAAAGTACTCTCCATAACACTTAATACATTTATCAAATCTGTAATTCCATTCTTGGAAACATAATTCAAACTCATCTGTTTCAGTGGCTGACAGCACCTCCCTCGTTTTCTTTCACCCTCTTCTACGTCATCAAATTGCAGAAACAAAAAGAAGTCGCACAGAGGGAGGACAGGTAAGAAAGGTAGGTGGGACCAAAGAAGCATGTTGTTTTTTGACAAAAACTGGTTGCTTGCGCAGGTACATTGCATTGTAGTGTTGGCATAGCCAGTCCCTTGCTTGATCCCAAATCAGACCTATTTTGTCGCACACTGTTATGCAATCTTTTCAAAACCTCTAAATAGAAAGTTGATTAACAGCCTGACCTGGTGGAATGAACTCCAAATGCACTCACTACAAGTCTACATTTTCATCCATTTGGGAAGTTGACGTAGTCTAGAATGAGGTTTGTCATCAATTGACATTTCACCTTTTTTGAAACAAGAAAAACACTCCTATGCTTGAACTCGAGTTTTTCCCATAGCTCTGTCTGTGTAAGCTGTGTTCAACATCACAAGAGTTTCTGCTGCATTTTTCCCAAGCACCGAACAAAATTTCACAGTTGCATGCTGTTCTCTTAAATTGGACATCACAAAAAACAAGGTCTGAGCAAAACTGCTTCCACAAAAAAAATTCACTGTGACAGAGAGAACCTTCCCAGGGATGCCACTGGGTGCACGAATTCAGAGTGAGTTGCTGGAAGCTCATCTACTATGAAAACCGTGCTCCGCCCAGCACAATTCCAATTTGTTTTGGGTACCCCCTTGTATATTTCTCATTAAGTGGATAAAAGTCAGCATAAATAGTACGAGGTAAATGTAAATGGATCTGGAGTTTTTGTTGAGGAAATAGAAATGGTGCATCCCATAAACCTTTCATTAGTGTTAAAAAAAAGTTACCCCACAATAATAAAGACATTAAGGTCAATTCATCATGAGTACATAACAAGTTTACAAGTTTATGCACTTAAGGAGAGCTTCATATTACATAAAGCAAAACCTAAAAGAATTTCAAAGTGAAATTCACAATTAGAGTTCAAGATTTCAATACCACACTCTAAATAATTGATAGAATAAGGAAGCAGAAATTTGACAATGTAGTAGACTCAATCACTACCCAAGCACCTAAATAGAAAATGTAAGAACCCACAACCCTGAAACAGGAGACTGTCTACTCTTGTTTTTTTTGAGACTGTCTATTCTTTATTGCACAAAAAAATTTACTAAAATCGACCATATTTTAGGTCATAACCCACCCCCTCTAAATTCAAAATGATCTGAGTCCAAATTACAGTAAGATTTGCAAAAAGGTACCAAATATTTGGAGATTAGCTAACATAACCCTAAATAATCAATGAATTAAAAAATAAATTGGAAACTATTTTGAACAGAATGTATATGAAAAATAAATCATGTTATCAGAATTTGTGAGATGTTGCTAAAGCAATAAGAAGAAGAAGGGGGATTTAGGATACTAAATGCCTGTCATATTAGAAAAGAAAAAGAATAAATTTAATCTAATGTAAGCAAAAGAAAGGGAATAATATAGGTCAAAGTAGGACTTAACAGAAAATAGAAAAATCAGTAAAATCAGAAGCTGGTCTATATGAAAATAAAACTTATCAATCTAACTTCTTGAAGGGGGGGGGCACATTGCCAGAATTAGGTAGGAATAATAAGAATTGACACATCACAAATTCTGTAAATATTAAACAGGATAATAAAGAATTGTTGTGAACTTTATGTGATCAAACTCAACTGAGATGAACAGACACATTCTTGGGATGAATGATACAAATTACCAAGGCTCATTTAGTAAACATTAGATAGTATGAATTGTCCTGTATCTATTAAATACATTGTAGTTATTAGAAACATTCTCACAGGCCCAGATAACATGTGAATTTCCCCCAAACATTTAAGAAAAAATTAAGATCAATTCTATACAAATTCTTTAAAAATCTTAAGGGACTACTTTCTAGCTCATTCTATGAAAGGACAGAATAGTATCAATGCCTGATACAATGAAACCAGACTAAGATGCTATATGATGTTGTATGAAAAGGAAACTACAGGCAACATTCCTCATGAACATAGCTGCAAAAATTCTTAAGAAAACTGCTAGCAAATTCTCTCTAACAATAGAACAAAAGGATAATACATCATGACTAAGTGGGGCCCATCCCAAGCACGCATATAAACTAAAAAAGAAAATCCTACTATCATCTCCATAAAGAGAAAGCATTTGACAATAACATACAATCTTAATGAAAACTGTCAATAAGTACAAAGCAGAACTCCCTCGGCCTGGAAAGGGGCACCTACAAAAAAAGCTATAACTAACATGGTCTGAATGTTTAATCCCCAAGATCAGAAACAAGAAAGGGATATTAATTTTCACCATTTGTAATCTATATTGTACTGGAAATTCTTAGTGTTATCAGGCAAGGAAAAGAAAAGATATTCCTATCAGAAAAAAAAAAGAACAGTAATAGTCTTTATTTGCAGACAACATAATCATTTGTAGAAAATGTATGGGAATCTCTCCCTAAACACAATGATGAGTGAGTTCTATCAAGCTTGTAGTAGGGTGCAACACCCCCAAACATAAAAACATCAAATGCTTCTATATAAGAGCAAGACGTTATTGGAAATTTTAAATTCCAAATGCAAACCAGTCACATTAACATTAGAATGTAAAATATTTAACAAAAATGTGAAAGATCTGTATAATAAAAAGTACAATATAAATTAGTGCTTAGAGAAATTAAAGAAAATCTTAAGAGATAGACCTTGTTGATGAACCAGAAGACTCAATATTATAAAGATTTCAATTTTTCCCAAATTGATCTATAAATGCAAAATAATCCCAATAAGAATCTCAGCAGGCCCTTGAAATAATGAGACCAACAGACTGATTCTAAAATTCATATGGAAATGAAAACAAAACAACCCTAGGATATGCAAAACAACAGAAAAAACAAAGTTTAGAATGAGGGGGAGGAGACCCCCAAAGCTCATCTGTAGGTAATTGGACATCCCCTTACAGAAGGGTCATGGGGAGGTGCAGTATAGAACTGACGAAACATACAACTTTCTTTTAGTTCGTTAATGCTTCCCCTTTCCCACCCCCCATCACGACCCCAATTCTACCTTACAAATCTGGCTAGACCAGAGCATGTACACAGGTACAGATAAAAGCTGGAAAAACAGGGAATCCAGGACAGATAAACCCCTCAGGACCAATATTGAGAGTTGCCCTAACAAGAAGATAAGGGGAAGGTGGGGAGAGAAAGGGAAACCGATCACAATGATCTAACTATAACTCCCTCCCCCAGTGGGATGGACAACAGAAAAGTGAGTGAAGGGAGACATTGTTCAGTGTTAAGACATGAAAAAAAAAATTATAAACTATCATGGGTTCATGATGGAGGGAGGGAGGGTTGGGGAGGGAGGTGGAAAAATGACACACTGTGCGGGGCCAGCCCCAATCCCAACTACGTGGACAGCCACCCCTACCCCCTGAAGAATTTACTTCAGAGGACAGCACTGAAGCTACAGCTCAGGGAGAGGGACATGTCTGATCAGAGCACAGGAGAGCAAATGAAGGGGGAGGAATAGAGAATGGAGCACATCCTGGCCCGCCAAGCCTTGAGGAGGATATTCCTGCTCAGAGCAGCCAATGTACAGAGAGGACCAAAGGGCCAGCCCCACTATGAGACACACCATCCCTCACTGACCCATAGTCCTACAGGGGACAACACTGGAGACACAGTGTAGGAACTGCGCCCGATCTGACCCCATCACACCAAGGGGAACAAAGCAAGAAAGCCACTAGGGAGTACCAAAAACAGACTTTGTGACCAGGATGCAACAACCCAATCAGGCTCTACTGAAAAACATTCCTAAAGGTCAACAAACAGACCTTGAACTATTTACAGGCTTTTCTTTGTTTTGTCATTGGTTTTTTATTGTTGTTTTGTTTTCTTTTGTTGCTTTGTTTTGCTCTGTCTTGTTTTTTGTGCATATTATTTGCTCTGCAGGTCTATCTAGATAAAACAGGCTGGATAAACAATCTGGAGGAGAAAACATCGGACAGATCGCTCAGTGGGAACATGGGAGATGGGAAAGTGGGGGAAAGGAAGTAGTGTTAACAAACCCAGGGACAGGGAACAACAAGTGATCCAAAATTAGTGGCAAGGAGGGTGCGAGAGGCCTGGTAGGGATTGATCAAGGGCAATGTAACTGAGAAAAATTACTGAAATCCAAATGAAGGCTGAGCATGATAGTGGGACAAGAGGAAAGTAAATGGAAATAGAGGAAAGAACTAGGAGGCAAAAGGCATTTATAGAGATCTAAATACAGGTATGTACATATGTAAATATATTTATATATGATGATGGGGAAATAGATCTACGTGCATTTATTTATAGGTTTAGTATTAAGGTAGCAGGATGGACATTGGGCCTCCACACAAGTACTTCCTCAATGCAAGAACACTTTGTTCTATTGAACAGGCATTCCATGATGCTCACCTCACCAAAACTATCGCTGAAGACAAATAGGGTGCATAAGCAAATGTGGTGAAGAAAGCTGATGGTGCCCTGCTATCAAAAGATGTAGCATCAAGGGTCTTAAAGGCTTGAAGGTAATAAACAAACAGCCACCTAGTTCAGAAGCTCAGATGTCTCTGGGCCTCAAACACATGTTTTGTATGATTTCAATGAGGAGGTAAAAACATTTTACATTTACCTCCAAAAATTCAATGCTATGTCCTTAAGGAAAAGGCTACTAATACGTTTTATATCTTTAGATCATTCACGTCTTAGATTTTTACAAAGAATTTCTCTTTTGTTAAAAATTGACTAGCTACTACGAATTCCCACTCATTTTTTTGGGTCTGGGCATGCACATTTCTTACCTAATATTAAACAAACACTTCTATGCTTGTTTCATCACTCTTTCAATAATTTATTATATTTAGATAAACTTAATACGATGTATTATAGATTATACTGTAAATAATGCACATTTCAGTAATCATTACTCTATCCTCTGAACCCTGTACTTATTAGGGCACAACAATCTTTATTTTATCTATCTGTTGGTACTCCTTACTCCATTTCTTGCTTTACATAGATATGAACTAAGTGGGGGCGGGGTGGAGTGGGTTATGAGCCTACTCATCTCGATAATAATTGTACTGCTAATACAATTTTAATCAATAATCATTTGTCTCAGTATATAATGTGTCTTAATTAACCATGTAATGATAATTTTAATAAGCTGATCCAAAAGAAAAAATTCAACATAAGTTACACAAAATTAAAAACAAAACAAAACTACTTTGACTTCAATTAAGATACATTACTTTTGTTGTAGAAAACTGAAAGAAATAAGGCTTTCAGAACAAAAATACATCATATTAGGAAAATATTCTGTGGGAAAGTATAATGGGAATACAATTCAAGAATAAAACTTACGTAAAATTTCTGACTCAAGAAAAATTAATGTTATAAGTGTACAAGTCAGTCAGTGGCCTTTAGAACATTAAAAGCTGTACAATTATCACCACTCTCTAATTCTAGAACATGTTCATCATTCTATAAAGAAATACCATAGATTGTGCAGAAGAAAAAAAGAAATACTATTAATAGGCATTTCCCATTAACTCCTTTTTCTAGTACCTGGCAACTACAACTACTTTCTGTCTTTAAGGATTTATTGATTCTGAACACTTCTTTGATAAAATGGAATTATGGATCCAAAATAGTTGGTCAGGAAAGTATACTATCCAAACCCTCTAGAACAAAGACTTGGGAAACCAAATGAAACAAATACAGATGACAATCCTGGAACTCAGAGCTAAGGAAAGACTGGAGTAGAATACCCAGGAGACCAAAATACTGAACAAAAACTGTGAACAAGGAGGTGAAAACAGCCAATTAACGCAGTACAGACATTTTTAGTTATTACAAGTAATTACAAGTATTCCATCAGAGTAGGAGCCAGTAAGCTGGTGATCAGTGATGAGTGAATTATGACCTTTCTCCTTGCCTAGCACCATCTTCCAGAGATCAGAGGTATAACCCCAACTCTCCAGCCCACCACCAGTTGCAACCTTACTTCTTTGGATTTTTTCCTAGTTCTCCCCTTTTGTGCTCCATTTTCTTTTCCTGTTTTTTTTTTTTTTCCCTTCCTCTTGCTCTTTTTCTTTTTAGATTCTGCACAACAGGTATTCCCCATGGGCAGGCCTTCATGGTGGGCCGTGCCTGCTGCCCCACCCTGTCCAAGTGGAGGTGCAGTGCACACTCCCTCGGAAGGAGTGTTGCATTCACTTTCACCAGTGTTGTGCTGTATTCTTTATTTTTAAATTCTTCCTTCTCTCCTCCCTTTTTTGTTCCTCTTGCCTTTTTCTGCAATGCTGTGATCCTGCAGATCACAAAGAACAGTGTGTTTCTCCCTCCACCCAAATGAGCGCCACATTCCTGTTGCAGTTGTTTCACAATTAACAAGTCCGTTTTCCTGTAATGACCGCCGCGCCCCCCAATCCAACTTTCTGCTCAACTCTTAGCTAAGCTCCTGTTTTTCTTCCTTTTGTCCCATTTTCCTTTTTTTAATCCAGTTGCGTGGGTAGCCCACACCTCACCACCTCTGTCAGTGGTATCTGCCCCTGACCCTCTGTGTTGGCAGTACAAATTCCCACAGAAGGAACACCCCATTTCCACAGCAGTCAGGTTTGATTTTTTCCCCTTTTTTTAAGACTACCATTTCCTCCCTTGCCTTTTCCTTCCTCTTCTGAACCTCTTCAACCCCAAATTTTTCTCTTTGCCCAGTAGTTGGGAGACAGCAACACTACCCACACCTGTTTGTCTGTTGCCCCCCACCCCCGACCCGACCCCCGGCTTGCCCTTTAGCAATCACCTACCTGCTGCAGCACCACTGGATGGACAACAGATAACAGGCAACACCCAGCCTGCCCTCAGATGCTCTGCATGATCAGCACTCAGACTCAGATTCACACTATTGGCCGCAACCAAATCCACCTGGAGACAGGTAGACAGGTAGTGAGTGGCACAGTGCTGTCAAATTACTGAACAGAGTAACATATCACCCTGCTGCATGGATATATTCAAACAAAAAATCAAGGTGAAGCAAAGTAATATACAATCAGCAAATTAATACAACACTACAATGTCTCAAAGACAACAGTTAACTTCAAATCACACCCAAAAAAATCAGAACACGTTATCTTAAACAAATAGCCAAAATACAGGGCCAGAAAACCTTCTGCAGGAACAAATCCTATTAAACTTCCTGATAAGAAAAGTTCAAAATATAATTATACTTTATTGACAGAAAGTTCAAGAAAAACACAAGACAAACTTGAAGAATTAAGAAGAAAAAATACAAGAACTGACAAATGAAATATTTGAAACCACACACAAAAAGTACATAGAAATGCAGAAGATTAAAAGTAAAACTTCAGAAATAAGTAATGCCCTAGAAGGACAAGTACAACTCAGTTACTAGAAGACAGAATTAGCATGATTAAAGACAACCTCATAATATTAATCTGAGGAACAATCAGAAAAGATTTTAAAAAATGAAGAAAGCCTAAGAAGTATGTAAGACACCGTTAAATTTATAATTTACCTGTGATCAAAATTCAAGAAGCAGCATGGGGAAGGGGGAGAGCAAAAGGGGTTAAAAAGGAGACAGAAAACAGGGAGAACAAAATAATAATAATTTATAAATTATCAAGGGTTTGTGTGTGGGGGGGGACAGTAGCGAGGGGGGGGGGGAATAGGAGCTGATACCAAAAGCTCAAGTAGAAAGAAAACTGCAGTGAATGAGATGAAACAAAATGTGTATGAACTTCTGAATGTTAAACTGATTAAGTGCTCTATAAATCTTCACCCAATTACTAATAGTCTTAAGAAAGCAAAATAAAAAAAGCCTGAATGCAAAAACTAGCAAAAGAGACAAAGAAGGACATCATATAGTAATTAAAAGGTCAGACAAGTGGACATAACCATAATAAGTATCTACGTGCCCAATGAAAGAGCCCCCAAACACACATCAAACTTTAACAGATTCCAAAAGAGAAATTCCACAATAGACATTAGCAGCTAGATAGTAACTCAATAGACATTACCAGCTAGATAGTAACTCAACAAAGATACGAAGATTTAAACAACATAACTAACCAACTATACCTCACAAATGTATACCGAACACACAACAAACAGCACAGTATATATTATTTTCTAGTGCTCTCTCCAAACGACCATATATTAGGCTATAAGCAAAGGTCAATAACTATTTTAATGGAAATACTAAAAAGTATCATCTCAGATCACAATGCTATAAAATTGAAACCAACAACAAGATCAAGAGAGGAAAAAGCAAATGCATGGAAACTAAGTAAAATTCTACTTAAAAACTACTTCATGAAAGAATTAATAAACTGGACAGAACTACTGGAAAATGTAACAAAGTTTGTAGAAGCAAAAATGCAAATAACACGAGTTAAAAAAAAGAAGTAGGTATGTTGAACAGAACCCATTGAAACAAAAAGATACAAGAATACCATAAAGAAAAAAAAAAAGAATACCATAAAGAACTATATGCCAATAAAATATGAAACCTAAATAGGAACATTGCAAGAAACACTACCTACACCCAAACTATCACAATCTGAAATAGTATAAATTAAAAAAATATTAAACAGGTCATTTAAAACTCCCAACCATGCTACAGCAAAGTGTGGTAAACAGATCAGAGGGTGACTAGTTCACAGAATAGTGTCTGGGGTCTCAAAGGTCTGTCTTAAAATAAGCATCCAAAAAAAACCCCCAAAAACCCAAGCAGCCACCTAAGTGAGACATCAATGAAGTGCACATGGAAGATGCACACTAACCTGTGTGATTCAAGGGTTGGAAATAATCAAACCCAAATCCAAAGGAAAGAATGATATCAAAGTTTAAATTGTGAATACCTGAGGTCTGGAGAAGTCTATGAATGACAGTGGAAGCCCAAAAACCATTTGCTTGGTCTCATGGATTAAACCTCAGCTGAACCTCCTCAGACCACAGTTCAAGGATGTGACTATGTCTGTCTTTCTATCAGATAAGATAGCAGTAAGAGGTTCCCCCCCCCACACACACACACACACACGCACAAATAAGACTAGAAAAAGCTCTGCTAGGAGGAGCTTTCGCAGTACACATTTCTGCCCCAGATAGACGAGCATCAAGCAACTCGCTCTGGGTTAGTGCCCTCAGTGGCCTCGCCTGAAAAGGTTCTCTCTGGCCACAGTGAATTTTTTTGTAAAATGAGTTTCACTTGAATCTTGTTTTTTGTGATGGATTTAAGAAAACAGCATGAGGCTGTGAAATTTTTGAGCAGAAACTAGTGTGATATTGAACACAACTTACAAGGACAGTGTTAAAGGTAAAACTCAAGTGGTTTTCTGTTTCCAAAAAAGGTAACATGTATATAGATGACAAAACTCATTCTGGACACCTGTCAACTTCCTGAATGGACGAAAATGCTGACTCGTAGTGCATATGGAATTGGTTCCCGAGGTCATACTGTTAATCAAGCTTTCTATTTAGAGGTTCTGAAAAGATTGCATAAGAGAGTACAAAAAAGGCTTGATTTGTGGCACACAGAGGACTGGTTATGCCACCATGACAATGTACCTGCTCATGCAGCTATCTCAGTGCACCAGATTTTGTCAAAAAACAAAACAAAAAACAGTATGCCTCTCTCCCCCCATGCAACTTACTCACCTGGCTTCCCTCCTTGAGGCATGTTTTTGTTTGTGCAAAAGATGAGGGACATAAAAGGACAATGATTTGAAAACAAAAGAGGTGAAAAAAAACGAGGGCAGTGTCATCAGCCATCCGAACAGGTGAATTTGAAAAATGTTTCCAAGAATTGAATCCCAGATTTGATAAACGTATTAAGTATAATGGAGAGTACTTTGAAGTTGATATTGTTTTGTAAAAAAAAAAAAAAATTAAATACATAGCTTTTGGGCGGAAAATTGTTTTTTGGGGGTGGGTGTCCCCTCATATAAAGTTGATTATGGCCGATGTTGTTAGATTAAAATATAATTTCTTATCATTTGACCTCCCACTTGACAATTTTTATTACTTTCTGCTATCTTTTTACTGAGGTCTTTCTGTTTTGTCTAGTCCTTGTTCTTAGTTTGCCTCCTGTTTGTATTTTGTCTGATTTTCTGTATATGAAACCTAGAATAGGTAGATTTATGGACAGTAACTGGATTAAAAATTGCTTAGGGGCCTTCAACCCAGTGCTCCAGGATGTGAATGCAACATGCCGGCGTGGAGTAGGGAACCAGTGGAGACGTCTGAGGGGCCGGCCCCAATCCCAACTACTACATGGACACCAGCCCCACCACCCCCAGAAGAATTTATTTCAAAGGAAGGCACTGAATCTGCAGCTGAGAGGGACATATCTGATCAGAGCACGGGAGCAAATGAAGGTGGAGGTGGAGAGAGTGAAATGAAGCACATCATGGCCCAACAAGCCTTGAGGAAGATGTTCCCGATTAGAGCAGCCAGACCACAGAGAGGACCACATAGCCGGCCTCACTATGAGACATGATTTCCCTCACTGACCCATTGCCCTACAGGGTCAACACCGGATACACAGTGTGGGAATTGCACTCGATTGGATCCTGCCATATGGACGCAAATGCTAAGGGGGTGCAACAGAACAGCAAGAGAATGGAGCAGGAGGTCCCCAGGGAACAGCAAGAGAATGGAGCAGGAGGTCCCCAGGGAACAGCAAGAGAATGGAGCAGGAGGTCCCCAAAGAAGGTGAACTTTGGGGCCAGGGTATGGTGCCCCAAAAGACTGGACTGGAAAACAGTCCTAAAGCCCAACAAACAGTTCTTGAACTAACTACAAGCTTTTCTTTCTTGTTGTGTTTGTTTTGTGTTTTTGTTATTGGTTTGTTGCAGTTGTTTTGTTGTATATTATTGCATGGTTTTGCTCTGTCTTGTTTTTGTGCATGTTATTATCTCTGCAGGTCTGTCTAAATAAGATAGGCTGGATGAACAATCTGGAGGAGAAAACACTGGGACCGACAGTTCCAGGGGGACATGGGAGAGGAGGTGGGGGAAAGGAAGTGGTGTTAACAAACCCAGGGAAAAGGGAACAACAAGAGATCCAAATCCGTTAGGAGGGTGCAGCAGATCTGGTAGGGCATGATCAAGGGTCATGTAACCAAGAGGAATTACTGAAACCCAAATGAAAACTGAGCATGATAGTGGGACAAGAGGAAAGTCAAAGGAAACAGAGGAAAGAGCTATAAGACAAAGAACATTTATAGAGGTCTAAATAAAGGCATGTTCATATGCAAATACATTTATATATGATGGGGAAATAGACCTATGTGCCTATATTTATAGGTTTAGTATTAAGGTAGCAAAAGAAAGGACATTGGACCTTCACTCAAGTACTCTCTGAATGTAAGAATACTTTCTTCTATTAAATTGGCATTCTATGATGCTCACCTTCCCGACACAACCACTGAAGACAAAGCTTAGGGTAAATAAGAAAATTTGGTGAAGAAAGCTGATAGTGCCCAGCTATCAAAAGATATAGCATCTGAGTGCTCTTCTGGCTTAGTGGTTACACGTTGTACTGCTACACACAAGATATAGCATCTGGGGTCTTAAAGGCTTGAAGGTAAAAAAGCGGCCATCT
>NW_022111325.1:472236-473355 GCF_000313985.2 Echinops telfairi
CTAGGGGCATTGTAAGGGAAGATGGGGGGAAATGGGGATTTAACAATGAGCATGAAAAGAAAATGTTCTGAAATTGATTGGGATGTTGATTGTACAAATCTTATTATGCATGAAAGATTAAACGGAACATGAGATGTGTATGTATATGCCAATAAAGTTTTAAAAATCAGATGTTGCCCAGCTAGCTGAAAATATAGCATCTGGGATCATAAAAGATTTATCTTAAAACAAGCAGCCTTCCAAGTGAGATGTCAGTTAAGTCCATATGAAAAGAGAACATGTAATCCAAAAATTGTAAATAATATACTCCAAAACCAGAAGAGGAAATTGTATTAAAGCTTAAATTCTGAGCACTCAGTTGGTTTGCTGAAAGCTATGGATGACAGTGAAAGCCTGACATTCATTTGCAGAGTCCCCCCTCGAATGAACTCCTTGGGGACCAGTGACCACAGTCTTGTTCTCAAACAGAGTGTACTGTAAGTAGATTACTGCAGATATAGTTAGGTTAAAATTCAACATCTTACACTTTTTCGTTTTGATACATTTATAACTGTTCTAGTTTTTATTATGTTCTGCTTTTTTTTGGATTAAGGTTTTTCTGTGTTTTATTTTGCTTTTGTTTTAAAATGATTTTTTGATGTGAAATCCAGGATAGGTATCATTTATAGATAGAGTAACTAGATTAACAGCTCCTTAAGGTTATGGCAAAGGAATTTAATGGAAATGAGGGCTAATAATGGATACAAGAATGAAGAAAACATACAGCAGCATGGTTCACAATAGCAAGAAACTGGAAGCAGCTCAAATAAATGCCCAACAGTGGAAATATGGGTAAACTATGGTACATATACACAATAGAACACTATCCATCCCTAATAATGAAAATTATCTAAAATTGATTGTAGTGATAATTGCAAAATTCTTTTAAATATATTTAAAACACTGATATAATATGATACTTGAATTAAATGTTAACAGGTTAGTTTTTCAAACCAAGGCCAGACATCTGTGCACCAATGTTCACTGCGGCACAGTTCACAATTGCAAGGAGTTGGAAGCAACCCAAATTTCCATCAACTGACGATAGGATTAAAAAACTGTGGTATCTGAAGACAAATG
>NW_022111325.1:477469-519141 GCF_000313985.2 Echinops telfairi
TTTGCTTATGCACATATTTGTCTTCAGTGATCATATCAGGAAGGTGGGCACCCACTGATATTTTTTGTTCTTTGATGTCTGATTCCTGGTCCCTTCTATACCTCGTGGTCACACAGGCTGGTGTGCTTCTTCCATGTGGGCTTTGATGCTTCTGAGCTAGATAGCTGCTTGTTTACCTACCAGCCTTTAAGACTCCAGACCCTATTGTCTTTGGATAGTGTGTTGGGAAGGTGTGCATCATGGAATGCCAATTTAATAGAACAGTCTTCTTGCATTGAATAATTACTTGAGTGGTGGTCCAATGTCCATCTACTGCCTTAATACTAAACCTACATATATATATCCACGTAGGTCTATTTCCCCACTATCCTATATAAATATATTTACATATGTACATGGCCGTATTTAGACCTCTATAAATACCCTTTGGCTCCTAGTTCTTTCTTCTAGTCTCACTATCATGCTCAGCCTTCATTTGGGTTTCAGTGATTTCTCTTGGTTACACTGCCCTTGCTGAATCCCTACCAGGCCTCTCGCACCCTCCTTGCCACTAATTTTGGATCACTTGTTGCTCCCCTGTCCTTGGGTTGATCAACACTACCTCCTTACCCCCCACCTCCCCCTCTCCCATGTCTCCCCAGGACCATTGGTTCCATTGTTTTCTCCTCCAGACTGTTCATCCAGCCTATCTTATCCAGGTTATGTTGTTTTTTTTTAATGTAAACTTATCATGAAGATACTTAATACAGACAAATATAAAATGATACAATGAAGAGCTATGTAAACACCATCTTCTGTCAACAAGTAAAATCTACTATATGTGTTGTAAAAATAAATGTTATTGTTAGCAATCTCATGTAACACTAGATCAGACCACTGTGATGCTGAGCTTCTCATTGGCAGATTTTTTTCAAAAGTAGGTTACTGGGCCTTTTTGAACTAGACTCTAGATCAGTGGTAGGGAATATCTGCCCCTTGAAACATATAAGGGCCTCAACATTATCAATGCCAGTTAACATCACACACCTTTCCACAGAGAAGCAGTTCCAGCCATCACATTAGGTGTGAGTTAATTAAATATTTGACAAAATAAAGCAAATTAATTTTTAAATTGACAATTTTGTAGGGTTCCAAAATGATGTTTTATTTATAAAAATCCAAATGGCCCTTGGCGGATAAAACGTTCCCCACCCATCTTCTAAAGTGCTGAAATCTTTTCAGCATTATAGCAGCAGACAAGTTTCAACACACAGACAAGCAGTGGCTTTGTTTGTGATACACTAGTGGGAACTGAACATATGTCTCATGCATGAAAGGCAAGAATCCTACTAGTAAACCACCAATGCCTCCCCCTCTAGGAGCCCTGGTGGCATAGGAGGTATGCACTGGGTTGCTAACTGCAAGATCTGTTCTGCAATTCGATACCACCAGCTGCTGCTTGGAAGAAAGAGGAAACTTTCTATGCCCATAAAGGTTTGCATTCTCAGAAACCCAAAGGGGCAGTTCTACCCTTTCCTATAGGGTCAGTTAGAAATCACCTCAAAGGGACCAAGTTTGGTTTAGTTTGGCACCTAGACTGGAAATTGTTATTGTTGGCTGTCATTGAGTTTAACTCACAGAGACCTCATGTAATGGAGTAACTTAAGCTATAATCTTCATGGGAGCAGTTCAGCAAGTCTCCCATGGAATTACTGGGAGGATTCAAACCATCAATCTTTCGCTACATATACATAATGTTTTCTAAATAATTTCATAGTAAGTTTTAGACTTTATTGTTAAATACTAAATGTTGTGGTTGGCAGTAGAATAATGCCCCTCCTTAATCCCTAGAACCTGTGAATACATTCAGTTTCATGGCAAAGGGGAATTAAAGTAGCAAATGAAATTAAGATGGCTAAAAAGCTAACTTTAAGATATAAAGATCACCCAGATGGACCCAATGTAATCACAAGGGTCCCTAGATGGAGTAGAGGAAAACAGAAGAAAATCTAATAGATAATAGCATAAAAACTTGGCCTGAAGATAAGAGGAGCCATGAGCCAAAAAAGGAGGCAGCCTCTTAGCTGAAGGCAAGATACTGGATTTTCCCATAGAGTCTCCAAGAGGAGGCTTATTTTATCTCAATTGAAGCCCATTTCGGATTCCTCAAGTTGTTAAGATAATAAATTTATATTATTTAAGGTTTACAAAATACATTAAGGTTTACATGGTAATTAGTTATACCAGCCAGGATACTAAACTTGCTTTTCTAAAAAGTAAGAACTCTCTACTGGCTGAATAGCGGTGTTTACTGAGATGGTATACATTAAATTCACAACTAACTGCCAGAGTTGATTTCAACTCATAGCAAACCTATAGGACGTGGTTCTCAACCTTCCTAATGCCGCAGTTCCCCATGTTGTGGTGACCCCCAACCATAAAATTATTCTCATTGCTACTTCATAACTGAAATTTTGCTACTGTTATGAATCAGGAGGCCCCTGTGTAAGGGTAGTTCGACACCCCCCCCCAAAGGGGTCGCGACCCACAGGTTGAGAACCACTGCTACAGGACAAGGTAGAACTGCCCCAATAGGGTTTGTGAGACTGTGACTTTTTTTTAACGTTTTAAAATATTTTATTTCTGTTCTTGTTGAGAATACGCACAGAAGAAACATATACCAATTCAAGTAACTACATGTATAATTCAGAGAAACTGATTACATTCTTAAATATGTACAGCCATTCTAGCCCTTTTTTCTCCATCATTTAATTGGAGGCTGTTAAGCTCTTATAACATTCCATTCATCAACTGTATCAAGCATATTTGTACATGTTGCCATCATTTCCAAGACATTTTCTGCTTGAGCCCTTGATGTAAGCTCTTTTTCCCTTACCGTCAGTATCCCTGAACAATTATATATTGTTAGTTATTTTGTATCTTACTGTCCTTTGGCTCCCTTCACACACATTTACATTATTCAACCCCTTCACAGGGGGAGGGGGGCTATATATCTAACATTGTGATGGGTTTCCCTTTTCTCACCCTTCCCCCTCCCTGCCCATCCCCTTACCCTCAGGATATTGCTACTTCCATTACTGTTCTTGAGGGATTTATTTTTCCTGAATTCCCTGTGTTGAGAGCTATTATTTGTTATCAATGTGTGTTCTCTGGACTAGTCAGATTTGTAAGGTAAAACTGGGTCATGGTAGTGGGGAGGAGGAAGTATTCAGGAACTAGAGGAATGATGTGTGATTTCGCCAGTGCTATACTACACCTTAATCATCTCTTCCTTATACCACTTCTGTGGGGGATATCGAATTATCTACACATGGGTTTGGGTCTCCATTCCAACCCCACCTTTTGCGTCGATATAGTTGTATGTTTTGGATCTTTTGATACCTGATGGCTGATCCCGTCAACACCTCATGATCACACAGGCTGGTGTGCTTCTTCCATATGGGTTTATTTGCTTCCCTTCTGGATGGCTGCTTGTTTGACTTCAAGCCTTTGAAACCCAGATGCTAATATCTTTTGATAGCTGAGCACCATCCAGTCTCTTTACCACATTTGTTTATGCACCCATTTTATCTTCAGTGATCTTGTCAAGAAGGTGAGCATCAAAGAGTGCCAGGTTATTCAGTAGAGGCCCAAAGTCTGTCTGCTGTCTTAATACCTATCACATAAATATATATACATTGGCCTCTATCCCTTTCATTATAAATTAGTATATTTACATATATGCATGCCTATAGCTATATACCTCTATAAATAGCTTTTGCTTCCTATTTCTTTCCTCTATTTTCTTTAACCTTCCTCCTATCCCACTATCATGCTCACCCCCTCCATTCCACTCTCAGTATTTCCTCTCAGATACATTGCTCTTGATCAAGCTCCACCCAGAATTGAGACTGTAACTCTTTATGAGAGTAGAAAGCTTGATTTTTATTCACTGAGAAACATTAGATAAAGTTTTCACTTGCAGTACTCAGCAATTTTAGACATGGTAAGTTTATAAAATCCCTGTTAAACTTATCCACATGGAGATGGCAGTTATCGTGTGTGGGTGTGTGTTTGAGAAAGGAGAGGAGGGCTAAAAAGGTAGATGTTACTCATAGCCATGAGAATGCGGATTTGGGTTCATCAGCCCCTGGAATTGTATGAGTCTGAGGAAACCTCCAAGCTGACAACAGATCCATCGATTTTAAGACTTGCTAACCTCCACAATTAGATGAGCCATTTCCTTCACAGTTTATAGTTCTGTAAGATTATCTAGTAAACTGTGGAGCCCAAAGACAGGGGGGAAAAAAACAACAGAGGGGAATAGTAGTTGATATTATAAATGAAGGTGTACAGCAGAAAGTTGGACGCTTCGGACATCTTTAACCTTTGCTGCATAAGAACCAGCTTTGCACTGAACCTTAAAATAAATTATTCATTCATCTATCTAGACAAGTCGGAAAGCAAGAGTGGTAAAAAAGAAGAGAAATAAAGAAGCTGTTAGACTATAGAAGCCTATGAGATTGAGGATATAAAGATGCTGGCATGTAAGTACGTCCTTCTGATATATACAAACAAGTAGTAATGAAACCATGAACCATTCTATTTGAAGAAGAGGCACGGTTCTAGTTTGCTTTCAGCTACTGGGAGATATCATCAACCAGAGGTTTAGACTTGTTACTTTCTCACTCCTTTGTAACATTTTAAATTATTCTAATTCAATACAACACAGAAAGGAGGTTGGAAGAAATGAGAAACTCTCAGTGAAGAACGCTCTACTGAAATCATTCATATGCACCCACTGTGTAAACAGTAATGTGGGGAAATATGAAGATGCATATACCCTATAACTAACGTGACCAGATTTTAACATTGGTAAAGTGGGACACCATCGATAAAACTCATATCCTGGCAAAATAGCCATATGGCAGTCGAAAACCGTATACCATAGCTTGTCATGCATTCTTTCCAAAAATCGGGACTTTTTAAAAACGCTGCGGGACACGGGAAAAATTGTTAAAAATTGGGACTGTCCCACCAAAAGCGGGATGTCTGGTCACCTTACCTATTAACAGAGGACTTAGTAAAAAGAACATTAAAATGTAGATGAGGGGAGGGGAGAGGGAGAGTGGGTAGGAAAGAGGGAACCAGTTACAAGGAACTATATGTGACCTCCTCCCTGGGGGACAGACAACAGAAAAGTGGGTGAAGGGAGACGTCGGACAGGGCAAGATATGACAAAATAACAATTCATAAACTATCAAGGGTTTATGAGGGAGGGGGGAGCGGGGAGGGAGGGGAAAAATGAGGACCTAATGCCGGGGATTTAAGTGGAGAGGAAATGTTTTGAGAATGCAATGAATGTACAAATGCGCTTTACACAATTGATGTGTGTATGGATTGCGATGAGTTGTATGAGCCCCTAATAAAATGATTTAAAAAAAAAGAGAGAGAGAATGTTGTCAAGGAAAAGTTCAGGGTTTCTGCCTCTACAACTGAGTGATGTGCTTCACTAAAATGGAGGATATTTATGTTTGGAGTGAAATTTTAAAAACTGATTTTTGACATATCAGTTTGAGATATCTAAAATAAGACACAAATTTGGAGAGGTTTGGGCTAAAGGTACTGTGGTAGTTACATAATCTGTTATCCATTTGAGACTATTAAGACAAAGGGTGGAATTTAGCCTGTCGATCAGGTCACAGCTTGATGACCTCATTTAGAGGCGCTAGGAGATAAATAGCTCACCGGAGGCGGGACACACACTCACTTCCTGCGAGACATCCTGCTGACAAACACATGGAGCTACAATAGAGCCCTGGTGCTGAAGGAGCCATGTGGAGACCCCTGCCAGCATTGAGATGTTTCCACTGTCACTGGATCCACCAGACTTTCCATTCACTGGCCTGTGACCTTCCTGTATTCAATGTCATTGCATGTATTGTGTGAGTCTGAAGAGGAATTTTAGATTGGTATCAGACATATGGGCTAATATCGGACTTATGGACTTGATCTGGACTGGGCTGGGACGTTTTCTCAATATACAATTGCTCTTTTATATAAAACTCTTTCTTATACACATATGAGTGTCTCTGAATTTCTATAGTCAACCCAGACTAACACAGGTACAAATTCAGAAGTCAAAGGTGGAATTTAAAGTAATGATTTGGAGCACAGTATCATTCCGGAAGTGAGTATAATTATTAAGAGGTCTGAGAACGGGACTTTGGACTGCTCCAATATTTAGACATCATGAAACTCAAAAGTTATCTCTGGAGTCTTTCCCTTTCTTTGGAACCTTCTTATCATTCCTATATTCAGAATATTATCTTTTATTTCCTAATGATCTCGGTATCTAATGTCTACCTATCCTCCATTCTTCCATATATGACCAGGACTGTGATTTTAAAAACAAATAACCCTACTTTTATTGTCATCCCATCTTTGATATCAAAGACATCCATTACCTATAAACAGCAGCAGAAAGGTACACTCATGAACTGGTTTCAATTTACCTTTGATATCCTACCTTCCACCATGCCCGCCCCTAAGTATTTAAAAGGCTAGCTGTACTAATTTCTCTATTAATATGCAACCCACTATATTATTTCATGCTTCTAAGTTTCTTTTTTTTTTAAAGTACTTTTATTGGGGGCTCTTACATCTTTTATCATAATCCATACATTTCATCCAGTGTCAAGCACATTTGCATATATGCCACCATCATCATTTTCTAAGCATTTTTCTTCCCACTTGAGCCCTTGATATCAGCTCCCCTCTAAATATCTTGTTTTACAAATAGCTTATTCTGTTGTCTCCCCTTGATTATGAAGTGCTCCTTTTATTAGTATCCAAGTTTGGTGGGTAAATGCCAGGATCACCTATCACCTTTGAAACCATCCTTGCTTCCCAAGCAATTTTTCCTTTCTTTGAAGGGATCTCAGTGGTTATGCATTGGGATGCTAACTACAAGGTCAGCAGTTTCAAATCATCAGCCATTCTGAAAAAGACGAGGTTTTCTACTCCTGTAAGGAGGTATGTCTTAGAAATTCACAGGGATAGTTCTACACTGCCCTACAGAGTCACTATGGACTCAGCATCAAGTTGGTGGCATTGAGAGTACCTAGCTCAACACTAAATCACTTGTCCATTTCTCTTTAAATGTCAGAAACTGTTTATCACTATAGATTTTCTTATCTCTTGTTAGATATCTAACCTGTATACACTAAGCACTCAAAATTTGTTGTTGAATGAACTCTTGCCTTCAAGGATCTCTATGTTGCCTGCAAACATATCCTGAGAAGTGGATCTAGGCAGAGAGGAGAAAGGGCATTAAGAGTTGGGCAGTAAGGCTGAGTGAGGGTGGGAGACGGTTGGGGAAGGGAACAATCTGCTGAGATTTAGCAGGATTATACAAGGAGCCCGAGCCCTGTTGGTGCTGTTGGGTGTGCATTAGACTGCTAACCAACCACAAGGTTGACACTTCAAATCTAAAAGATGGGTATATCTGTTGCCGAAGAGATATCCAGCCTCAGAAACCCTACATAGGGTCACTATAAGTTAGAACAAACTTGACACAAGTAGGCTTGAGTTTTTCATTTATACAAAAAGAACCAGAACTTTCAACTCAAAATAGTGACTCCCTCTCCAAGATGCTTCCAATCAGAGAAATACGGCCAATAGCTTAAAAAATTACTACCAACATTACAAAGTATCACAAAATTGTATTTCTAAAAGACAAGCATATTACTGAAGTTCAGAGAGAGAATGCACAGAAATTTTTCTTTCTTTTTTTAATCATTTTATTGGGGGCTCATACAATGCACAGAACAATTTTCTGTGAGCTGCTAACCACAAGGTCAGTAATTCAAATCCACCAGTGATTCTCAGAAAAATAAGGCTTTCTCTTCCCATAAACATTTACAGCCTATCTGGTAATTAACATTTGAGTAACTTAAACACAAGTACTGTGGGCTAAAAATATTTTATTCTCAGAATGACTGAATAAACCTAATCATAATCAGAAAATAAATAGGAGCCATGACTAAACTTAAGACTTAATTCCAAAGCCCAGGACATAGTCCTCCCACCAAAGCAAGAAGTTTCAACTCTTATTCCAATTTTATTAATGGTGACTGCCTGCAACATTTCATAGAGACCCTATAGAGTAGGGTAGAACTATGTGAGTTTCCTTGACTCTAACTCTTCACAGGAGTAGAAAGTCCTGTTTTTCTCCTGCAGAGTGAGCAGCTAGAGGTTTCAAACTTTTGACCTTGAGGTTAGCAGCCCAACGTGTGTTCAGTACATCAGTATCTACTCGATGGCAGTGAAAGAATAAGCCTGCAACAGCCACCATTCTCAGCAAAATAATTGTTTTCATCAATGTCTGGCATAGCTACAATATGAAAACAACCGTTTGTACATATATGAGAGGACTTTTCGTGATCTTTTAATCCCATTTTTAGACTTCGGAAGCTCCCTGGTATATGTCAAGTATTTACCATATCCAAACACCTTCTCATAATCAGACTAATGTTAGAGGGCTTTTGGACTGAGAAACCCATGAGGGTAATCCCATTGTGTACTTTGGAGAAACGAGAGCTGAGAGATGATCGAAACAGAAAATCAGCAGTGATCTAAGCATTGCAGTTGCCTAAGCACTGAAAAAGTCCCTTCAGACTATCCCTGAAATATATTCATAGTTCTGTCTACAAAATTAGTCTTAATAAAGGAGAGAGTATTACAGCCAATTCAGTGGCAGTCTAACTAGGTATTTATTCCACAATGAGTAAGCTTAATGAGGTTTGTCGAATGACAATTCATGTACCTTAAAGGGGTCAACCAATGCTCTAAATAATTTTTCTTAATTGTGTTTTGGGTATTAAGGAGTCTATGCCCTCCGCTTGCAAGCGGAAAGACCGTTTTTCTCCTAGAGTTTATACTTCCAGGTCCTAGCAAAGATCACAGACAATGGTCCTGTTTTGCACATTTCCAACCTACCTAATGCAAAACAGATACTGAGCTGATTCCAACCTACCTAATACTTCCTACTCCCTACTACTAAATCATTCCCAGCAATTAACTCTGCATTTCCCAGGAATGTAATCTCTTCATTTCACTTTCCTAAAGGACTTTAAACATACATGAAGGGGTTTCAAAATGCTCATTGAAAAAAAGGTTTTAAAGAACAAAAAAATCCTATCATTGTGTGTGCACCTTCCCAATATGATCGATGAAGACAAATGGGTGCAAAGCAAAAGTGGTTAAGAAAGCTGATGGTGCCCAGCTATCAAAAGATATAGCATCTGGGGTCTTAAAGGCAAACAAACGGCCATCTAGCTCTGAAGCAACAAAGCCCACATGGAAGAAGCACACCAGCCTGTGTGATCACCGGGTGTCAAAGGGATCAGGTATCAGGCATCAAAGAACAAAAAAAAAAAATCAAGTCATTGTGAATGAGTGGGGGGAGTACGGATTGGGGACTCAAGACCCATCTGTACGCAACTGGACATCCCCTTACAGAAGGGTCACAGGAAGGAGACAAGCCAGTCAGGGTGCAGAGTGTAGCAACAATGAAACATACAACTTTCCTCTAGTTCCTAAATGCTTCCTCCTACCCCATTGTCATGATCCCAATTCTACCTTACAAATCTGGCTAGACCAGAGGATGGACACTGGTACAGATAGGAACTGGAAACGCAGGGAATCCAGGGAGGATGATCCCTTCAGGACCAGTGGTGTGAGTGACGATACTGGGAGGGTGGGTTGGAAAGGGGGAACCGATTACATGGATCTATATGTGATCTCCTCCCTGGGAGACGGACAACAGAAAAATGGGTAAAGGGAAACATTGGACAGTGTAAGATATGACAAAATAATGATTTATAAATTATCAAGGGTTCGTGAGGGAGGGGTGGCAGGGAGGAAAGGTAAAATATGAGGAGCTGATACCAAGGGCTCAAGTATAAAGCAAATGTTTTGAGAATGATGATGGCAACAAATGTACAAATGGATGGATGGATGGTGTTAAAAGTTGTATGAGCCCCCAAAAAAATGATTAAAAAAAAAAAAAGCCATCTATCACTTAAAAAAAAACAAAAAAGCTTACAAACCAACTACTAAGGCTAGTGATGGAAAAAAATGAAGAATTCTACCAACTTCTTCCATCTGAATTTGATGAAATATGCAATCAAGATGCACTGATAATTACTGGCAATTGGAATTCAAAAGTTGGAAACAAAGGGAAAGGGACAGTAGTTGGAAATTATCTTGATGACAAAGTAAGCTGGAGATCACGTTATTTTACAAAATGACGAATTCTCAATGAATTCTCTCTTGAAAATACCTCTTTCAACAACATTAACAGCAATTATACACATGGAGCTCAACAGACGGAGTACACAGAAACCAAATTAACTACGTCTGTGAGAAGAGACAATGGAGAAGTTCAATATCAGCCACCAAAAGGAGCCCAGGGGCTCACTGGGAACTAGACCAACAACTGTTTATAGGTACATTCAGGATGAGGTTGAAGAAAATGAAAAGACCATGAGAGCCAAACACAACCTTGCTTATCACTGAACACAACACCTGAAAAAACCTTATAGGATCATCAAAAGCATCATACATGAAGAAAGCAAATTGCCTTAATTAAAAATATAAGAGAAGATCGATGTGGAGGTCAGAAGAAACTCTGAAACTTGCTCTTGAATATAGAGAACAGCTAAGGAAAATGGAAGAAACAGTGAAATAAAAGACCTGAATAGATATTGTCAAAGGACAGCTAGAGAAGACAAAGTATTATAATGAAATAGAACTAGAAAACCAAAAAGAACACACTTGGCACGTATATCAAGATAAAAGAACTGAAGAGAAAACTTAAAAAAGGAGCTGCACTGAAAGCATTAGTGAAAAACACATTGGAATAGCAATTGAAATGTTTCAACAAGTAAATGAAGCATTAGAAGTACTCACCTATGCAAAAAAAATTGCATTTGGAAGACAGCTACCTGGCCAACTGACTGGAAGAGATCCAGATCTGTGCCCATTCCAAAGAAAGGAGACCCAGAGAATGCGGAAATTATTGAACAATATCACTATTATCACAGGCAAGTAAATTTTTATTATTTAAAATATCATTGTATTTTCAATTGCCTCACATGTATGTGAAAGTTGGACAATAGAACCACAAAGAAATGATACATTATGGTGTTGGCAAAGAATATTGAAAATACTATGGCCTACCAGAAGAACAAGACAAATCTGTCCTGGAAGAAACAGAACCAAGTATAGAACGTTCCTTAGAAGGAAGGGTGCTGAGACTTCATTCCACCCACTTCGGACTTTTTATCCGAAAGACCAGTCTCTGGAAAAGGACATTGTGCTTGGTAAAGTAAGACAGGCAGCGAAAAAGAGAAAGACCATCAGGAGATAGATTGACACAGTGGCAACAACAATGGGCTCAAACATAATGATTGTAAAGATGGCACGGGACTGGGCAGTGTTTCATTCTGTTTTGCAAGAGTTACTATGAATCAGGACCAACCCTTCGGTACCTATAGCAGCAGCAGCAGTAGCACAAACTTTTGGCAATCCTGACAGTGCTGTAAACATTTGACTGTTAACCACAAGGTTGGTGGTTCCAACCCACCAGTTGCTCCATAGGAGAAAGATTATGTTACCTTCCATAAAGATTTAAAGTCTTGGAAACCCAATACACGGTCTCTGAACCAGAAATGACTCGAAGGCAGTGGGTTTAGGCTTAGGTTTACGTATTTTTGGCAGCCATTGAAAGTGGATGAGATCCTGAGACAATTGCCGTGAAATAATCTTCAAAACTTAAACCAAAAATACCCTTCAAAATCTTCATAAAATCAAACAATAGTTGAGCTTTAAAAAAAATCAAACATCTGCTTCGAATGTTTGAGCAGTATACCCTCCTTTTAAGAACTATCAGTATGGGATCAAATTAATGACAGTAACTTGAAAGATTAAATAGGAACATTAAGGGGCAATGCATTTATGCTAATGAGGAACAAACAACTTAGAAAAAGAGGATGAGAATATTTGAAAAACTCAAAAGAATGTAACCTAAGTCACTAAACTGTACATGTAGAAACTGTTGAATTGCTGTTATGTTTTGCTCAACAACAAATATCTATCTTTACACGGAATTTATTCTCTAAAGTTATCTTTAAACCAAATGCTGCTTGGCTTAATTTAGCAAAGAATGTTCACCTAAAGCATTGTGCTCGTTAAAAGAACTATGTGGCATCAAATTGACAACAGCAACTTGAAAGGTTAGATGAGCAGCATAGGGAGCAGTAAATTATATTTGGAATAATTTGGAAGAATGGCTGTACCATTTGAAGACTGTAATAGACATAACTAATATGTACATTCAGAAATTGTTGAGTAGGTGTTTTTTGGTATGTTTTCACCAAAAATTTTTATTAAAAAAAAAACATTCCCTGGCTAATTAGTCCTACTTTTCTGATTATGTAAATTTCTTGAAGGTAACTTCTATTCGCCTGTAGTCTGAAGACTACTACCTGCTCATAAAAGTAATTATTTTCCTCCTCCACAATAATGGACATATGGGACACTTGGCTATGGTCAATTGCCCAGCCTCCCCACTTGCCTATTTCTAATAAATCAATTACCATCAAGTCCAATTATGAATCAAAGTGACATTTTAGAAGAGTAGAACTGTCCTACATGGTTTCCGGGGCTAAACTCTTTAAGGAAACAGACTGTCACATCTTTTTCTCCTGAAGTAGCTGGTAGGTTCTAATCAGCAAGCTTTCAGATTGTAGCTGAGCTCTTTAGCACTTGTCACTGGGGCTCCCTCTTTCCCTTGCTGAACACACACACACACACTCTCTCTCTCTCTCTCTCTCTCTCATCTTTCTCCCAAGCAGTGGCAAGTGGGTTTGAACTGCCAACCTCAAGATTCTAGCAGCCAATGCTTAATTAACCTACAGCAACATTAAGACTCCTCCCTGCAAACAGGTAAATTCTTCCCAACAGAACAAATGGAAAGTTATGTGCACCATTCCCTGGCTGAAAACTGTGAGTAGGCAGATACCAACACACAGACATTTTTCTATTTAAAGGTTAGTTGAAATGTGAAAGCTGAAACCCTATCTATGAACTTTTCCTACTCTGTTACATGAATAATTTCTTTGGGTCCATTTAAATTCAATATATATATATTAATTATTTTAATTTTCATTTATAGAATTTACTTCTTGGAACGGATTCTTGATCTAGACCAAGGGTGTCAAACTGGCAGCCGAAAGGCCGCATACAGCCTCCAAGGTTAATTTTTTGTGGCCCGCGATGCTCTGAAATAAAATGAAAATAGAAAAAATTGTTATGAAGAAAATAGCACTTAGAGGAGATCTAGGCAATACCGTACACACAATTCCCTTATTACATTTTATCTCAGAGCATCATGGGCCACAAAAAATTACCTTGGGGGCCGCATGCGGCCCACAGGGTGCCAATTTGACACCCCTGATCTAGTCCAAGAGTCTGTAAACTTTTCCTGTGAAGAGTCAAATGGTAGATAAATATTTTAGGCTTTATTGGCTAATTATTCAACTCTGTAAGCAACAGATGTGATTACACTCCAATAAAACCTTATTTACAAAAGAAAATTTTATTTACAAAACAGGCAGTGGCTGTAGTTTGCTGACCCTAATCTAAACTCTTCCTATATAGGAGTCAATCAACATGGTCTAACTAATAAATAAAAACCTACCAAAATAAGAACTAAACATTGCCTTCTTGTTAGGTGCCAGTTCTGACTCACAAAGACCTTCTGCACAACAGAATGAAACACTGCTCTGTCCTCCATCCTCACAATGGGTCCAAGGCTTGAGCCCATTGCTGTAGTCATGGTATCAATCAATTTCCTCGAGGGCCTTTTTCTTTTACGCTGCCCCTCTACTTTTAGCCAACATGATGACCTTCTCAAGGGACTGGTGTCTCCTGGCATGTCCAAAGTACTAAAGACAAAGTCTTGCCATCCTGGCCCTGAAGGAGCATTCTGGCCCCTGGGAGCATTCTGGCCATATTTATTCTAAATCAAAGGAACTTACATTGAAACATTAAACCCAAGAGATAGAAATATTCAGAACAGCTACTAACACTGAGCTCCGACTATTTGACAGAGACTAGAGCCCTGGTGGTGCAGCAGGTTACATGTTGAACTACTGAGAGGTTGGAGGTTCAAACCCATCGTGCAACCCCTGAACTACTACCTCATATGCACCCTGACAATAGGACACATGTGAAGGTGTTTCATATGTTTTATCAAACAAAAAAAAGCAAAGCTCCCAACAGAATAAAGGCGAGCTCCTCTAGAATGTAACCTGACAAAGCCTTGTTATAGGATAAGCCTGATAGACAGTTTCCTTTCCACTCCAAAAAGACACAATGGTGGGGTAGGGGGACGGGGACGCACTGGGATAAAACGGCAGAATCATAATTTCTAAATGAACACTGAGCTCGTTATAACCAATTAAAGATACAGTCATTATAACTGAACCCCAAAACTGCCAACACCTGCAATGTTTAAAAAATTTATAATAACCTCTAATCCTGCCCACCCCCACCCCCACCCCGCCCCTGCACCCACCCCCACTCTTCCATGTGTTGCTGGCTTTTCCTTTTTCACAATTTCAACTCTGCAGCAGCAGATGGCAGGGGAGAATATTCATTTTTATAATATCATACAAAGAACAAAAAGCCATAAAGAAAAGGGGCAAGAATCGCTACAGATATCATTTGCTCTATTATCTGGTTTTCTGATTCTCCTTAAGAGCATTCCTTCACCAATCTACCCCTCTGTGACTGTGGCAATTCTGAAATATTAGAAACAGTTTGCCCCCTTAAGAGAGAAAGGGGTGGGGAGAGATTTAACAAATCTCAGCTGTTAAACCTGAGGCATTTCTCTAATCATAACTTCCTTAAACTCACAAAACTCTGAATGGGGCTAGGAAGAAAAGGCCCAGAATACGGCTTCATTCTCTCAAAAGAGTTATTACTTCTTCCCCTAGGAGCAGGAGCACTGCCACTTGGAAAGAGAACTTATCTTTCATTTTGCTACAACACCCGATTTTAATTTTAAGATGTCAGGGAAAGAAACAGAGGGTGGGGTGGGGGCTTCAAAAGGATATTTCTCTTGCTTAAAATTTCCCCCTCCTTCCTTGTCCCTAAGTCCACGCAAGGAGAGATGACGAAGACTTCCTTATATAATAGCCAGTGCTTTCCTAGACGCAGGCCTTTCCCTTTGTGTTCTGTATACACTTACACACACGAGCGCGCGCATTCTCCTTGCTTTGCAGGCCCTGGCATGATGCCAGCACTCAGTCAGCTGGTTGCCTCCATTCACAGAGAAGGGTTGGAGCTGACATGGAAAAAGGAAGGGGGAGTAAGGGTAAGGGGGAGCTAGAATCATCACTGCTACAGACAAAAGAAATTTTTTTAAAAAGAAAAAAACCTCAGTGTGACATACCCCCTAAACATTAAAAAAAAAAAAAAAGCCAGAGAGCCTCACCACTACAGCAAATGGATGAAGCAGAGAAGATGATGATCCAAACCGAGAGCTTTGTAAGAGAAATCATCATTCCCGCAACGTAATTTTTTAAAAAGGCAACAGTGTTTAATTCTTGAATCCCATCAGAAACCTCAGCTTATCACCTTTCAGAGAGTCAGGAAAAGGTTCTGAAGAACTCTGCACCAGTTTTGAGAAAAACTGCTCTGCTCAGCTTTAAAAAAATTTTTTCAATAAAGGAAAAAAGCAAGATGGTTGAAAATACTTACAGGTATACCTTTTCTGCTCCCTCCTCTAGCTGCCAGGAAAATTGGAGACAAGAAAGGGGGGAAACAGAAAAGGGGGGGGGGGAGTGAGAAACAGATTTAGTTTTGGCTTTGATTTTTTGGGGGGAGTAAAGGGGGAAGGGTTCTTTTACCCTTTTCTATTGTAAGAAAAACCCTTTTTGTAGCACAGGGGCGGCCCCATGTGTGCCAACCCCCTTGAGAAACCTGCATAAACCCGGTCTCCAAGCGGGCACTGTCTTGCCAATCACATGGCATACTGTTATAGAAAACAAAAGAAACAGGGGGATGCTTACTTTTACCCATGATGCTTAGCGGGGGGGGGTGCAGAAAGGGGGAGAAAAACCAGTTGTAGCCGGTTTATAACCTCAGGACATGGAATTATGTCTTAATTTTAAAAAGTCATTTGTGGTACAAAAGTCAGTTACTCTCCCTACCTAACTATCCCCCCCATTATTCTGGCTTAGTGCCAAACTTTGCCTTCATTCATGAAAGCTGGTTTCCTCTCAAATCATGATGCTTTAACTGTTTAGTTCCCAAAGCCAATATCCAAAAAGAGGAAATCTCAATACCAAAGCTCACTCGAAATTATATTAAAATACAAAAAACTAAAGTCATATGGCCAGACAAGCTTTTCTTTATCCATTACTGCAAGTGCTAGGGAACAGGCACTGATAAGACAGTAGATGTGTTCATTCAAGATTTTTTCTCTAAAGCTGTCCCAAAGGTAGACATCCAATTTAGCCTTAACAATTCACACAACTCAGGGCAGGAGAATTCACACCTAATACAAATTATATAGCAAGGTTTAGCAACAAAGTAGTTATGACAATATATACTCTATAAACACACTCTACAAATGGCTCTGGCCCAGACATAGAATTCCTGCAATATTCTACTATTTTCTGGAGCTATAGCACTCTGATCTCTGCACACACCAATCCTTTCCCGTCCACTAGATGCCCTTTACCACAGGTCTTTTGTCATTCTAAAGACAAATCCAGACTCATCCTATTTAAGCCCTGTCTTCTGATTAGCTTTTCTTTTTCAGTTTTAGAGCAACTCTCGCCAATTAGCTTATAAGTTTTCATTCTCTAAAATACTAATGGTGTCAGAAAACGGTAAGGAGCAAACCTGTCTCTATTAACTCTGTGACTAAGAACTAGATGGTATCAATCTCCTAATACCAACTGCTCTGAAAAAACGAACACAGTAGATAGTCCTGGATAGTGTGTGCAGGAGAAAGTAATAAAAAAAGACTTTTGATTAAAAAGACAAGTTTGCTGATCAGATAGGGACAATTGGGTCCCCACCCCGGGGGGCCAGTTCACTGTCCCTCAGACCCGTTGAAGGGTCGGACTATAGTTTTAAAAAAAACTATGAACAAACTGCTATGCACACTGCTCAGATCTTATTTTGAAGTGAAAAAACAAATGGGGCGCCTTTGGGAGCTGCGGCCGCAGCCATGAGTATGCTCAGGCTTCAGAAGAGGCTTGCCTCCAGCGTCCTCCGCTGTGGCAAGAAGAAAGTCTGGTTGGACTCCAACGAGACCAAAGAAATTGCCAATGCCAACTCCCGTCAGCAAATCCTGAAACTGATCAAAGATGGCCTTATCATCCGCAAGCCTGTAACCGTCCATTCTCGGGCCCGTTGCCACAAAAACACTCTAGCCCGCCGGAAGGGCAGGCATATGGGCATAGGTAAGTGAAAGGGTACTGCCAATGCTCGAATGCCCGAGGTCACATGGATGAGGAGGATGCGGATTCTGCGCCGGCTGCTCAGGAGATATCAAGAGTCAAAGAAGACTGACCGGCATATGTATCACAGCTTGTACCTGAAGGTGAAGGGGAACGTGTTTAAGAACAAGCGGATTCTCATGGAGCACATCCACAAGCTGAAGGCAGACAAGGCTTGCAAGAAGCTCCTGGCTGACCAGGCTGAGGTGCGCAGGTCCTAAGACCGAGGAAGCACGCAAGCGCCGAGAGGAGCGACTCCAGGCCAAGAAAGAAGAGATCATCAAGACTGTCCAAGGAGGAAGAGACCAAGAAATAAACTCCCCCTCTCTTCTCTGTACATAGTGGCCTTGGCGGTTCTATTGATCAGTCACTCAATAAAAGCAAGCCTTGTTGGCCTGCCCCTGAAAAAAAACAAAAAAAAAAAAACAAATGGGGCAAAAACACGGGGCGGGCCGGATAAATGTCCTCGGTGGGCCGGAGAGTTTGAGGACCCCTGGCCAAAACTATGGTCCTTAGTCATCCTTCAGGTCTGGAACTGAACTTACCCATGGGTTAGAATAATCAACTGTTTAAGATCAAAATGACAGCATTTACCCAAGGAAAAAAGTTCAAAGGGTTAGGAAATGAGGAGGAATTAAAAACAGGGAAACATGAGGAAGTAGGATAAATGATGGCACATTGTAGTGGTTGCAATTCATAAATTGAAACAAAATGAGTTACGCATTGTTGAATGCAAAACTGATCATCTGTTCTGTAAACTTCCACCTTGTTTAAAATAAAGTTTAAACACAACAACAAAAGAAAGTGATGAGAAGGAAATTTAAATAAATCAAAAACATGGTGGTTATTTTAGTTGCTATTGAGTTCTTTCCAAATCATGTTGGCCTCACATAGACCAGAAGAAAATATTGCCTGGCTGTATATCATCTCCATGACTGCTGCTATATTCTGAGTGCGCCACTGTTGTAGTTATTTTATTAATCCATTTCTCATTTTTTGTTGATACCTATGAATCTTTTTCTAGCAACCAGTCTTTCTTAATGTAGTGCCCCAAAAATGTTTGGGACCGCTACTGGCTGGGGACCTTTGCTCTCTCTGTATAAACATTAACAGTAACAACAGTGAGGGTCTTTACTTTGCCATGATATCTCCAAATTCCTCAAGAGAAAGATTACAACTCTGTTACAGAGAAAGATTACAATTCTGTCTCACGGGGCTGCTAGGAGTCAGAATCAACTCAATGGCACCCAACAATAACCTCTAAAATGGACCTCTAAAATGCAAGTAAATCTTAGTTACCTTTAAAAGCACTACTTCAATCAGAATCACGCACACATCCCTTGTTTTCACAAATATTCAAATTTATAGAATGTAGAGAAAAGCATAGAAAAACAATCTATACCTGAAAATACTAATTTGGAAATTTTCCTAGGCAATTTAATATTAACGTCAATTTTCAGATGATCTGAAATAGGTCGGACCAGCCAGTCATAAAGTACTCAACAATTTACAAACTATAAAGGGATGTTCTGCATCTTCACTAAGCTTCAAGTGGTTGATAAGAGTACTATTTGCTAACCACAAAGTCAACAGTTCGAAACCACCAGCCACTCCAAAGGATAAAGAGGATTTTTACTCCTGTAGAATTTAGTCTTGGAAACTCACAGGGGCAGGTCTACTCTGTCCTACAGGGGTGTTATGAGTTGGAACCAACTTAGACAGTGAATTGATTTGAGCTGATCACACTTAACTGAATGTAAACACAGGTCAAATTTCACTGAACTTTAAAGTAATACAAGAGGCTTAGCTATCAAGCTGTCTTCTGCGATTACCATTATACTGGTTGTGATGGAGTTGATTCCAACTTCTAGGACCACACGTGTGTCAGTAGAACTGAGATTTCAATAGGTACTTTTTTCAGTAGTTTGTCAAGTCTTTCTTCTGAGATGACTCTGGGTGGACTTGAATTGCCAATCTATTGGTTAGGGGTTATTTACACTACCCGGGAACTCCTGTATGAGTTACTTTTTCAAGTATTTCAACATCACAGAAGTTTTAAACCACTATTGTTAATTGCTATAAAGTGATCTCCAACTCATGGTGACCTTTGTATAGAATGAAATACTGTCTAGTTCTGTGGCATTTTCATGACTGTTACTATGATTACTACAATATCTAACTTTGCATATTGAATGCAATGATTACACACCAGAGCAGTTAGATCACAGGTAATCCAAGAGTACAAGAAATGCTCTGAAACTAACAGATATTCTTCCTCAGCATCTTTAACGCTAACACTTTATACTGCTACACTTTACTGTTAAATAAGTCATCAAAAATTTACACTAAAAGAAAAAACCCACTGCTGCTGATTTGATTCTAACTCATAATGACCCTGTATAGCAGTGGTTCTCCACTGTCCTAATGACACGACCCTTTAGTACAGTTCTTCATGTTGTGGTGACCCCCACAACCGCAAACTATTTTCATTGTTACTTCATAATTTTAATTTTGCTACTGTTATGAATCTGGCGACCCCTGTGAAAGGGTCATTCGACCCCCAAAGGTGTCACAACCCCCAGGTTAAGAACCGCTGCTACACAGGGTTTGAGATTGTTAATAATTACAAGAGCTGAAAGCCTCAATCTTTCTCCCATAGAATGGCTAGTGGGTTGAACCACCAACATTGAGGTTAGCAGCCTAATGCCAACCCAAAGTACAACAGGGGCTCCTTAGTCATCATAATCATCACAAAATAAAAGTACTTAGTACAATAGGAAAAAAATAAAAAGGTACATGACTGTGTGAGCTGAAAGCTCTATATGTAAATATATAGCTTGGTAAGTAGTATCCAAAATGCAATACTCTGAAAAATACCACATTTTCTGTCATTAAAGAAAATACCGAATATTTACTGAGCATTTAATGCAGTAAACACATAAGGATCTTATCATCCCCATTTTTATAGATATGGAAATTAACTCCATGAAATCAGAACATTTTAATTAAGTTAACAATAGAAGAAAGTGGTTCCAAAGCTGATATTCTTTCTGTTCACTATGAAGCCTTGAGCATTTCTTCATCAATACTTGAGTCCAGTTTACTAAGATAATCTGTTTGCCTTGCCATGCGCTTCCACTCTAAATCCTAGATTAAAGAAAACATTGGCCAAATACAAATGAACTTGAAATTATACCCTATGGTAGCTATGTATGATTCCTACTCATAAAAGACTTCATCCAGCACTTCTTCTGAAAGGCTAACTACACACAATCTACTAATTATCTATAAAACAGATCTAACAGATGAGTAAGATGTCTGGACGGGTCAAACCACAAAGGATAAATACTGTATAAAAGAGTGTATTCATACAGTATTTATCTGTGTTTGGAAAACAGTTCAAATTAATACTATTAAAATCTTGAAGGTACTCCTAAAAAATAATTATGGAGAAGAGGAAAAAAACAAACTAACTCTCAAAATTAGAAAACAAAATCCATGTAGTCACCCATGGTTGCCCAGTTTTACTTCATAATTTTATACATAACCTGTTAATTTCTTGGTGTCAATTTTTTTACAAATATTGTTGTTGAAAATGTACACACCAATGTATTTGCATGTATATACACACACACACACACACACACACACACACAATAAAGAAGCAGATGGATTTTGGGTCTCTACTTAAATCTTACCTCACTACAAGAATGGTTTGTTCTAATAATTTGGAGATGTGTAATACCTTCCCAACACAATTGCTAACAGCAAAATGGGTGCATAAGCAAATTTAAGGTGAAGAAAGCTGATGGTGCCCAGCTATTGAAAGATACAGCATCTGGGGCCTTAAAGGCTTGAAGTTAAACAGGGGGTCCGCTAGAGGGGAAGCAACACAGCCCACATGGAAGAAGCCCATGATCATGAGGTACTGATAAGAATAGGTATCAGAAGTTCAAAAACAAGCAACCAAATTAACATGGAGTGTAGACAAAGAGGAAACCCAAAAACCACCTGTAAAATAATTGGCCAGTTCCCCCACAGAAAGGCCATATGGAACGGATGATATATCCAGGGTGCAGCATAGCACTGATGAAACACATAACTATCCTCTAGTTCTTTAATATTCCCTCCCTTACTATTATGACCTTAGTTTTACCACATTAATCTTGTTAGACCTGTGTATGTTCATTTGTATAATTAAAATCGTTCAATACATGAAATCCAAGATAAACCCTGCAGAAATGGTAACGTGAAGTAATGATTCCCTGAGGTACTGGAAGGGGGTAGGGGAACCAATAGCAATGATGCCTATAACCCCACTCAAGGGGAACAAATAACAGAATTGTATGTGAATAGACACATTGGACGGTGTAAAAAATATAATAATAATATATAATAACAAGGGTTGCTGGGGGTTAGAGTGGGGGAGGAAGGGGTAAAGGGGAGGTGATATCAAAGAGTTCAAGAAAGAAAATAATTTTGAAGCTGATGGTGGCAGCAAGTGCACAATTATGTTTGACCTAAATGAATTAAGTATTGTTCTAATATCTGTAAGAGCTCCCAATAAAATGATTAAAATAGGAAAATGTACACACCAAAACATTCATCGATATAACAATTTTTACATGTACAACGTAGTGATATTGATTATATTCAATTTGAACATGTTTCTACATGTACAATGTAGTGACACTGATTATATTCCATTTTAACATGTATCCTTGACTTCAAAGGAGCCCTGGTAATACAATGAATAAAGCCCTAAACTGCAAATCAAAGAGTTGGCAGTTCAAACCCACCAATAGCTCTGCAGGAAAAACATGTTAATATTTTCACATAAGAGTTACATCCTTAGAAACCCTATCTGGGGCAGTTCTACTTTGTCCTATAGGGAATCAGCTTGATAGGAATGGGGCTTTAGAACCCTTGACCTCAAAGAACAAGTGGACTGAAATCACAATCATTGTTAAGGCTAAAAATTAAAGCCTAATTTTTAAAAAGCTAACTTTACAGAGAAACAAAGCTAAATTTACAAAGTACCCTTAGATGAATTTATATAAAATTTACACCAGCACACACAAAAAACCAAGATATCAAGCTTATCTAGCTATTAGTCCTTACTTGTTCTTTGTAGCCTTGTCTGTTTTTATTTGATCACCACTGTCAATTTGTCACACTGTGGTGGCTTGCATGCTATGATGCTGGAAGCTATGCCAATAGTATTTCAAATATTAACAAGGTCACTGGGGGTGGGGTTGGTCTCAGCGAAGCTTTCATACTAAGTCCATCTAAAAAGAAGGATGAAACTTTCCATTTCTGAAAAATTAGCCACTGAAAATCTTATGAACTACAGTGGAACATTGTCTGATAAAGTGCCAAAAGGTAACCCTCTCAGGTTAAACTCACTCATTCACTGTCATGAAATCAATACTGACTCACAGAAACTCCCTTCAGGGTTTCCAATATTGTAACTGTTTACAGAAGTAGAAAGTCCTGTTAACTCCCATGAAGCTGCTGGTGGTTTTGAACTACCAGCCATGTAGATGGCAGCCCAACAAGTAACCACTACTCAAACAGGTTCCCCCTCAGGTTGAAAGGCACTCAACATAGCATTGGGCAAGAGCAGCCTCCTCAGAGTTCGTGTTGATGGGACAAAGCTTTTGGGACCTTTACCTGCTGATGTGGTACAACTCAAATTGAAAAGCAATAGCTGCAAAGCTCCAATAAAAATCAAGACATGACATAACCATTAATAATTACAATGTGTTATTATGAAGTATGAATTTAGGAAAATAGAAGTCAAAGATCAATATCCTAAGCATTAGTGAGCTGAAATGGTACTGGTCATTCTGAATCAGACAATCATGATTACTAAGCCAAGAATGACAAATTGAAGCACAACAGTGTTGCATTTATGATTAGAAAGAACATTTCAAGATCTAACCCGAAGCACAACACTGTCAGTGATAGAATGTGCATACAACTATTCAAATCTATATATACACCAAACACTAATGTAAAAGATAAGGAAAAGGAAGATTTTACCAACTTCGGCTGCCTGAAATTGGTCAAACACACAATCAAGATGCATTAATTCTTACTAGTAATTGAAATTTGAAAGCTGGAAACACAAAAGATGTGCCAGCAGTTGGAAAATATGGCCTTGTGATAAAAATGGCCAGGGTTTGTATGGTAGAATTTGCAAGACCAATACCGTAACAACACAAATGTGTGAACCTTGCTAGGTGAAATACAGAAGAATCAAATCAAGCTACAACTGTAAAAAGAGACTATGGAAGCATTCAATATTATCACTCAGAACAAGATCTGGGGCCAAGAACAGACAGTCAACTACGCACATACAAACGCATGATGAAACTGGAGACAATTAAAACATAAAAATTCACAGGCGCCAAAATATGGTCTTGAGTAATTCTATCTGAATTGGAGATGATCTCAAAAATAGATTTAATGTAGTGGACACTAATGACTGAAGACCAGACAAGTTGGGGAAGACATCAAACATGAAGAAACCAAAAGGTCATTAAAAAATAGAAAGGAAAAAAAAATAGAAAGGACAACAATGGTGACCAGAAGACCTTTGACACTTGTTTTTGAGCAGAAAATAAAGTGAAAGGAGGGTGATAGTGGGGGCAGGGAAGATGAACAAAAAAAATTTTTTTAAGGTGGTTCAAGAAGACAAAAAAAGTATTATAATGAAAAGTACAAGCAAAGATCTGGAGTTAGAAAACAAAATGAGAAATGAAGAGCTGATACCAAGGGCTCAAGTAGAAAGAAAATGTTTTGATAATGATTATGGCAACAAATGTACAAATGTGCTCGACACAATGGATGGATGTATGGATTGTGATAACAGTTGTATGAGCCCCCAATAAAATTATTTTTTAAAAAAGAAAACAAGATAAGAAAATGAGAAGAACACATCATTTCAAAGTGAAAGAAGAATGAATGGCAATACTGAGGGATCCTATAGTCAAAGAGACTGAGCCATGCAGGAAACATCAAAAGATGGACGGATTATAGTCACTTTACCAAAAAGAATTGGTCACTACTATTCAACCATTTCAAGACGTAGCATATGATCAAGAACTGATGATAAAAGACGTCCAAGCTGCACTGAAGACATTGGCAAAAAAACAAAGATCCAAGAACTGATGAAATACTAACTGGAAGGTTTCAATAAGCTGATGAAGCACTGAAAACACATTGTCATCTATGCAAGAAATTTGCAAGGCAGCTACCTGGTCAACATATTATAAGAGATCCATATCTGTGCCCATCCCAAGAACAGTGAAACAAAAGAATGTAGACATTACTGAATAATATCACACACAAGCAAAATTTTGTTCAAACTAATTAAAAAATGATTGCAGCAGCACATCAACTATAAACTATCAGCAATTCAAACCAATTTCATAAGAGGACATGGAAAGAGGCATATCACTGCTAACTATCAGATGAATCTTAGCTGAATGCAGAAACTACTGGGAAATTTTCACCTATGCTTCATTGACTGTGCAAAGGCATTCAAATGGGTGGATCATAACAAATCATGGATACTACTGTTAAGAATGGACACTTTATTGTGCTCATAAGGAACCTGTATATTAAGAAGCAATCATTCTAATAGAACAAGGAGACTACATGGATTAAAATCAAGAAAGGTATGTGTTAGTGTTATATCCTTTCACTAAACTTACTCAATTTGTATTCTTAGAAAATAATCCCAATGATGTCCCCAGGGAATACCAAAAAAATAGACTTTGGGTTAGGGTGTGGCACCCCATCAGACTAAACCAAAAAACACTTCTTAAAGTCAACAAACAGACCTTCAACTATTTACAGGCTTTTCCTTTTTTCTGTTGTTTTGTTTTCTTTTGTTGCTTTGTTTTGCTCTCTGCAAGTCTACTAAATAAGATAGGCAGGATAAACAAGCTGGAGGAGAAAACTATGGTTGGGGGAGGTGGAGACATGGGAGACGAGGAGGGGGGGGGGGGGAGGAAGTGGGTGTTAACAAACCTAGGGACATGGGAACAACAAGCGATCCAAAATCAATGGCGAGGAGGGTGTAGGAGGCCTGGTAGGGCTTAATCAAGGGCAATGTAACCGAAATTACTGAAACCCAAATGAAGGCTGAGCATGATAGTGGGACCAGAGGAAAGTAAAAGGAAGTAAGAGGAAAGAACTAAGAGGCAAAGGGCATTTATAGAGGTCTAAATACAGGCATGTAATACGTAAATATATTTATACATGATGATGGAGAAATAGATCTATGTGCATATATTTATAAGTTTAATATTAAGGCAGCATATGGACATTGGGCCTCCACTCAAGTACTTCCTCAATGCAAGAACACTTTGTTCTATTAAATTGGCATTCCATGATGCACACGTTCCCCACACAATCGCTTTAAAAAAATGTGTGCACAAGCAAATGTGGTGAAGAAAGCTGCTGAGGGCCGGCTCTCAAAAGATATAACGTCTGAATAAACAAAAAAAGATATAGCATCTGGGGTCTTAAAAGGCTTGAAGGTAAACAAGCGGCCATCTAGCTCAGAAGCAACAATGCCCACATGGAAGAAGCACACCAGCTTATGTGACCACAAGGGGTCTCAGGGATCAGGCATCAAAGAAAAAAAAATCATGTTATTGTAAATGAGGGGGAGTGCAGATTGGGGACTCAAAGCCCATCTGTAGGTAACGGGACATCCCCTTACAGAAGGGTCATGGGGAGGAAACAGCCAGTCAGGTGCAGTGTAGCAACGATGAAACACAATTTTCCTCTAGTTCTTAAATGCTTCCTCCCCACCCCACTATCATGATCCCAATTCTACCTCATAAATTCAGCTAGACCAGAGGATGTACATGGGAACAGATGGGAACCAGAAACACAGAGAATCTAGGACAGATGATCCCTTCAGGGCCAATGGTAAGAGTGGCAATACCAGAGGGTGGAGGGAAGATGGGGTAGGAAGGGAGAACCAATTACAAGGATCTACATATGACCTCCTCCCTGGGGGACAGACAACAGAAAAGTGGTTGAAGGGAGGGAAGACGTCAGACAGTGTAAAACATGACAAAATAATAATAATTTATAAAGCATCAAGGGTTCATGAGGGAGAGGGGAGCGGGGAGTGATGAGCAAGGGGAAAAAATGAGGAGCTGATACTAAGGGCGGGCTTAAGTAGAAAGAAAATGTTTTGAGAATGATGAGGGCAATAAATGTACAAATGTGCTTGACATACAATGGATGGATGTACGGATTGTGATAAGAGTTTTATGAGGCCCCAATAAAATGATTTAAAAAAAACAAAAAACTTTTATACTATAGGCCATAATCCAGGATATAGTGTAGGTATCTGATTTTGCAGCCTCCCCTAGATTACTCTAGCACCCCCCATGATTATAAGCATCTCTATTGTTTATAAACATCTCTACAAGTATTGTACATAAAAAATTTTAAATTACCATTATATTCTATCCACAATAATTTTATCACCATAGAGAAATAAACATAAAAACACAAAACAGTTGCCTTTTAGTCATTTCCAACTCATGTGACCCCATGAGTCAGAAATGTGCTCCATAGGTTTTCAATAATCTATTATTTTCAGAAGTGGATCACCAAGCATTTCTACTAAAGTACCTCTGGGTAGAACTTCCAGTGGAGCATATTAACTGTTTTTCCACCAGTGAGGGACTCCATATAGAAGTAAAAGTTAGAAGAAGAAAAAAGTAAAAGTTAGAAAGCTCAAATTCACTGCCATCAAGTCAATACAATGCATAGTGACCCTGTAGAACAGATTAGAACTGTTCCTGTGGGTTTCTGAAACTGTTACATCTTTATGGAAGTAGAAAGTTTTGACTTTCTCTCTTGGAACAACTGGAACAACTGCTAACCTTGTGGGTAACAACAGTCCAACTTCTAAGCCACTAGGTTGCCAGGGCTCCACAGAAATAAAGTAAATTAACTATTTCATCTCTCAAGTGACACAAGATATTTGTAGACCAGTCTTTTACATGACAGTTTATTTTGCCATAAAACATGAGTCCATGGGTAACACACCACTTCCAGATTTACATTTATCAAAAACCATCAAGAACCTGAGTGTGTTTAACTTCTAATATTATTCTCAAGGACACTTGAGAATTCCACTGCCTAATCCTAGAAAACAGAAATATGAAAAATTATCTGGAACATTAATTCTTTAAACTCCCACAAAATTATAACTCCTCTCTTTCAAAAGCAAAACAACTTTACTGGGATCCACAACCTGTTTCTGCAGCAGCAACACATTACTGATACTACTGATTCTCAGTGACACGGTCTGAAAACACAGCATTTCTTAATTCTCATCTCTGGCTGGTAATTTTCATTCTACTTTTTTATTTTCCATGTACCTCTGTAGGGATACCAAGATCCTAAGTTACAAATCTGACCTTTTTATCTGATAATACAAATTCAACTCAGACAATGAATGGGTAACACTTAACAACTACTACTGAGAAAACTGAGTAAAGTCAAGTGTCTTGGTAGTCATATTAATTTATTTTGCTGATTTTCTAATCATTTGGGTTAGAAATGACTTGACTTGGCTTTTTCCTAAGAACCTAAGAATCTTTCTAACTTTCCAAGGGTGGAACTCACAGTCTACTAATAGCTTCACTTACAGTCTCAGGAATTTGGCTCTACATTATGCTTCTCATCTTCCACTTCTGTTGTGAAAGGGGCTCTTATCTTTACCACCCAAGTCATAAACAACGTAAAGAAATAATGCTGCCCTCCACATGCATGTTTTAAAAGATTAAACTTTCAACCAGGAGGGAGAAAAAAAGTCTAAGATAACAAAGTAAGTTGTCACAGATACAGCCAATAACTTTCATAAACCTTTTCATCTCTTTCACACTTCAGTAATTAGCAAACTGGATCCTCATGCTCAACAAGCTGTGCTAAAGCCAGATCCAATTTTCTATTGATGATTCTAAATGTAGAAATCACTCTGTCCTAGTTCATTACTGCTTAGAATTCCTTTTACCCAAATTTCTGCAACAAAGTTGATAGATTCATGAGGCATCCAGTTACCAGAATAGCACAACAACCAGTTAGTTACCTGCTTATATTACACCAATGAGGCCAGTCTAAAAGATCTGAAAAGAGAAAAATGCAATGTGATTGCAAATTTAAAATATTGTTATTAAAATCTACATTTTCAAAATGATCTCTATATTGTCAACATTAAAATTAACTGTAGAGAATGGCAAAATGCTGAAAAATTCTGAAACTTTTTGATGGGTACCTGGAGGTTCATTACTCTACATTGTCTAGTGAGATGTTTAAATTCTCCAGAAAGGGGGGGAGAGGGAAGGTCATGTAAATTTAAACATGACTAGACTATATAAAAGGATGCCAGGAAACTGTTACCAGTTCTTCTACCAAAGAGGAGAATGTCCTTTTTACTGTAAATACTTCTCCCTCATGACTTCTGTACTATGAGTCTAGATTAAACTTCCAAAAATCAAATAAAAAACAAAAATAATGGCTGAGCCTAAGATCATTACTGAAAGACATATGTGTACAATGGCAATATATGAATGGACACAGTACCCAGACTACACAGGAGGACATAAAGCACCAGTAAAAAACATTAAAAAAAAAAAACATTTAAAAAAATAGGTAAGACTATTACAGTATACAGAACACCAATAAAGTTGTTATTTTAAAATGTAAAGAGTAGATAACTAGGTGATCAGATAATAAATATACTGATTAAGTTAAAGGGGTTTTAAAGTGTGAAAACAGCATCACTCACCTAAAACTATCAAGACCATACAAGGTTAGGCTATTTCATAAAGAATCAACTTATAGTCAAGAAGCTTAAAATCAGAATTGATGAATAAAACATCATAGTGGGTAACAGTCATAAATCACTTCTGTCCAGTTATATTATAAGAACCTGAGCATCAAAAAAGTCCCAGGTTAGATATATATTTTATATCCAACAGACTTGTGAGGAATCTTCTAAATGAAATGAGGGAAGAACATACTCATAAAAGAATGAGTCATGTGTTCTGGAGATTATACCGAAACACAGTCCAAGGAGGAAGGTCAGCCTAACCTGGACTGCACCTGGGGGAGCTCTTGGCAGTCTGTTAAAGAGATTTGCTTATCAACATAACTAACACATGAAGTCCACACAGGGACTCATCACAATCCATACAAAGTGTCAAGCACATTTGTACATTTGTTGCCATCATCATTCTCAAAACACTTTTTCTACTTGAGCCCTTGGTAGCAGCTCATTTTCCCCCCTCCCTCATGAACCCTTGATAATTTATATATTATTATTTTGTCATGTCTTACATTGTCCGACATCTCCCTTCTCCCACTTTTCTGTTGTCTATCCCCCAGGGAGGGGGTTATATGTAGATTCTTGTGATCGGTTCCCCCTTTCTACCCCACCACCTTCCCCTTACCCTCCTGGTATTGCTACTTTCATTATTGGTCCTGAGGGGTTTATCTGCCTGGATTCCGTTTCCAGTTCTTATCTGTACCAGTGCGCATCCTCTGTTCTAGCTCTTCCTTGGCCTTTTAAATACTGATGCTAGTGTCTACTTTCTTACACATTACTTGTATTTTTATTTTTGTATTATTTTATCCTTACCACTTTGTTTCCTATTGTTCCTGTTGAGTTCTCCATTTGTGAAGCACATAAAAAGTAGATCCATAGAGATAACTGATGAAAGGGTTTGTAGGAGAGGTAGAGTGGGAGACAGGGAGCAAAGGAGGTTCGGGAAGCAAACAAAGTATGTAGGAGTGGGAAGGGAACATTACAACTGATGGTGATTACACAATTCATTTTAAAAGCAATTTAACAGTGAAAAATAAAGTTCTAAAAATGACTGGAGTAATGATTGTACAATTCCTCGAGAGAGGACTGAACACATGAGTTGTATATGTGGATTATGTGCCAATAAAACTGTAAATAAATAAATAAAACAAAAGGGTAAGTTTAAGAAAAAAAGTATGGCTAGTAAAGGTTCCAGTTCATATATACATAGATTTACTCCAAGCAAAAAGTGTTCAAATCATGACTCCGCTTGATGGCAACTTATGTACAAATGTGCGTGATACAACTGATGTATGCATTGTTGTAAGAGCTGCGAGAGCCCCCAATAAAATGATTTACTTAAAAAAATAAATAAAGTGTGCTTCTGCTATTGCTAAATGGCTGCAGACAAATTCTGTCAATAACATACTTGGTCTTACTCTCACTAGGGTGCCATGGGGGGGGGAATGTTTTAATTGGAGTTAAGAGAATTAAGCTCAGAAGGTTATGGCAACTGTCTATTGGTATTCCAAAGATGCCTTTTTGATAGATTTTCTCAAGAACAAAAAACGATCACAGGAACTTACAAAGAATTTTTAAGAAAATGAGAACTGCATTAATGAGGAAAAGGCCAGGAAAACTGTGCCTATGAATTTCTTCTCATCATGACAATGTATCTGCTCATTCTCCAAAGGTAGCATACACTTTCCAATGAGAATTTTGTTGGGAAACCTTAACCTACCTACCATACAGTGCCCAGAATCTGGCCCTTTCAAAATTCTTTTGTTACCCAAACTCAAAGAATATTGAAAAGGAACATAATTTGAATTTCTCAAGGGTGCCTAACTGCTATGCTGACATGGTTCAATCAAAGAGCACAGAATTCCTCAGGGAAGAGTTTCAAATGTGTATAGACCTAGATGAAGTGACAGGGAGCAGAACAGGGACAGGAGGGTTTGTCCCTTCAGATGCCTGAAGGCCCCCGACAGGAAATTGGAAGATGATCAGGGGAGCCCTTAGCCAGCCATAAAGACTAACGGGGCAGCCCAAACTAGGCCCAAGTGGTCTTCATTCAACCAATGGGGTCAACCAATACCTTCAACCATGCCTCCCAGCCAGAGGCCTCCAATACCTTGACCACGACAGTCCACTGCTCTTCTTTGCCCTTTGGCTCCTGTTCTGTGCCTGCTCGCCTGCTTGGTCCCTCTGGCCTCAGGCTACCATGTGTGGTTGTGCAGTACCAGGAAGTTGCCTGTGTTCCCTAACTAAAACCTGAAACTTCTTCCGTCCTTTATAAAAACCCAATTGGATCAAAAACCAGGCTTGAGTGTGAATTCATTTTTGTGGGAATCCAAGAACCAAAGTATTCCCGACCTGAGAAATCTAACCGAAGGACCCATCAAGAAACAATAGCTTCATGTTTTGACATTTTTAATAGAGGTTTCTGATTTCGTAGCAATATTTGTAAACTGATTATCATGATTTACCAGACAATTAACAGCTGAGCACTCAGGATGGTGAGACATTACCTCACATAATTTGACATATTATCAGAAGAGACCAGTTCCTGGAAAAGGAGAAAGGCAGTGAAAAAGACTCTGAACAAGATGGACTGACATGATGACTCCAACAATGGGCTCCAATACAGCAGCAATTGTGATGATGGCACAGGATGGGGGAGTGTTTCATTCTGTTGTACATAGGGTCACCGAGTCAGAGCTGGCCTGACGGCATCTAACAATAACAACAACAACAACAACAATTAACTACTCAACTATTAGCCAAAAGTGAGCAATTCAAGCCTACCCAGAGGCACCTTGGAAGAACTGCCTGACAATCTGCTACTGAAAGGTCACTTAGCTTAGAAAACCTATGGAGCAGTTCAACTGCACACAGCACTCAATAGCAACTAAAAGGTTATCGGTGGGGAGAGCCTGGGTGATGCAAATGACCAAAAAGTCAGGCTTGGTGAACTACTTCCAAAAACATCAGCTATGAAAAATTCTATGTAGCATAGTTCTTCTCTGACATACATGTGGGTCAAAATGAGTTGAAGTCAACTCCACAACAACTGTTTTAATAGTAATCTCTACCAACAGCTTAATGATGCCTAAGCTTTTTTATTATCTTAAAGATTACTGAAAGTTGGCTAGTATTAAAATTTGAGTCAATGTACCCAGTGGATATAAATGGACACTTTATCAAGTTTTTTTTAATCATTTTATTAGGGGCACATACAACTCTTCTCACAATCCATACATACATCAATTGTGTAAAGCACATTTGTACATTCATTGCCCTTTATCATTCTCAAGGCATTTGCTGTCCACCTAAGCCCCTGGCATCAGCTCCTCATTCCCGCCCCCCTCCCTGCTACCCCTGGCTTCATGAACCCTCGATAATTTGTAAATCATTATTTTGTCGTATCTTGCCCTGTCCGATGTCTCCCTTCACCCACTTTTCTGTTGTCAATCCCCAAGGGAGGAGGTTATATGTAGATCCTTGTAATCGGTTCCCCCTTTCCAACCCACCCTTGCTCCACCCTCCCGGCATCGCCACTCTCATCACTGGTCTTGAAGGGATCATCCGCCCTGGATTCCTTGTGTTTCCAGTTCCTATCTGTACCAGTGTACATCCTCTGGTCTAGCCAGACTTGTAAGGTAGAACTGGGATCATCATAGTGGTGGGGGAGGAAGCATTTAGGAACTAGAGGAAAGTTGTATGTTTCATCGTTGCTACACTGTACCCTGACTGGCTCATCTCTTCCCCATGACCCTTTGTAAGGGGATGTCCAATTGCCTACAGATGGGCTTTGGGTCTCCACTCCATACTCCCCCCATTCACAATAATATGATTTTTTTGTTCTGATGATGCTTTCGACACCTCATGATCAAACAGGCTGGTGTGCTTCTTCCATGTGGGCTTTGTTGGTTCTGAGCTAGATGGCCACTTGTTTACCTTCAAGCCTTTAAGACCCTAGACGCTTTATCTTTTGATAGCCAGGCACCATCAGCTTTCTTCACATTTGCTTATGCAACCATTTTATCAAGTTTTTAGTAGGCACCTGTGCATTGCTCTAACACTCAACTGTTTTAAACAGAGCTTCTATGTTAAGACAGGCTAGCAAAAAAGACTGCATGATATACTTACGAAAATTAGCCAATGAAAACCCTATGTATCAAAAAGGTCTCATTCACAACTGATCATGGGAATAGTGCAGGATCAGGCAACATTTTGTTCCCGTGTGTATAGGATCACCATTATTCAGGATTGACTAAATGGCAGCTAACAAGTAAGTATTCACCTTAAGAAATTACCTTTAAACATAGCACAGATATATGCACGCACATGTTCATCAAAGCATTATTTACAATAGCAAGAAGATGGAAATCTAAATGCTCATTAGTGAATGGATAAATAAGTTTTGCCCCGAATAAAATGATTTTTTAAAAGTTGTATGAGCCCCTAATAAAACGATTAAAAGATAAATTAATTAAAATCTAAAAATAAATAAATAAATAAATAAATAAATAGATGGGATGAAGAGAGATTTTACTATAATTTTTCATTTGGTAAACTAGTCTCACACTTAGATCCACGTTGCAAAAATGTTGAATAAAGGTACAGTTCTCACTTCTCATACTTTATACTTCTCACTGACTCACAGCGATGAAAGTCAGGGTAGAGGGAGAGTGGGTTGGAAAAAGAGAACCGAGTACAAGGAACTATATGTGACCTCCTCCCTGGGGGACAGACAACAGAAAAGTGGATGAAGGGAGACGTCAGACAGGGCAAGATATGACAAAATAACAATTTATAAACTATCAAGGGCTCATGAGGGAGGGGGTAAGGGGGAGGGAGGGAAAAAAATGACGACCTGATGTCGGGGGCTTAAGTGGAGAACAAATGTTGAGAATGACGAGGGCAATGAATGTACAAATGTGCTTTACACAATCGATGTATGTGTGGATTGTGGTAAGAGTCGTATGAGCTCCTAATAAAGAGATTAAAAAAATTAAACCAAAAGCACACACACACACACACGTACGTTTCTGACAATGTAACTGTTTACATGAGTAGAAAGCCCTGTCCTCCTCCCTCAGAACAGCTGGTGGTTTCGAACTGCTGACCTTGCAATTAGCAGTCCAACACACAACCACTACAGTACCAAGGTTCTTCTACAGTTCCTACTTGAGGTACTTTTTTGAATATTCCTGTTACTTAGTTCACAACACTGCATCTTACATTATAGTTATTTAATACATGTCTTTATTCCTTCGCTAAGCTACATCTTAAGGACTTAGCTGTTGTCATTTATCTTTTCATATATGCTATAAAAATCTATGTAGATGTCTTTGACATATTAAGCATATAATAAATATTCTTGGGGAAAAAGGAGGCGGGTAAATATACTTTGAGCTGATGGGTCTTTTTAGTTCCCCACAACCAGTGGGTTTAAGTGGTTACAAAACAGTTCTACAGGCAGGAAACGAAGAATCCAAGGTTTTTTCTTAATCACAGTGAGTAACTGCTATTTTCCTAGATTACACTGGTCTAGGGCAGAGAAAAACATGTAGGGTCTATACTTCCAAAAGTGTGGAAAATAGTCCATATCATTCTCTGGAGCCTCAGATTTTCTGGCATAACTATGAGATTTAGGGCTACAATTAAAATTACAAACAAAACAAAATTATAAAACAGACTATATGAAAAAAAGCAATCCGCATTCTTAATTTAAACTGGTAGTACTTAGTGATTGCTCAATACTGGCTTAAGAGGAAAATATTAGCAATTATAATAATTAAAGAGCAAAAGTTGCCGACAATAGGAAAAGAGCATGGTCAATTTACATGGTAGGGCAGTTAGCATGACCAATAAAGAGAATTCCAAAGAATTAATTAATTAAAAGAGATTTCTGCCTGAAATTTGTCATTTAAAGAATGAGTAGATTCTCTCAAAAGATTTGGGGGGAAAAAAATAGACAAGATATATTGTTAATTGAAAAAAAAGTAGGATATGGAAAATTATGTAACCTATTGCATAAAAAGAGCAACTTAGAGTGCCTTCATATTTGCGTATATAAAATATGCATAAATAAACTGAAAAATTATAAAAACTAGTAACAGTGATGGTAGTTTAAAACTAAGCAGATGTAAAACATTGGTGAAAAACGTGTTATCTTTAATATTTTTTAACCACATTTAAAACAATGAAGTTCAGCACAATATGACCAAGGGAGACACTAGGAGGTATATAAAAATAAAAGGCAACAATGCTAAATACTATTACATACATAATCCTGCATAACAGTAATAAAAAAATTTGAATACACATAGGTTGATTTCAAGGTTAACTAACAGGTATAAGAATGGCATGAGGGAGTATGTCCACAAACATACATAGGTTTGGAAGTGGCTATTTTAATTTTTGCATATATATTTGTACATGCTCAAACAAAATAACCATGTTTGTAGTAGAACATACAGGGGGCAAAGGTACGAAAACTTCTTGACCATAACCAAACACCCTCAGGGACTGAGTCACTAGGCTTGGGGGTCACAGGGGCCAAGTTTAAGAGTGTATCTAGATCAATTGGCGTAATACAGTCTACAGAGACAATGTTCTACCACCCTATTTTGGGGAGCAGCAACTAGTTCAAAAGCTAACTTTGGTCTCTCTCCATGCAAAGCAGTAATAAGTGAAGAAAATCAAAGACAAAAGGAAACAATTAGTCTAAAGGACTGAAGGACATATGAACCACAGCCATCACAAACCTGAGACCAAAAGAATTAGATGAACTCCATCTATTACTACTGACCACTCTGATCAGGTTCACAAAGTCCTGGACAGTGAGAGAAAAATAGAGGGGAAAAAAAATTTAAAGCGTGTGCTCACTTTAGCAACACAAATACTAAAATTGGAACAATAGCGATTAGCAAGGCCCCTGTACTAGGATGGCATGCAAATTCATTGTGTTCCATATTTTAAACTAGATAGATAAATAGGGGGGAGGGCTAATGGTCTAATTACAGATTGATGGAACACCAGAGATTATATTTCAACCAAACAACAGGTCTATAAAATGAACAGTAACATTCATGAGGAATGTGTTCCTCAGAACAATCAAGCTTCAAGATCAAAATTTAGTACTAAAAAATGTTCTCCATCTCCCAACTACACACACATATTATTGAAAGCAGCAGCAGAAGCAAAAAAAGAGAAAAAAGTAGCTGCTAAGGCTATTCGTGTACAACTAAATACTTCATGGGAGTTGGGGTGTTGTTTTTTTTGAGGAGGTTTAGGGCCATGGTTTAAAGGGACATCCCTGTTAATGGCCTAATACTCTTTACAGCGTTGTTCTAGCTCTAGTTTGCTATGTAGCGCTTGGGGGTCTTAAAAACTTGCAAGCAGCTATCCAAGGTACAATTTTTCTCTAGTAATATGGAGCAAAAAAATGAAAGAATCAGGAAGAGGAGTAAGAAACAGAATGTATGATTAATGAGCCCCATGAACAACTGCCTCTTTTTTGCCATGAGCCCAGAAGAGCTGAATGGTGCTCAGCTACTATTATTGAATATTTTGGTCAAAGATTCTAGAGAAGTCCTAATCAAATGGAGGACATGTGGTGGAAAATTTTTAATTCTCATGGAATGTAGACTTTCTGGAATCACGGAAGCTGAATGAACCTCTGAAACCAGTATCTTGAGAAACTTAAATTTGAGAAATTTAAAACAAAAACATCCACTAGCATCTTCTTAAACCCAAACAATAGTTTAGCTTACTTAATAAAAAAGGTCTTGAGCACTGTATTAACCATCTATGTGTATCAAACGGACAAAAGCAACTCAAACTTTTACATAGGACACTTGGGGGACTGGGAGAGTGAGTTCATGTTAGTGGAGAAAAAAGGCAGAAAATAAAGTCAAGAATGGGTGCACAACTTAAAGAATGTAATAATGTAACTAGAATTCTACAAGTAGAAAAGTTGAATTAGATCAAGTTATGCAGTGTATATGCTCAACAACTTTTTTAAGCTACATGGGTGCCTGTGGTCTTAAATGCTTGCAAGTAGTCATCCAAGGTACAACTTGTCTTTATTGCTTGGAACAACCAGGAAGAGGAGAGTCAGAAGAGGAGGAGAAAATGGAGTGTGTGGCTATTTGCCTCCATAAACATTGATTCCTTCACCATAAGACCAAAAGAAGTGGATAGTGCCTAGCTACTATTATTGAATGTTTTGATCAAATATTCCATAAAAGAATCCAATCAAGAGGGGAGGAAATACAGAAGAAAATTCAAATTTCCAAAGAATCCAGACTTTATGGAGTCATAGAGTAGATTAATTCCTTGAAACTACTGCCCCTTAAACAAAAAATACAGCCTGAAGTCTTCTGAAAAATAAAAAACTTAAAGAATGTCTTAATACTAAGAGCCCCTAATAAAACGAGTAAAAAACGGAGGGGAAAAAGCACACACAAAAAAGAAATATTTCACAATATGTTAAAAAAAAGAAGAAGAAGAAGAAGAAGGTGGTCTTGGACTCTTAAGATCTATTCTATATGGTGTCTTTAAAAAGTCCACTGGGGGAATTCATGGGGAAAATATTTTCTTTATCTTTTAATTGTTTCTCCATGAACTTTTTGAAGAAGCCTCCTTATTTTTACATAAGATCACAGGAGTCCTGGTAGGCACAATGGTTAAGCGCTCTGCTGCTAACCTAAAGACCAGAGGTTTGAATTGAACCCACTAGGTGATTTGCAATAAAGATGTGGCAGTCTGCTTCCATAAAGATCACAGCCTTGGAAACCCTGTGAGGCAGTGCAACTCTCCTACCAGGTGGGTCACTATGAAGCAGAATCAATTCAACAGTATTGGCTTTATGTGGGATCAAAGGGACCCAACTGACAGCAACCTGAAAGATTAGCTAGGAACTTTAAGAGGCAGTGAGCTTAATGGGAAAGAAACATCTCAAAAAAAGGAGAATGGTTGCACACTTAAAAAAATATAATCAACAACACTGAATTGCACATGTAACAACTTGAATTGGTGTTTTTGCTGTGTACAGTCTCAACAAAAAACATTAAAATAAACAAAATACATGAAGCATGAAAAACCTGTTAAGAAATGAAAGAGATGTATCCCCAATTTTATTTGGAAACTATATACATCTTTGGCAATAATTAATAGACTAATTAGAAAGAAAATCAGTGAGGATATAAAAAGCCTGAGCTATATTATTAACCAACTTGAGTTAATTCATATTTAAAAAGCATTTCATAAACAATAGCAAAATATCTGTTATTTTTTCAAGTTAAATAAGGAATAATCACCAACATACACTAAATGTTGAGTCATAAAACAGACCTTAAAAAATTTAGAAATTAATCATTAAAAACATATTCATTGGTAATAGTGAATTTAGGGTAATGAATTTAAGGTACAACTTACTATCAAAATGTATTAGAAAGAGTAGGAAAGAGGGAACCAATTACAAGGAACTATATGTGACCTCCTCCCTGGGGGACAGACAACCGAAAAGTGGGTGAAGGAAGACGTCGGACAGGGCAAGATATGACAAAATACCAATTTATAAACTATCAAGGGCTCATGAGGGAGGGGGGAGCGGGGAGGGAAGAGAAAAATGAGGACCTAATGTCGGGGGTTTAAGTGGAGAGAAAATGTTTTGAGAATGATGTTCAAATGCGCTTTACACAATTGATGTGTGTATGGATTGCGATAACAGTTATATGAGCCCCTAATAAAAGGTTTAGGAAAAAATATATATATTAGAAAATCCCCCATTACTTGAAATTGAACTGCACACTTCAGAGATAACCTAGGAGTCAAAGTCTTGAGGAAAATTAGAAAATATTTTAAATTTAATTAAATGAATATGTAAGAGGCTTCCAAAAGTTTACGGAAAAATTACCTATCTTTTAATTTCACTTTCCATGAACTCTCTGAAGCACCCTCATACATCTCAGTATTTGTTCATCACAGCTATGGAGGAAATTTTATAGTATTAAATACTTATATTAGGAAAGATTTTCTCAAATCAATAACCCAGGCTTTCAAGAAATTTAAAAAAGAAAAAACTAAACCCAAAGCATGCAGAAGAAAAGCAATTGTAATGAGCAGAAATCAATAAAATTATAAAGACTGATAAACTATTGTGTTTAACAGCTCAGCAGCAGCCTTGTCAACAACCCACATGCCAGTAGCAGAGGAAGCAGAATGGACCTTATTCTTAAAGAATTGTAGTTTGCTAGTGCTTTTTCTAGTAAAATCAACTACAAATTCGATTTAGGATAATACAAAATAAATATGTCTAAATTAGAAATATGATAAGTTTATCATCTTTTTTATGAATGACTAATGTTCACAGAGTTTACAGTTACTATCTTCCAGGCACAAAGAAATTAAAGAACAGTTCAAAGCATTTCAGAATAATCAGAAAGAAAAAAAAAAAAGTAAGGTGGCTTACTTTCGGTAACTCATGAAATATGTGCTAAGCACCCCTGGTAACATGGAAATTAATATGCCAACTTCAAAGGCTTGAGTTAATTCAGAGAGAGGAAAAAAAAACCTGAAAAAGCCTCACTACCTCTAATATTTCCCTGTACCATAAAAATACCTTTATCTAGTCCTTGACACCTTCGACCCAATTCGACCCATAAAGTAGCACAAAAATCACACACACTTGTATCTTTTTAAAAATACAATTTTGTCATACCGTATTTACTCCCTCCCATAAACCAGCCAGGAGAATTTCAAAATTAAGACTGCTTAGCTTCTAGCCTTGTTTATACACTTCAGTGACATCCCTGATTTTGTATGTAAGGTCCTGACAGTAAAAGTTGTGCAACAATCAAATTAGTTCATATATAACAGATCTCAAAGAAAATTTTATACCAATGTTTGGGCCATAGTTCCCTGAGTCCTCAAGATTTCTTCAGGATGCATTTGCTAATTATAAGATGTTCCTGTCCACTGCAAAGCACAGCTGGTAAAGCTTTCAATGAAAGCATTCCTTGAAAGCTTTCAATACAGACTGCAACGGGGGAATAGCTCTCCAAGCAGAATATAAAGAGCTACACATGCTAATGAAAACTTAGGGTTGGACCTTAGTAAAATAGAGATCCATATTTTAGTGTCCATTCATCTAGAAGAAAATATCTAAACTCTAAATACTCCCCCAAAAAAGAGACAAGCTTCAATATACTTTAACTGAAGAATTGAGCATTTTCACAACCTGAGTTATGAGAGAAGGATAGTATCAGAATTGTGCTCATATATTAATTTATTAATGACACTATAAACCACATTCAAGTACATGGAAATTGTGTCATTGTCATTCACATCAAACTCCCTCAGAACCCACTGGCTCAATATCTCAAGGATCTTCTAGCCTAAAGCATCTTAAACTGTGGGTCAGTATCCCACATGGGGCCACGTAACTAAATGTGAGAGTCTCGAAAAATGTGACAACAATAAAAGGTTTCTAAATGTGCAATGACCAGAAATTAATTCAAAATCCAACCTACAATGAATATGAGGTGCTTCTGGCAGCACTTGCTCATGTTGCAAAAAGGACTTGCAAGTGGAACAAGATTAAACACCATTGCCTAGCCATCCTGTCCATGAAGTAGCAACACATTTGAACCAACTGACTCAAATTCTTTGATAACACATACAAATGTTAAAGTGTGATTTGTAAACTGCCCCTCACTCTCCCTACCCCAAGTGTCATCCTTTTGGGAAAATTGTTTTTAGGACAAATGTCTAAGGTTTGTTTTAATTTCAAGTCCTTTAAAGGACTTTAAAAGTCTAAGTACACTCCTCCCTTCTACCCTGCAAGCTTCAGAGATAAAAAATGGTGGACTTCAAAGTTTTCTTTTTCTTTTTTTTTTTTCTAGAGACCAAAGTTTATTAGTGGCTAACAGGAACAGGAGGGAGGGGAATACTGATAGGGATGGCTTATTGTTTATAGAATATTCTGTGAGGGAACAATAACATTTATTAGTGGTTGGGTTGCATAGCCAATTAATGTGATTGCTGTCAATAAGCTGTACATGTGTGAAAAGCTGAATTGGCAAAGTTGTGTGATACATATGTTTATCACAACCACAAACAACAAAAACAAAAAGAGTACCTGCTTATGTACAACCAAACACCTCATGAGATTTGGTTCCTTGGTCTGGAATTTTAGGGTCATGGTTTCATGAGTCATCTCAGTTCATTGGCCTAATATTGTGTCCAGTACT
>NW_022111325.1:520143-521960 GCF_000313985.2 Echinops telfairi
GTTCCCTCTTTCCTACCCATTCTCCCTTTACCCTCCCTGTTTCGCCACTCACACCACTGGTCCTGTAGGGCTCATCTGTCCTGGATTCCCAAGACTTCAAAGTTTTCTTAAAAGTTTTTTGCTCCTGGCTCACTTACAAAACTGAAACCTTACTCGCCTGCTTCTAGCATTTTACATGAAAGAAGGTGGGACAACAGCTCAGGTATAGATATCCTCCTGGGAACTCAATGGAGGTGAAGGGCAGGCAAGCCAATTTAGCAGTGCCATTTGCCTTAGAAGATTCAAACGAGGAAAATGGCAGCCCCTTATATATATCACTGGTTTTTAAGACAAAACATCTGGCCTAGCCACTAAATGTTTTCTGGAAAACCAGCACACAAAAGCACAACCCCTCAGAGTGGCATTTAAAAATTCAACCCATAAACGATCTGCAGGAAAGTAGAAGAGCCTGGGAGTGCAGATTGGGGACCCAAAGCCCATCTGTAAGCAACAGGACATCCCCTTACTGAAAGGTTGCGGGGAGGAGACAAGCCAGTCAGGGTGCAATGTAGCAACAATGAAACATACAACTTTCCTCTAGTTCTTAAATGCTTCCTCCCCTCACCCCCTCACCCCTCACTATCGTGATCCCAATTCTATCTTACAAATCTGGCTAGACCAGAAGGTGTACACTGGTACAGACAGGAACCGCAAACAGGGAATCCAGGACAGATGATCCCTTCACGACCAGTGGTGAAAGTGGCGATACTGTAAGGGTGGAGGCAAGATGGGATAGAAATGGGAAACCAATTACAAGGATCTACATATAACCTCCTCTCTGGGGGATAGACAACAGGAGAGTGGGTAAAGGGAGACATAGGACAGTGTAAGATATGACAAAATAATAATTTATAAAGTATCAAGGGTACATGAGGGAGAGGGGAGCAGGGAGGAAGGAGAAAAAATGAGAAGCTGCAAAGGGCTCAAGTAGAAAGCAAATGTTGATGAGGGCAACAAATGTACAAATGTGCTTGACAATGGATGTATGTATGGATTGTAATAAGAGTTGTAAGAGCCCCAATAAAATGATTTTTAAAAAATAGAAGAGCCAAGTGCATCATTCTGAAAGCATTACTGAGATCACAAAGACCTTAAAATGCTCTTTCATTGTCAAATAACTCTGAGATGTTCTGCTTTCTCAACCTTTACCTAGTCTCTTAACCCCCCGCCCCCATCTCTCTCTCTCTCTCTCTCTCTCTCTCTCACACACACACACACACACACACACACACACACACACACACACACACACAGAAAAAAGCTCTACTGGGCGGAACTTTCATAGTACACATTTTTCCTGCTAGGCAAGCATCACTCTGAGTTAATGCACCCAGTGGCGTTGCCTGGGAAGATTCTCTCTGATCACAGTGAACTTTTTTATAAAAGCAGTTTTGCTGGAACCTCATTTTTGGTGATGGCTGATTTAAGACAACAGCATGCAGCCATGAAATTTTGTTTCTTGCTTGGGAAAAATGCCAAGAAACTGCTGCGATGTTGAACACACCTTACAAGGACAGCACTATGGGAAAAACTCAAAGGTACGAGTGGTTTTCTCCTTTCAAAAAAGGTGAAATGTTAACTGATGACAAACTCATTCTGGAGTCCATCAACTTCCCAAACAGATGAAATTGTTGATTCAAGTGCATTTGGTAAGACTGTTAATCAAGCTTTCTATTTAAGAGGTTTTGAAAAGATTGTGTAACAATGTGTGACAGAAAAAGGACCTTACTCACCTGACCTCAATCCATGCGATTTGTTTCTGTGAATGAAGAGGGACA
>NW_022111325.1:523119-529225 GCF_000313985.2 Echinops telfairi
TTATTAGGGGCTCATACAACTGTTATCCCAATCCATACACACATCAATTGTGTAAAGCGCATTTGTACATCGTTTCTCAAAACATTTTCTCTCCGGATCCTCATTTCTAAAATGAGGAAACTAAGGCTCAAGACTTCCGGTGACTTAACCAAGTCACACAGATAAATGGCAGAACCAGGGCTCAAACCTGTTCTTCTGGACCCAGAACATATCGGAAGGGGTATCCTTAAAATGTTTGCAACACTTTCTGAACTCATGGGATTATTCTTTTAGTCAACAATTTTAAACATCTTTTGGGTGGTAAACACCATGCTAGACACTGGATAGAATGGTAAAAAGGCATGGTATTTTTAGGGATGTTTACAGACTAATAGAGAAAGACAAACAATATTATATATTAAGATCAAAGGAGGTGTATGTAGTCTTTTTGTGGATGAAAGTCACAAAAGGTTTCCCAAAGGAAGAAACATTTGAAGTGAGGTTTAGAAACTGACATGGGAATTTTATGAACTCTATTTGCTGACACATAAACTAATAAGGGAGTAAGAAAGCAAGGGCCAAGATCATAAAAGGCCTTAAGTACTATATAACGTTCAATTTTACCTTTTAATAATGAAAAATAATTGAATAATTTCGGGAAAGGCAATAGAATATTCAGATCTCTTTTAAACCATTTTGAAGACAGTGTGATACAGTTTAAAAGTGGGTAAACCACTGTCAATGCAATATTCCAAATAAGTAGCACTGTAGTCTTGAATTAGACTGGCAGTGGAGGGCAGAAGGCATAGACTCAGAAATATTTAGAAAATGGGTAAGGAAGGTCAATCTGGCAAGCACACGTTTCTAGCTTAGGTGACTCAATGAACAGTGAGTGTCACAAAAAGAGCAAATACTGAAAGATAATCTTATAAATGCTCAGTTTGAGGCACGAGACAGAGGTAAGTATATGTAATATTAAGAGACAACTGGAAACAAGGGTCTGGAATGTACCAAAGACATGATAATATATGTGAACAGACATGTAAATGACCGCTCAATTATCAAGTAGTAGTATCATTTCAACAGGAAAACTATCATTTTATCATCGATGTTTTACATAATGCTATCAGCTCTCTCAGTAGCCCCGGTGGCATAGTGGGTTATGAGTTGGGCTGCTAACCACAGAGTTGACAGTTTGAAACCACCAGATGAAGCTTTCTATGCCTGTACAGTTACTTTTAGAAGCCCACAGGGGCAGTGGAAGCCTGCCCTACAGCGTCACTATGAGTAAGAATTGACTCAGGACAGTTGGATCCTATGATCTGCTTCTATTAATATGATATCCAAGAAAACACTATGGAATAGTTCTACTCTGTAATACATGGGGCCGCTATAAGTCTGAATCAACTTGACAATAGGTTTTACTATTATCAGGTATACTTAGTTATAAACAAAGTTAGAAAAAGCAGTTATTTTCCCATTTGACCCACAAATACTTACTGTTAACATGTACACTGTACAAGGAGTACAAAAACAGCAACAAAAAAACCCTCCATGCCCTTATAGATAAATCATTAGAAGGAATTATAAGCACACAAAGACAAGTATGTTAGAAAGTTGTAAGCCCTTTGGAAAATAAAACAGCAGGGAAGGAGGATTAGGAGCAATGGGAAGGAGTGAAATTTTAAATAGGATTAGGATGAGACCTGTTATTTAAGCAGACTTGAGGAAAGTGAAGGAATAAGTCGTTTGCATTAGGGAGGGTAGGAGTCTTGTTGGCACAGTTGGGTAAGCAGGTGGGCTGCTAACGACAAGGTCAGTGGTTCCTATCAGTCGCTCCATGAGAGAAAGATGAGGCAATCTGTCTCCATGAAGATTTACAGACTCTGAAACCTATATAGGACCAACTACCAGTCAGATCCTACTCAAAGGCAGCTACTGTATACACTCCAGTATAAGCCGACCCGAATAGCAGCCGAGGCCCCTAATTTTACCATAAAAACTGCATTAAAAATGTGCTGAAAACTTGGCTTATACACGAGTACATATGATATTTGCCCATAAAATAACTAATGTCAAAAAAAAAAAAAAGAAGAATGTAAAGGTCCTAAGATAAAACTGTGATTGATGTGTTCAAAGGAAGAGCTAATATACTGGGATAGAGGAGCAAAACAAAGGATGAGAGAAATGAGAATTCAAAATATTTAGGACCCTTCACTCAAGTCATACAGCTAACTAAACAGAAAAGTTAGAATTTCGTCCAGGACTCTCCAGGCCTGTGTTCCACTGCTCCAGGCTGCCTTTTATTAGCCTACCTGCTTTCCTCCAAGTTGTCTAAATATGAATACCTTCAAAAAACTAAGTTTAAAAAAAAAACAAAAAACTAAGTTTATAACATATAACTTCTGTATAAGAGATACACAAGCCCTATAATTATCATTTCCAACCATAATGCCAATTTAATAATCCTGTTGTTCAATCTAAATCTCACTAACATTCCAAGTTGTAATTTAGTAAATTACAGATTCTAATCCCTGCACTGCACCGCAAAATAAGGCAAACTCTTTGATCAGGGAGAGACCTTAAAGAATGACTTTCAGTTTCAAGTAACAGAATCCTACATTAATTTTTAAATGGATACTAGCGTAGTGTGAAAAAGCAATGAGAATGACACAAAAATAAGGCTACATTGTCACATTCCTTAAAACTGCATTAAAAATGTGCTGAAACACATTTAGTAACATTTAGTTCACATGTTGTCAAAGTTGCTTTGCCTTTTTTCTAGTTAGTATGAATGACTCTTTGAGGTCTAAGATTTGATTTCATGTTTCAAAAAATAACAAAGTGTGTTCATATTCATCTACTGCTTCTAATACAATTCAAAACCACCACCACCACCACCACCACCCAGTGGCTGTTGACTCATTAAGATCTCTTAACACAAACTTGATCAATCCTTGCCAGTTCAAGGCAATATAAAGCAAAGGGTTAAATTTTAAGAGGATAACACCCAAAATTACCACATCACAATCTAAGTACCTCAGATAGGTTAAACACTAATGACCCTGGGCTTATTATTCTCCGATAGATGAACTAAAAACTATGTATGACTATTTCATACATCTACAAGGGAAAAGGGAAAAGAGTGGATTCTAAATCAGACTTACTCTTTAGGAACTCTCCTGTCACCAAAATCCTCAACCAATACCTATGGAAAAGCTTCACAGAGAAGCAGCATACAACGAACATAGCTGACAGAGGCAGCTAACTCCACTCACCTCCCCACGGAAAGCCAGTTATTTTAACAGAAACTAGATGTCCTTCTGTATCTTTTCCACATTTTTAGGACACAGGAGAACTGCAACTTCATGCAGCATTGTCTGCTATGTTGGATTTTTCCCTAGCAAGAGGTGGACAACTTTAGGCAAAGTATAACTTTCTGTGGCCAATCTAGGTTTGTCTTTTTTTAACCCCCTTTCCCTCCAAAAATGCCTCAGAAAATGTCTGGCTATTGTCCTTTGGTCTGGAAAAACACAGGGGTTTAAGTACTGCAAAAAGTTGGGGGGGGGGGGATCCCTCGGTCCCAGTTAGGGCTCAAATCTTACGATTTCTCTAGCAGGAGTTTTAATCAACCAAAGCTGGTTTGGATTTTCTCAATGAGCCAAGGAACATGAGCCTTCTTTCTAAGCTGAGTGTAACCATGATAGGTTAGCTAACATAGAATATGCCAGTCTAGAAACCAGGATAGCACAGCTGATGTTCCCCTATACATGCACCTCCAGCTAAGTGGGTGGGGTAAGAAAGAAGCAGTAAATTGAAACTAGAGGACCCTCTGACTTATATACATCATAGAAGAATCCCTATTAAAGCTAAGATGCTTCAGAGAGGACCAGCATGTCATTAGGATACTGTTGTTGACACATGTACCCCCTGTGTTTCTCTAACCCAACCAACCTGGAGGTCTTCCCAGGTCCAGTCCAGTCTTTCTGCTGGCACACAAATGGAGGGAGGGCACATTCACCATAAGGAAGGGGTGGGGGTTAGGGATGGGGCTTCTGAACGTAGTTTAAAACTGTATAGTCTCAAAAAAAAAAGCCTGTATAGTCTGAGCAAATTCACACCTTGCTCCACTGCCCCATAGCCCTATGCTATACACAGCAGTTAGGAATTACTAACAGTTTAAACTTCAAGGGCTGATCAGGAAACCTGGCTAAAACTTATTGTTCTTAGACAGCATCTTGATGCAGCCCTTATTCAGACCGCCTCTACACAGGAAGTTAATAAACACCACACAGAGGACGCAACTCACGGTGTCCTGAAGATAGATGCTGCTGTCAGCTCATCTCGTCAAATCATCCCAAGTTGTGAAGAGTGCTCTCAAATAAGAATACGCAGGACAGAAGTATCGAAGTTTCACCTGGCCTCAAACTGAGTCTCTCACCCTACAAGTGCAGCCTTCTAATTGCCCTTAATTAACACGTGTCTACCTCATTCTCTACCATGATGCAACTATATTTAAAAACCACAGTCCTCTAAAATCTGAAGACACCTCTACCACTTCAGTATTCTCACTATCCATGTAACATCTCCTAAATTTGAAAACTCTAAAATAAATTTTAAAAATAAAAAACTACCCTCTATAAAGTGCATCCCCAAACAATCAAGGATTGGCGGCTCACCAAAAAAGGCAACAAATGCACCAGCCTTTCCAACAGGTGAGGACTTTCCAAACAGACTGAGACCCGCCATAGCATCACCATTCAGTCCATCTTCAGCACCTCCAGAAGTAACCTTCCCAACCAGGTACCGGAAAAACGCGCTTTCCTAGGACAGTAGCTGATCAAGACTGCTGCAACAACCAACAGTGGAATCCAAGTGGTTATCAGCCTTCAAGGAGGCGTTTAGCGCATTAATTACATCAAAGAACGGGAAATAAAGTTAACTCTGAACTCCCAGACAGATTAATCCTCAACAAACTACACCACCAAGCCGCCAACCAGAAACAAAGCCTCTGCACTGGGAGAGGGGTCTACTAAAGGACAGAAGAACGGAGGTGGGAGAAATTACTTCCCACTCAGCACCACAAGCAGACACTGTCCACTTAAAAAAATAAAAAATAAAAAAGACAAAGGCGCACAAAAACCTCAGCTCTTCTCCAACCCAGATCTGTTAAAGCTGCTGTTACTCCAGCGGCGGCAAGTCCAAACCTCTCGGGAAGCACTGCTCTTGCTCTCCTCCAAGCCCACAGCTGAGGAGGAGCCCCCCACTTTTCTCACACGCACACAAAAGCCCTCCACATCCCATTGCCCTCAAAACGAGGAAGCCGGTTGCCCAGATGACAGCAGAGGAAAAAGGCTGATCGCTGGTCGGCGTCCACGGGCCACCCCGGCCACCCATCCACCCCGGCGTCCGGGGCCACCTCCGTGGTAGCTCCGGGAACTCACATTCTGAGTTTGTAGGGAAGTTGATGCGAGGAAGCGCCCGCGCCCGCTGCCCGCGCCTTCGACCGGGGAAAGCTGCCTCGGACCGGCGGGCAGCTAGCCCTCTAGCTGCTTAGGGTCCGCGAGGGCAGGGAAGCAGAAAGTACTCTAAGTGCCGGCCCGGTTAGGGCAGGCCAAGTTCCAGCTCCATCGCCCCTCGGGCTCTACACTGGGCGCCGGCCACGGGTGTCGCCGCAGCCGGAGACGCGAGGCGGAGGAGTGCCCACCCGGGCCGCAACAATCCCGTTCCCCTCCGGGCGGGCGAGGGGACCGAGGCCGACGAAATAAAGGGGGAAGGTTGTGCGCCCCGGATCCCGTTCCCGAAGGCCGGCTAATTATCCCGGGCTGCTTTCCCCCTGAAGAAATGGTTCCCCCGTGCGTCCCATTCGCCAGCAACCAGGAGACTGGGAGAAGGGAGCGGCCCCCGCACCCCGAGGGCACCACAGACGGGGGAGAGTTAAAAAAAGGGGGGGGACTGCGCGCTGGAGAGGAAGGAGGGGAGCATGGCGGGCATGAAGCGGTGAGTGAACGCGGGGATGGCAGGGGGAACCGGGAACGTGGGAGGGGAGAAAGAGTAGGAGAGAAGCGAGGAAGGGACACGAGCTAGGGGCGCGCGAGGCCGAAGTGAAAGACCGGGGCGCGCGCGC
>NW_022111325.1:529734-547860 GCF_000313985.2 Echinops telfairi
GTGGCGGCGGCTGCACCGGCGGCGGCGGCACCACACAAACAAGGACGCTGATTGGGCAGCTGCCAAGCGCCTCGGCTCCGCCTTCACCACACGCCACGACGCCCATTGGACGGCCTAAGCCGGCCAACCCGCCCTCTTGTGCTGAGCCGTACCAATGAAAGACGGGATACCGAAACTGCACCCCACCCTTAGAGAGAGAGTGGTGGAAGAAGTGATGATTGGCGTACTTAACACCCAATCCTAAACGGAGGAGGGGGATGGTCTAGCGGGGGCGCGTTAATGGGTACCTCGGCCAGTCCCAGACACATCCGGGTCTTCAGCAGTCCATTAAGTGTCGGGGGTCAAAAAATCGCTTCAGGCTGCAACTTTACCTTAGAGACGTTTTGGTCCCCAGGCAGCTGCCGTACCCCACTCTCCCACAACCGGGATTCCCTTTTAGCCCACTCTTATTCTTCCAATTCTAAAGATGGAGACTGGCGAGCTACATTGGGTTCTGCGATGGGTGGTGGTTCATTGCGACCGAATCCAAGAATTTCACGATAGAACTAGCATTAGGCTCTTGGGCCTAGCTGTCCGTGGGGCGTGGCCTGTCTCTGTCTCTCTGCCAAAGGGCCTTGTGCTTCCTGGTCTTCGTACCTCTGCCTGGTCGTGACTAAACCACGACCGCAGGAGGGGAGAGAGAAAAAAAGGCAGCTTGCCAAATGAATGAGGAATTACGGTGTGCAGAGTTCTTCTCACGGTCCTCCTGCCCTGGTTAGGCTCGAAGAGAGAATCCGCCTCCACGGCACTGAAGCCACTGATCAGCCCAAGACCCAGCTCCCCTGCTTAGTCTCCCCGCGTCACCAAAATAGGCAACCCTAAACGTTAGTGTTTCTTGAGAATTTACTACAATGTATTGTTACTGAGCACCTTAGATATAGAAACCAAGTATCAGAGAGTAACTCTGTTATGTTGAATGAATAATAATAGCCAAATGGTCTGGGTAAGAGACTGCTACACGCTGTGCTAAGAAGTTTACAGGGCTTATTTTATTGATCGCCCATAAGACTGTGGAGTAAATGCTGATTATCTCCACTCTGCAGATGAGGAACATGAGGTACAAATAAATTACAGTTCGAAGTTAAGCACGTTAGGAGAGAGAACTCAAATTTCCACGAAACTCAGGAAACTGTTGAGTGGCTAAGTAACTTCCTAAAGGCAAACACCTGCTTAGTGACCAGCAAGTTGTTAGGATCCAACAATAAACTGGTTCTTGAGGTACTAGAACACGTTTTTCGAATCATTTAGAAGCCCTTGTGCAATGGAAATGACATTGTAAGGGAGAACATGGACCAAGTAAAGGCATAGGAAAACGACGCAGACATACCCCAGTTCTTATTTGAAATGGGTAAAAACCTTCTCTTTCCATTCATGAATAGTGTTTGATATTAAAAAAAAAAAAAAAAAAAGGTCTCTGGGGCCAGACGGCCTGGGTTTGAATACTGATTCTCTTACCAGTTGTGTGATTTGGGAGCAAACTAAATACTTGATCTCATTCTCTCTGTTCTTCAGGAAGATGGAATAATGCCAAGCTCCCTGGTGGAGTAGTGAGTTATACATTGGCCTGATAACCACAAGGTGGTCAGTTTGAAACCATCAGCTGCCCTGTGGGAGAAAAATGTGGCTTTCTACAACTGCAAACAGTTACAGTTTCAGAATCCCCATGGGGTCACTATGAGTTGGGAAAGATTTCATGGCAGTGAGTTTGGTTTTCGAGTTTGAACTCAGGGTGAATGTGAAGATTATAAGAATACATCTAAAATGCTTAGGACAGTGCAATGATGCACTAAGTACTTGGTAGTGTAAGACATAACTATTAAGAGAATTTTCTTCACTTCTCAAACAATTTCATCCCTTTAGCTCCAAACCTAGCTTATGTTGGTATTTTATCCATCATAGCAGTCTTATTCTGCAATGAAAATGATTTATCTTCTATTTTTATATTTCCACTGACTCTTTTCAGCCGTGGAATCTATGAGGTACTTTCCCTTGTGCTGGGGATACTACAGTGAGGCAAAACTATTGCCTTCATGGAGGGCTAGTTCCTCTTCCCCAGACCTACTATTTTGCCGCTCATGAATTCAATGAGTTCTCTGTGGCCTGAAAGGCTGCCCTTCTAGAGCTGCTAGAAGGTTGAGAAGCATGCTAGTGAATGATACAAGCCTGAGGACAAGACCAATGAGGCCTGAGCAAATGCCTCTATCAAAATAAATAAATTGGGCTATGGTGCTATAATTTAGCTCAAAGGAATACAAGTGAGACCAATATTGTGAGTGTGGCCTTTGCCTTAGACAGAAGGCATTCTTTGTGAAGCTATCGTTCATTGTGTTTGCACTTGACGTGGATCATTTAATTTAACCTTTCAATGAGCCCTCAATTGCAGATGAGGAAAACATTGAAGTACAGCAGTTAAGTAACTTGGCTGACATCATAAAATTTGTAAGTTGAAGGGACAAGATTTGACTCAAAATTGTCAGGCTTAAGCCTAATACCCTCTACAGTCTGGGAAGGAAAAATGGGCCAAGCCATTCGGGTATATCCTCCCGGGGCCACAGAACAGAGAGATGCCTATACTCAGCTCTTAGAATTTCCAGATGCCATCAAGGGGCTCTGGTGGCACTGCAGTTTAAGCATTGGGCTGTTTGCCCACAAGGCCAGTGGTTGAGACCCGCCAGCAGCAGGAGAAAGCTGAGGCCCTCTGCTCCTGTAAAGATCTGCAGTCCTGGAAACCTTATACAGGGTCACTACGAGTCAGAATCAACTTGACAGCAGTGAGATCATGGTTAAGGGAAGCCCTAGTAACACAGTGGGCTAAGTAGTGGGCTGCTCACTGCAAGATTAGCAGTCCGAGCCCACCAGACACCCCACGGGGAAAAGATGTGGCAGTCCACTTCTGTAAAGACGTGCAGTGTAGGAACCCCTGTGGAGCAATCTACTCTGTCCTATAGGGTCCCTGTAAGTCGGAATCAACTCCAGGGCACGGGGTTTGGTTTTAGGTTGGAATCATGTCTAATGGGCCCTCGAGGTACCAGGGGTAAAGCGCTCTGCTGCTAAATGGAAGGTTGAGGGTTTGAACCCGCCAGCTCTTCCATGGGGAAAAGATGTTTAATCTGCTCCTCTTAAAGACCATCATCTTGGAAGCCAGTGGCACTCTGTCCTATAGGCAGCCTGGGTCAGCAACAGCTTTTTTGGGTTTGACCTGGTGGTCTTGTAGCTCCACCCACCTCATGCTGGGCCTCCAGGAGGAAAGCCCAAAGTGAGAAGGGTACCAAGAGGACGCAAAAGAAACCTGCTGTTAGGAGGGCAGGTGCTCCCTTTCTAAAGACCCTGGAGAGGAAGTAGGGAGAGGTTGATTCTGGGCCTCCAGGGCTGGGCATTTGAACCTGAGAGTTCCCCTCTGAGGAAGGCATCTCCTAGTCACAGGCAAGGCAGGTGGTTTTTCCTAAGCCTCTGCTTCTCTCCTCCGCAGCTCCCTGAGGACCCAAGAGGACAAGAATCCTGCCATGCTCAAGACCAGATGGGGATAGGGCCTCTGGCTTGAAGGTCCCGGTGGGTGTTCACAAGTCATCCCTCCCTCCTCCACTGGAAGGATTTTGCACGTTGGGCCCACGTAAATTATTTCCTTTATTGACACTCCCACCCTCCTTCCCCAAGGCACTTCTGTTTTGCTGGCTAATTCCCTTTGGTGATTGGTTTTGCAGCTCTGTTAGGAGCTGTTTCCTGTGTTTATTTCATTATACAGGAAAGAGGAAGGAGAAATTCGAGTGGGCCAAAAGGGGTAGGAAAATGATGCCCGTCCGCTTCCCCGATGTCCAACTGCAGCAAGCCCCTGGATCCTTGCCCCCATTTCCCTGGTGCTGCCCTCAGGCTAAAACCCTGGTCAGAGGTGAAGGCGCACTCCATGTAGTTAAAATTGGAAGGAGGCAGGGGGTGGCTGCCAGGGCCCTGGAGATGCACCAGGTCTGCCAACAGCAACTCTTGGAGAGAGGGGTGTCATCCCTGTGGAGGTACTAGAGAGGCTGGCTGGGGAGGCCAGGGGGAAGAAGGCAGAGATGAGCTCAAGGCCCCCAGAGAATGGAGCCTTTGTGTGGGTACAGATGAGGGACAAGGGGGTGATTGTATGGGAGGGCCGGAAGTGCCACGCAGACTTGCACCACCATAGCCAGCGTGGATTCACCCCTCTCCGACTCTGAGGACTCCCTGTGCCCCCCGGGGCCAGCTCCAGACCTGCTCAGGAAAAGCAGGATATGGCTGAAAGCTGCAGGGGATAGAAGGGGGAATGTGCAGCCAGGGGGAAAGAGAGGTAACCCCGCCATCCTCCCAGACCCACAAAACAGGAGGCAGCGGGAAAAAGACAGAAGCAGCGTTTACTATATTTACATCCAACTTCAACGATCCTTATTGCACAGTTCAGGGCCCTGGGTGGGAGGGGCATCCCCAAGGAGGACTGGTCCAGGGTTAGGACTGGAGGGGGCACCACTTCTTCCCAAGCAGAGGCTGGGACTCCTCTAGTCCCGCCACCTGACTATCAAGGCGCTCCAAACCACCAGCCCTTGGTGCCCCATTTCCCTTCTTTATCATCCTCCACAAGAACCTCGTAAACAAGGAGGCTGTAGCTCCAGAATAAATAACTTAAAATAAAAATAAAATACCAACACTAAGGTGGGACGGCATGGGGAGCTCCTTCAGCAATGCCACAGTAGGCGGCCTTGTGGCTGGGGACTCCCTCCCTCCCATTCAGGGCAAAGGCTCAGTAGCTCTGTATCTTTACAGTTGTTTTTTAAAACAAAAACTTCTAAAATGACCAGGGCAATGCAGATCTGTGGGTACCCTGGGGAGGGGAGGGGCGGGGTCCTCTGTATAAGACAGAGGAGGAACAGAACTGGGCCGACTCCCTCCGGCCCTTCCCCAGTGTCAGCACGAGCATATTGGGCAGGGTGCAGATAAGGGAACTGTGACTTTGGGTAACAGTGGGTCCCTCTTCTTGCCACCCCCACTCGGAGCCTCTGGCTGGGATTGCTTGCCAGCCCGTGTTCCCAACTCCTCCATGAGGGCAACAGGAAAGCGGGCTGTTCCACCGCACAGCAAGAGCAGGGAGCGAAGAGTTCCTAGCATTCCAGAGGTGCTCCAAAACATTTCCGGCAGTCAGTGGCCTTGAGGGTGGGCATCTGTGCCCGCCGCTGCCTCAGTTCCTCCTTGCCCATGCTGCTGGCCAGCTTGTTAAAGGCAGACTTGTACTTCTTGTCGAAGGCCACTAGGGAAGAGAGTGCGGCCAACGCTTTAGGACCTTTATCACCCATCCTGCCCTCAGGTCCCCCAAGTGCCTCAGTGCCTGCCTGCTCCTCACCTATGTCCACGTGGTCCTTGCCCAGAGCAGCCATTGTCAGGAATAGGATCTCGCGATAGATGCCCCTGGAGTGGACACAGAAGGATGGGAGGGAAAGGAAGAGGGCGCGGCTCCTGGGACGGGCCAGGGACCACCAGGTGAGAGCAGCATACCTCTGCAGGTGCAAGCCCGTGGGCGGGGGCCCTAGTGTGTCCAGCAGGAGCCCCACAGCCTTGTGCACCTCATTGAGTCCGACGTGGCGCAGTACTGACTCCAGCAATGCCAGGCTAAGGGATGTGGGTACCGGGCCCGGCCATACAACCCGCTGGGGGATCTGGCCTGAGTGAAAGGGAAGAAGGCCAGGATTGCTGAGCCCCCAGGTGTGGGGCCCACCCCTCCTTCCCTAGGCCAAAGCCCAGACTCACTGTGTACCCTCCAGAGCACGTAGAGAGGTGGGCAGCTACTGGGGTCAGGGGTCAGGACGTCCCACAGTAGCCGCACCTGCACAGAGGCCGGATCAGGGGTTACCCAAGGAGACGGGGCCTGTGGAGAGTCAAGAGAGAGCAGACAGTTAGACTTGTGGAATGGTAGGCAGAGACTAGGAACGGGGCAGGCGACGTGCAAGGAGACGAGAGTATGACAGGAAACAGCCAGAGAGGAGGAGAAGGGAAGGAACTGTCAGTCCAGCCTCCTTATTAGAGCGGAACCTCTTTGAGAACAAGGGCTCTGTTTTGTAATCTGGTCCATCTCTATCTGGTGTCTCCAAACTAAACCTGGAACCTAGAAGGTACTCAAGAAGTACTGACGGCATGAGTGAGTACAGGAACACTTGTAGATAGTGGGCTAAGTACCAGACACTACAGCAGGCCTCTGGACACCAGCCTTATCCCCCCATTTTACAGATGAGAAAATATAATCAGAGTGCAGCTGGGATGATGTGAGGGGGCAAAGATTCTAAGTACAACAAAGCTTTGTTGCACACAGCACTATGAGGAGGGAGCAGGGGCCCCAGGAAGGCACAGACCTGGGGGGGGGCCGGCCCATCACAGGAGGCCAGCACCAGGCCTGTTAGGATACTGGGCAGGCGCAGCCGTTGGAAATACCACAAGAGGTTCCAGAAGATGATGGGGTGGGCGGCTGGCAGCTCAGGTAATGCCAGCACCTCACTGCCCTCGTTCTCCACCAGCGACTCCAGCTCCTTACGCAACACCAGAGGGCTCAGGTAGGCCCAGGACCCACTCTCTACCCGCCGGGAGGCACCCTGCCAAGCATAAGAGGGAGAGGACTGTGGAGGGCATGTCTCGTGGCCCCATCCCCAGAACCTCATTTCCCACTGGGCCATCATCATGCCTGGCAGCTCCTGGGGGGTCACTGAGCTTCAATCCCCATCTCTACCCACCCACCCTGGTCTCCCACAGGGTGCCATGTGCCCATGGCCTTTGGCCCAGCCCTTACCCCCATGTGCCCGTTGCAGAGCTGGGGCTCGTCCAGAGCCAGGCAGAGCCTGCGGTCACTGAGCACAGGGCCAGGGCCCCCAGCTGCAGGGGCGTCTTTGCTGCCACTGGCACCAGCAGGGGCAGGCTTGGGGCTGGCGACACTGCAGGGCCAGGATAGGAGGAGGGGTCAGTCATTGGACACCCATCTCCCTGCCTCACCCACAGCACTCGCCCTGCCTTGGGCACCTGGGTCGGGAATCCAGGGTCTGGACACTGAGAAGGGGCACAAAGGGGCAGGCGCAGAAAGGGCAGGTTGTGTTGAGGTTGGAATCATCAGGTGCCCAGCCAGCCATGATCTCCTCATCGTACACCAGCGAGTCGCAGGCACGGCACAGGGAGCAGCTAGATAGCAGGATCTGTGGGCAACAAGACCCCAAGCAATAGGTAGGCCCTGCTTGGCCCCAGGACCTGCCACCCAAGACCCTGCTGCCTCTTCCCCATCCTCTGCCTTTGACGGGGTAAATGTGTGTCTCTGTGGGGGTGTACATGTACATCTGTGTATGTTGTGGGGGGGGGTCATCCTCACTTCCAGTGACGGTGGCTGGAAGGATCCGGGGGTATCTCTGAGGTGCTCTGAGGAACGGCGAAGGCTCAGGCTGCTAAGGGAAGATTCTGAGAGGTCCCACTCACTGCCCAGAGAGGCTGAGCTCTGCGGGGACAGGAGAAAGCATGGTCAGCCAGCCCACAGGAGGCGGATTCCAACCCCCCACCCCCACCCCGGCCACTACCACCACCCTCAGGGCCCAGCCCAGAGGCATTCTCCCAGTTCTGTCACAGCCCCTCCCAAGGCCTCCCAGCGCTGACTGGCTACCTCTGAGGCCGTAGACCCAGGGCGCTCCCGGGGCCGCAGAAGGCTGTCCATAGGGCTGTGGCGGGCAGGGGGAGGCAGGTCGGGGGGCAGCTCAGGTGGGGGAGCATGGGAGGCTGGGGAGCGGCGGGAAGGAGTGAGCAGCTGCTGGAGGCGGGCACCCAGTCCTCGCCGAGGGGTGCCAGTTTCATCCTGACGCCCTCCAGCCTTGGTCACACGCCCACTGAGCCCTTCCAAGACCTCAGGGGGCTGGGAAGTCGGGGTGGGACCCACGCCTCCTGGGCTGCCTCCAGGTGCCGGCTCCTCCCCTGCCAGGCTCAGATCGGAGAGGCTGCCATCATTCCCGGGCACAGGTGAACCCTGGGGCTCCAGGACCCCCAAAGCCTCGATCACTGCAGGGCAGAAAAGGATTCGGGAAGAGAGCCTAGCCGTGCTCAGGCAGCCCCTTTTCCTAGGTACATACGAAGATCCTGCTATACCACCCCACCCCCACCCCGACAATCTGCAGGCTGGGGTCAGCCACAGATGGCCCTTCTCCACCCTGGCTCTGGGCTTCCCTCTGTTGATGAGGGGTCAGCCACCGGCACTCACTGTGGGCCACGCCAGCCTCCACAGTGGGCTGTACCCCGTGGGCACTGCTCAGGCTGCTGCTCTTCATCAGGCGCCCTGTGGGGGAGGCTGGGTCCCGAAGGCTGCGCCCAGCCCAGGTAGTCTGGCGCTGAAGAGGGCGGGTAGGGGAGGGGCGTTCCAGGTGGGGATCTGTGAAAGCCAGAGGGTGGGGAGGTTAGAGATGGTCAGCTAGGGATCCAGACCCCTACTCTAACAAGAACTCCTTGGATAGACCTGAGTGTACACGCATCCCCCTTCCCCGACATAACGCCATCCTGAAACCCCCAATGGCAAAGCCTAAGCCAGCCCCAATTCCTCCTGCCTGTCTGCGGAGCCTGGCCACTCTGTCCTCAGCCTACCTCATCTGTCCCTCCCTACCCACCTGGCTGGGAGCAGCCTGCCTCTTGATGTGCTGCTGCCTGCTGCTGCTGCCGGTCTCTCAAGGGCTGGCGGAATTGAGCGGCCCCCAGGACAACATTCCGGAGCTTGGCCCAACGCAGGCGCCCACCCGGCGTGCCAGATGGCCACTTGCTTTCCAGCACCGCCTGCCAAACACAGTGCCCATCAATATGGCCTATTCCACACCTGAGCCCCAGCATGATGCCCGCAGTCTGTCCAGGGCCCTAGGGACAGGGACACACCTTGCCCACAGCCAGCCAGCCTGCGAGGGTCCCACCAGTGACCCCACTGGGAACGAAGGCAGGCAGGCAGCAGATGCCTCTGGAGGGGCCCAGAGAAAACAAGGAGCAGAGGAGGAACATTTATATCCAAACCGTGCTACTTATTAACTATACCGCTTAAAGAAACCTGTTCATTTGTTGCTCATCAGCCTCCTCCTCTAAAAAGTAAGAACCAATTTCGTATCATGGCTGAGAGCCTGGATTCAGGAGACATGATGATGCCTGCACTTATCAGAGGGGGCTTCAGAGGGGAAAACTCCATTATCGTTTTGTTCAGTCACTACTACTTTTTGAAGCCCCCTCGGAGTCGAACTCCCTAACTCACTCACGCACTGGGACTTCATCTCCTCATCTCCACCCGAGGGCCATCGCCCTTCCCCCCACCCCTACCTTGTTCTGCAAGGATGAAGCAAGGGTTGTCTTTAGAATTGTGCCCGAGCACCACAATGACAATGGGCACAGCACCTACTTGAGTGGCACAGGTCTGGTTTCCAAGGAGCCAGGAGAGCCACGCCTGCCAAGGCACAGCACCCGCCCCATGCACACACCTGGCAGCCCCAAATCCTGTACCTTGTTGTAGTAGCCGTAGGTGATGGTATTGGGTACGATGCCCGCCCGCCGCATCTCCAGCATCACCCGCACAGACAGCACGGGTTGCCCGTAGTGGGAGCAAAGCTGCATTAGCACTCGGTAACACACCTGGCCAGGAGAGACACAGGTCACCCCCAACCAGAACCTCAGCTCGGCACACACCCTTGCCTGGCAGCCTCCCCAGTGCTCACACTCAACGGGTTCCTGGAAGAACCCCTCCCCATTCTGCCTGCAGGTTCCACAGCTGTATCCTGAGCAGGGTTGGGCTCGGAGGGAATGGCTAGGGAGCAGCCACCCAGGGCTGCTCCCCCTCTGCCTCAGCCCCACAGCTTTCCATGATGCCCACCAGGCAGCCCTGGCCCGCTCCCCCAGGGCTGCACCAGCCTCACAGGGTAGGGAGTGGGCGGAGCTGGGGACGCGGTGGCCTACCTCGTCTGGCAGCACCACCTTACGGCTCTCCATCTGGCGCAGGACGTGATAGGCCGTGTGCAATGCGCGCACCCGGGAGGGCGCTGCCCGCACGTAGGCTGGCAGACACAGGAACCACAGCCCATAGCAGTGCCCCAGCAGGCACCGGGCCCACCGCTCAGGCGTGCCTGCTGACTTCTGTGCCATCCGCTGCGCAACCTTCATCTCCTGGGGGTGGGCAGGGGACACGCCAGGGTGAACGCAATGCCAGGATGCAGGCCTGCAAATAGGGTGTGGAGAAGTCCACACCCAGAGGAAGCCCTGAGCCCCTGAGCACCCCTCAGTATGGGCAGGTGCCCTGGAGGAGGCAGCCAAGCCCTGGCTTCCCAGAGAGCTTGCAGGAGGAAGGGGAGGCCACAAGCAGCATATCTATACCAAGCATGTTTCTACGTGCCGGGAACATTCAAACCTTAACCTCTGGGAGATGCAAATGGTTCACACTAACCAGAAGGGTGGCAGTTCAAGTCCACCCAGAGGCCTGGTGCTAGACTTCTGCGAAATCAACCACTGGGAACCCGATGGGGCACTGTTCAACTATGGTGCACGTGGGGTGGTAGAACAATCTCATGGGGCAGGCACGATGACATGCAGGATCCCCATTTTACAGACAAGGAATGGAAGTGGCAGCCCACCCACGGAGCCAGGCCCCTCGGGTGCACCTGCCTGCTAGTTACCTGTTTGGTGCGGCGTGGAGCAGGGCTGCTGGGGGCGCTGCGGGATGGGCCCGGCACAGGCAGGGCCCCAGGCTGCTCTTGAGGAGACTCGAACAGCTCAGGCTGTAGCTCTGGGAATCCATCATAGCTAGAAGAATGGAGAGGGGCACATCAGGGTGGGCAGCACAGGGCCAAACAGGCTGGGCTGGGCCAGCCACTGAGGCCTGGGGCAAACCAAGGCACCCATCTGAGGCTCTCACCAGTATAGAGGGGAGGACTCACTGCCCTCGGGCACTGCAGGCTCCTCAGGTGGGGTGATAAAGACAGTGAGCTCACTGCCCGACAGCTCCTCCAGCTCCACCAAGGGCGTCGGCTCAGGCTTCTCCTGCTCGGGGTGGACCTGGGCAAGGTGGCAGAGAGTGGGCAGCAATCACATCAGTGCCTAGCACGTCCACTAGCAGGGGCCCGCAGGCTACAACTCCATCAAGGCCCTGGAGACGGGCTGGGAGGGCGGAATGCAGGGATACGTAGCCACATGAAGCCCGCCTCATAGTGCAGCCTAGGCTGTGCCTGCATAGGTCTGGGTTTGTGCTGTGCAGTGGCCCTGGGGCAAGAGACAGCTGGCGAGAGGGCAGAGGCCAATGGGCGCACAGAGAAGGGGCAAGGTCCAATACCTTGTCAACGCAAGAGTCGAAGAATTCAAGAGCAGCATGTCGAGCAGAGCCAAAAGAGCATTCCTCAATGAACTGTGAGAACATCTGTGTGTGGAGCAGCTGAGAGTACAGTTTGTGGCTGGAGCGTTCCCGGGATTTCAAGAAGCCTGAGTGGGGATGCAATGTGGGCAGAGGGATGTTCCCAGGGTCTCCAGCCACTGAAACCCTCCTGAGCCCTTCTTGGCTCCCTGCCCACTCAGGATCCTGATGGGACACAAGGTCCTCAAAGTTATCATCTCGGGGCCCTCTAGCCTACCTGCCCTCGACACCAACCTGATCAGCTCAGTTTCCTCGGCACCAGGGTCCTATGGGATAGGCCTCCCTTTTGTCTGTCTGCACCCCACCTCCGACTAGAGTGGCTGTCTCTAAGGACAGCATCCTGGGAGATGAGCTTTGCCACGAGAGCTGCTGGCAGGTATCATTGTCTATGTCCACCACAAAGGCCCAGGGCTCTCAGAGGGCAGGGCCCAGTGGGCTCATCTTGTGCCTTACATGCTCCCAGCCCAGCACGGCGCCTGACTCCAAGTAAGGACCCACAGGAACAAGTCAGCCCCGGTCAGCCCCTCCCCAAGCAGAGACAGACGGGGCCCTCTTTACCCTGCAGGAAGAAGAGGTTGTCCACATCTCGAGACCCCTCAGAGGGGGCCTGGGTGAGCGGGCGCAGGAAATCCCGGTAGCCTTTGAGCAGACAGGCCATGAAGCGGAGGAAGGCGCCCTGGACTTCGCGCTCCAGCCGGGCCCGGCGGCCGCACACAGCCTCGTAGTCTGTCAGCAGGAATTCCAGGGATGCCTCCTCCTCGGGCCCAGTATATGCTGGGGACCAGTGTGACCCGAGAATCAGCACTGCCACCCCAGTGCTTACCTCCCACAGGTGTCCCTCCCCGCCGCTGCCCCACCATTGCCAGCCTTACCAGAAACACACCCCTCCCAATTAATAGCAGCTAACAAAGGACATCCATAACAGTTTTGAGCCTTCAAATTGCAACCTGAATCCTAGCTCTCCTGACCTTCCCAAGTCAGAGCTAGCTCCCCACAGGTTTTCCAAACTGGAGCATTAAGGTCCAGGCCCACTAACAGCCCTAGCCTCCCCCTGCCACCACCACCACCACCACCACTGCCAGGCCCTGGTGTCTCACTCTGGTCCAGCTGCTGATGCAGGTTTGTCAGGGTGGCCAGCAAAACCTTGTAGGGCCTGCGGGGCAGGGTGCGAGCGGGGAGGGGCTTCTTCTCCTCCGTCCTGGGAGAAGGGCATAGGAAGGAAGGGTGATGAAGCTGCGAGTCCACCACCCTCCCCTCCTCACCGGCCTCCCCTGCTTTCTGCCTGACGCTCCCTCTGAGCAGGTAGCGCCCTCACGCGCCTCCGCCCGCCCGCTGTCCCTGCCGAGAGACCCAGCCCTCTCACTGGAAGAGCGTGTTGGTGTCAAGATCAACACAGATGACATCAGCAGGCGGGTCATGCAGATCGAAGTAGCTGGAGTGGATCCCCACGATGAAAGGCACCGGGGCGCTCAGCACGTCTGCCAGCACCAGCGGGCACAGCGGAATGTAGGGGCACTGCCAGTGCAACGGGAAGATCATCTGCAGCCCCAGGGAGGGAGAAGCCAGCTGTGAGCAGGGCTCTGGGAGGGGCCGGGGGTCACAGGGAGGGCCGGGGCCAGGGAGGCCTGCTCAGAGAAGCTGCTGGGATGAGGACCCCTGCAGGGAAACGAACTCCCAGGAGGGAGGCTGGGGAACCCTTCGCACAGATGGAAATGGGGCAGGGTCCACGAAAGGGTGAGGGGCACACCTGAGAAAGAACAATGGTCTAGGGAAGTGGGGCTGGGCCAGGTGGTACTCACAGAGACCAGGGCCTCGCAGACGCTGGTGAGCAGGTCTGGCCGCAGGGAGTGGACGAGCAGTTTGTGCTCCGTGAGCACGGCGAGCAGGAGCGTGACCGCCAGCTCAGGGCCCAGGCTCTGCAGCAGCTGCAGGAAGCTGGCACCACTGTGGGCGGGCAGTGCCAAGGTGGGCTAGGGTTCACCAGGAGATGACAGGACACCTCTTCCCCAGTCCTCAAGCACAGACAGCTGGGGCCACCAGTCTGGTATCTATCCTGTCCTTGGCCATCAACCACTCCTCCCTCCTCCAAGCCTGCACATACCTGAGCGGCAGAGGTGAGGACACGGGTTGACAGAGGAGCAGGTTGTCATAGGGAGACATCTAGGAGAGTAGAAGAGCCACCCGTCAGACAGATCACGGCCAACCCCCCTCCTGTCATCCGCACTCAGGCTCAGACCCTGCTCTCACCTGTACTAGGATGCGGGGTCTCTGTGGGGAAGGGAAGGGGACGTTGTGGATGAAGTGGGAGATGTGCCTGGGGAGGGAAGGAAACGCGTCAGAGGCCCAAGCCCTGTCTGACCAACGGCTCCCACGCTCCCACCTCCCAGCACTTTCCCGAAGGGCTTTATTACTCCCCGAGTCCCGCAGCTTCACCCCACCAAGAACCCCCATTATACAGTATATAGAACCTGTACACAGTACAAGAGTGCCCCTCTGGCCATGGACAGTCCCTTGCCAGGAGTGGGCTAGAAAGTGTCCCTGAAATTGGAGCACTCCCTGCCTTGGCCAGAGCTGGTTGGGCAGTGGGTAAACTGGACAGCCCCTCGCCCCTCTGTCCACACCCACTCCTCCAGCTCCACCCTAATTTCTGCCATTCCTCTTGGCCTCCCCTGCCCTCACAGCCCTTTCCAGTATCCCCGGGAGCCCTGCTCACGCTTCCAAGGGCAGCCGGTGGGGGCCGGAGACGGAGTAGCGGTAAAGGAAGGTGAGGAAGGCACGGAAGGCCGGGAAGGCGGGCCAGCGGGACAGCACCGCTATGGCGCGCCGGCTGCGCACGGCCCTGCCCTCCAGCGACCGGCCCCTCTCCACAGCGCTCAGCAGGCCCAACACCTGCGCCTGCCGCTCCGACAGCCTAGTCCGGGAGAAGGCCTCATAGAACTGCAGAGCGGCCCCGTATACCTGGAGGGGGGAAGAGGGGCGGTCAGGTGGGTCCTGCGCAGCCTGGGCCCCAGCTACACTCCAGACACCCACCTTATCACCGGCTGCCCCCGTGAGCACAAAGGTGGAGAAGACGGGCACAGGGTACTTGGTCTGGGCAGGCCAGCACTCGATAGTGGTCCCCATGGGCAGGCAGAAGACGGGCACGGACTCCGGCAGGGGGAACGCTTCATTGTCCTCCTCAGGGTAGCGGCCCAGCAGCTCTGCACCCCCAGAGAGGGCGCCCCAAAGGAGAAGGGTGTGTCAGAGGAAGAAGCCAGGGGGTACCAGAAAAGGGCCCAGCGGCAAAGTGGGTACTGGGGCCAGCCATCAGGCCAGGGACAAAGGGGCCACTCACCTGCCTCATACACCAGTGTGTTGGCCTTGGCCAGGCCCACCTTGTAACACAGGTACACTGCTGGGCCCCACTGTACCGGAGATGCAAGAGACAAGCAGGTAACGCAGCTATCAAAGGGCTCAGGGGTCCGTTTTCTATCACCCCTGCCTGGCCTGTCTTCAGAGCACTCATTAATCCCTGTTCGTTCCCCAAGGCCAAACCATCCCTCCGGGTCTGCCCCTGCAGTGATAGACCTTGGTCCTAAGATGCCCCTCTATGCTCAGTGTCTGAACCCCTCATGCCAAGATGATCCCAGGGCTCGACTCACCATGCCAGGGTTGAGGTTACGGGGCAGCCGGCAGTAGGTATGAGGAGTGCCCTCGCCCTTGCTGGGCAGGACCAGGCAGAGGTCAGTGATGCCCAGGGCATGCAGCCCTGCCCCTTCCGCAGCCCGCCGGTAAGTGAGGTAGGTGCGGGGGTGCCCTGGACCTGGAGGGGCCAGGTTAGCTGAATGGCTGTAGGGTGTCGTGTCTAGTACTTGGAAGCCAGGCTTGGGACGTTCCTTCCCCTCATACAACACCCTTGGCACAGAGAGTAGAAAAAATGTCAAGAGTTCAAAAGACAGTGGAGAAAGACCCCAGCCCTATCTATTCCGCCCACAACTGCCTTGTATTCCTGGCCTTGTCAAATCCCAACACCAGGGCTCCCCTTGTCTTTGCTGAACCCGCCCTCCAGATTCCTGTCTCCTGCAGCAGCCCCTAATAAATACTAAGAATAATCCTTGACGTCAGTGGTTCTCAACCTTCCTAATGCCGCGACCCTTTCGACCAGTTCCTCATGGTCTGGCGACCCCCCAACCATAACATTATTTTTATTGCTACTTCAGTCACTGGAATTTTGCTACTGTTATGAATTGGGCCACCCCTGTGAAAGGGTCGTTCTACCCTCAAAGGGGTCACAACCCACAGGTTGAGAACCACAGTTCTATGTGGATTGTCTCATTTAATCTTCCCAGGCATGGTACCTATGAGGAGGTACAACTGTCTCTATTTGCTAGGTAAGGAAACATACCTAGAGAGGCTCACCAACCTGCCTAGGGCACACAGCAAGCGGACAGCCCAGCTTGTACACCGTGCGGATCTGTCTGATGACTAGGGACGCAAACCTTGGCCTCCGTGCCCCTCCCACATCCCTACCGCTCACGACCTCTCCCAGCCCCCTCCCAACCTCCTCTGAGGCCAGCACAGGCAGAGGCACACACCCCAGTTCAACGAGGGGGGGCTTGTCACGGCCCCTGCGGTAGCAAATGGCGGGCTGCGTTCCACCCAGGAGCCCAGCGCTGAGTTCTAAAAGGTGGCCCCCAGTGGAAGCCTGGATGCACGTGTAGCCCTGGGGCACCTCCTCGCCCAGTGCCCTAGCGATGACCGCCACATCTGTGATGGGCTCGGCTGGTCGGGGAGGACGCAGAGGCCCACTGGGTTCAGGAACCCACGTTTCTTCCGGGAGGGGTGTTTCGTTCCCTGCAAGCCCAGCGACCACGAAGTAATCCACCAGCCGGGGGGGCCGCTCCTCTGCCATGGCCCCCCCCTCACTCGCTGCATCTGAAACAATGGAGGGGGGCAGAGATGAAACAAGGAAGCCAGGTGCTTCCATGGCGACCAAGGTGCCCTCTTGCTCCCCCTCTTGCTAGACTCCCCAAAGTCAAGCGGGACAAATGGTCAGCCAATCCTGAACTCTCCCGCCTGGGACATCACCAGACCCTCACAGCCCACCACAGGTCCTTAAAGAGACCAGGGCCTTCAGGCTGCATGGTACTAGTACACTCCCCAAAGAACTCACACACATACCCAGCTCACCTGGGTGCTGACACCATATTGTCCCTGTCGCCCCTCTAAAGATCATAACCCTCCTCACTCTCTACTCAGACACAGAGACCAGTCTTGCTGGAATGGGCTACAATGACACCAACCCTTTGGGTCATGACATCACAGTTTTGTTCAGGGTTTCTGACTTTCCTACTTAGGTTGGGGCATCTTAAGAACCTTGTGAACCAGCTAATGTCTTCAAGGGCCCGCCCCCAGGTTTGCACGAGGATCCCACAGGTTTCTAGGAAAGTCCACCAAACCCAAGCTTTAGCGTCTTTTCTTCAGACTCAAGGTTCTTTTTTCTAACCCAGGGCGACTAAGCTGACCAAAAAGCCAGTGCCCTTTCACCTCTAGGACCCCTAGTGAAGTCCAAAATAGCCATGAGAGTGTTCCGGTAGTCCCCAGGCCTTCTTCCACAGAGCCCAGAGACTTCCTGAAAACAGGCCCACCATGATCCTCAACACCCATGTTCTCACCTGCCTCCATGGCCCAGCCCCAGGGAGCAGGTACTTCTATGGTCCCCAAGACGCAGAAGCTAGGAAAGACCTTGGTAGGTGGCTTGCGGCAGGGGCCGGGAGGCATGGGAGTGGGGGCCGCATCAGAGGGGAAGGGAGGTGACTTCCTGTAACAGCAGAGGGGAAGCTACAGCCCAGCGGAAGTCAGTCTATGGGCAAGGGTGTGTGTGTGTGGTGGTGGTGGTAGGGTGCTGTGAGTGGTGACAGCACAGCATTATGCCCACAAGGAGGAATCTGACGAAAGGAGCCTGGAGCCTGGCAGGGAGGATCAGCACGCCAGCATGTGAAGTCTTCTCTACTCCAGAACCTTTTTCCGGGAACAGGGAGCAAGGGAATCTTCAGGGGACAGGCTGGCTCGCTCCCTAACCTGGCCTCCTCTGCCCTCCACGAACACCCCAACCCCAGCTAAATTTAGCCTCCCCAGAATGTGAGGTGAGCCCAGAGTCAGCGTCAGAGTCCTGATTTAGCTCTGGGGCACAGCCCTGTCCCTTAGCCACAGCAGAATGGGAGTCCTATGTCCTAGGCAGTCGGCAGGGGTCATGGGCCAGGGGCAAGGTGAGAGGTGAGATGGCTCCCATCCTATCTAGGGCCCGCCTGCCGGGGCGTCCCTCACCGAGCCAGGGAAAAGTCCCACAGGGGGAGGCAGCCCTCACTCGGGGGCAGACAATTCGGCTTCAGCGCCACTCGGGGGTCCCGACCCCCGGCACCCACGCCGAGCGTCATGAAGTTGAGGCTAGGGCAAAGGGCACGCAGTGAGAGGAGGCTGGGGAAGGAGCAGGGGGGCAGAGGGGCGAGGGGCGCGCTGGGGGCAGAGAAGGAACCGCCCGCGTGACCCTGAGCGGGAGGGAGGGGGGCTCCAGCTTCGACCCCCTGGGGGAGACAGAGGGGAGCAGGATGCAGGGGCACGGCTAACTCCGGCCAGTGCCCTCCCCTCCACTTTCACTTCCCCAGGAGAGAGGAACCGGAACCAGATGTGCAGCTCGGGGAACATCTGGGGGAGAGTCCCCGCCG
>NW_022111325.1:548220-561444 GCF_000313985.2 Echinops telfairi
GCTGCCGCGCCGCTCGCTCGCTCGCTCCCGCGGCACTGGGGACCCTGCGCTCCTCAGTGAGCCCCGCTTTCGCCGCTCCCCTTACCGCCCCCCGTCCTTCTGGAGCCGCGGGCGCCGCCGCTCCCCCTACCCCCCTCCCCGGCCGGCGGCCGTGACCCTGGCTGCGCCGGCCTAGCTCCCCGGCCGCCTGCAGCGCGACCCCTGGCGGCTGGGAGGGCCCCCTGCACCCAGGCAGCTTCCCACCACCCAGCCGAGGCCGCAGGACAAACCCCAGGGAGTCCCCGAAGTCCGAGCGGAGCTCCTCTCTAGTCGTGCAACCAAAGCCTTTCTTGTGCATGCCTGAGAAAGGGTGGAGGTGCTGAAAGTCTAGGCTTTAGTGGGGTCCAGGTGGCTCCCCCCTCCACTTCCAGGTTTAGAGGCCAAATGCATTCCCTTGGAGCCAGCTCTCAGTTCTCTTTTCTGAAAATGTAGAGCACTTTGGAAAGAGGAAGAGAGGCCCGCCATATGGTGTGGAATATAGTGGAGATGAGGGTAATTGACGAGGGTGCTTGCTATTCTCCTGCGTCCTTGGGTGCTGGCACCCAACCCAGAAAGCAGAAGCCTGCCCACCATGGTTGGCATTCAAGCGTCTGTTGAATTGAAATACGAATGAATGAATGGACAAGTCAGGAGGGCGAAGTGAAGTGATGAACTGTGAAGAGAGGAGGAAGGATTCTCAGCACAAGAGTCCTAAGGCCAAAGGTTAGCCAGGTACCCTTTGTCTGATTGGTTAGCCCCCTAGGCTTAAAGGACCATCAAGAAGAGGGAGCCAGCGCAACACTTAACCTGGAATCCGTAGTCACCAAATCCCTTGTCCTTTGTAGCCTTGGCACTCAGGCCAACTAGGTTGCCCCCAGGAGAGCTGGGGTCATCTTATCAGAAACATCAAGCCTGCGGTTCATCCCGTCACTGCTAGGCCTTGGGGCTGAAGGAACACGCAGGAACTTGTCTGGCCAGAGTCTCAAACCCCTGATGATGCACAAGAGCCCCGTACAGAGAGGTGGTGACTTCCTGTTGCCAGGGGTCTATATGCAGCCTGGGTTCCTGTATCCAATGCCAAGTACAAATCCTGAGGCTGGACAAAGCGCACAAAGGTGCCAAGAACATGCAAAACCACCACGAGAAGAAAGACCTGTGTGCCAAGAACCTCGTAGCTCCCTAGCCCCACCTCAAACAGCAGGCAGACACAGTAAGGGTTTGGTAAGATTTTTTTATTAACATATAATATATTTAATAAAAAATAATATCCACTCTGGCTCTCTCCTCCATTGCAAGGGGAAGAGTGGTAAGGAGGGGCTGGCACTGCCCACCCCCAGGCATCCGGATAAGCCCTGCCTCCGGGGCTCCCCTCTACCCCCTGCTTTCCAACAGGCTCTGGCCTCCAGATAAACGGTTCAAAGTTACAAGTGCTTTAGGCCCTCCCTTGGGTTCCCCCAGGCCCACCCCAAGTGCAGAATTCAGGGGCCACCTGGACAAATCCCTTGCTTTCTTTCATTCTTGGGATCCCTCATTCATGTTAGAAAGAGGATCTGGGGGCAGACAGCTGAGTCTCTACTGGCCAGGGGGGAAGGGAGGAAGGGACAGTGATAAGGGACAGGGCCAAGAAGAGGGATGGTGAGGAGGTGCCCTCACTGCAGCCGGTCACTGCGGAACGAATCCTCCACAGCAGGATCGGGTAGCAGGGCACAGGGGTCACTCAGCATGTTGAGCCCTTCAAGGCCCAGTGGCTCCATGTGCAGCTCATCTTCCAGCCCCAGCCCCAGTTCCAGCCCAGCTGTGGACACCTCAAAGCCAGGTACTCCAGCCAGGGCTGCCGCAATCTCCTTAGAGAAGCCGGGGGAGGAGTCTCCTGTGGGTACCAAGGAAATGTATGAGGACCCTGTGACCTACAAACTCTTCAAGGGCCCAGTCTTCTACTGAATTACTCCCCCTTGCACCTTGCCACCACCCACCTACCCCTCACCTGTGAGGATGATGTTAGGCCCTGAGCCATGGCGGGAACAGTGAGTCAAGTTCTGGTGGTTGAGAGCATGAGGGTCTTGAGGGCCGCCCACTGGCCCCTCACCCCCTAAAAATCCAGGCCCTTCGGAATAGCCAGGGGGCTCCAGCCCCAGGCTGGCTGATGGGCTCTCCATGCTGAACTGCTCCAGCTACGGACACACAGACAGATCTTGAAGAAGTGGACTTCAGGACATTGTGTTCCTGCCTGTCTTGCCCCGCCATTCTAACACATGCCCTTTGCCCAACAATCTTCATGCCCCCCCCAGGGCCAGAGGCAGAGATAGAGGGAGGAGGCAGCAAGCAGAGCAGCACAGTGAGCACTGGAGCCTGAGGTGAGTGTGGGGGCCGTACCTGGTGGGAGAGAGCATGTGCGTGCTTGGAGAAGAATGGGTCTAAGTGCTGGCCGTCAAAGAGCAAGCTGAGCAGAGAGGGCTTGGGGCCAGGGCTGGGGGCCAGGCCAGGGCCAAGGGCAGCAGAGGCTAATGCACGAAGCGAGGAGCTTCTAGCTGGAAGTGCTGTTATCTAAGGCGATCTGGCGGCCTAGATTTCCCAATTCAAAACACACCCAAGACCAGCACTCAGTACCCCACTGACCAGCCCCCAGCCCCACCCTTGATCCTGAGTCAGAGGCCTGTGTACTCACGTTTCCCAGGCTGAAGTCACTCATTGGCCGATGGTAAGACTGTTGCCCATGCCCACAAGAACCAGGTGGGCACAGGGTCCCATAGTGTGGCTGCCTTCCCGGGGGCTGCCCGCATGAAGGCTGCACTGAGCAGGCCTGAGAGGGCAACCCTGGCTGCTGTAGAGATTTTAGAGTGGGGAGCTGGGTGGGCAGAACCAAATTGGGGGGGCTGTAAGGGTATGGGGGCAGCCGCTGGTCAGTGGGCAGTTTACTGGTGTCCAGGGGAACGCCCTGAAGAGAAGGAAAAAGGGGGGGGGAGCTTACCCCTCAGTGTATCACCCAAAAGCAGTCCTCAAGTTGACATCCCCTCTCCCCCCACTTAGGCTACAACCATTCTCAGCACAAACATGACAGAGCTCCCCAAAGTGTCCCTGGGACTGGGTATAGTTACACAAAAATGCCTACCAGGATGACAGTGACTAACACAAGAATAATTTTGAGTCCACTCCAGAAATAAATCATTCCTAAACTTTGGAACCTGTAAGATCAAGGACTTGTGACACACCTCACAAATGATCAACAACAACAACACAACCGTGAGGTGGAGAGCTTCTGTTCTAAAGCCTTGAAGAGGCAGGAGTGGAGGGTGGAGAAGTGGGGCAGGGGGGCTAGGCTCACTCCAGGCTGAGCTGAGCCCTTGCTGGCCCACCCTCGAGCCAAGTCTTCCTGCAGGAGGGGGGACCTGGGTCAAGATGGAACACAGAACACACATTCCAGGAAGGGCAGTGGAGGAGGAGAGAAGAAAGTGGGGCGGAGGACAGGGAACAGAAGGGAACGAAGGTGAGACGGAAAGGGGAGCGAGGAGAACAAAGAAGGAAAGGGTGGGGCAGGGGGACTGCTGGAGATTTAAGCATATGGAGGAAAAAGCCCCCATGTGAGAGATTTGAATGCCCTTCCTCCTCACTTGCTGGGTAAAGATTTTCCTTCGCCCGCCCCCACCACCCCCATTTTCTCACGGCGGGTGGGTGGTGGTGGTGAGGAGAGAGGATAAAATGAAGGCCCTGGGCCCTGGGATGAGTTTCTGACTCTGTGCATTCTTGGAAAGGAGGAGTGGAGGGGATCGGGACAAGAAAAAGACCAAACACAACATGCAAGCAAACAAGAAAGGCCAAGAGAGAGGGAAAAAGGAGAGAGAAACTACCATTTCTGAGCCTGTCCCGGGGCTAAGCCCGGTCAGTGCCCAGCATGTCACGAAGATTACTTCATGTGGTTCCCACAGCATCACCTGGTTTCATAGATGAGGACACTGGGGCTTCTAAGAGGTAAATGACGTGTCCAGGTAGACCACTAATAAGAGATGGAGCTGGGATTTGAAGCCAAAATGCTTAACCAATAAAGCTGGCACACTTCAACAAAGAGGAGTTAGGGTAGGTGAAAGATGGGGCAAGTGGAGAAAAGAGGGGTGAAGGGGGATGGACAGGACAACGGGAAGCCAGAGAAGGCACTGGGGAGGAGAGGGCTTTGTGGGAGAGAAGAGGGACGGGAGACAGACATGTAGGGAAGGTAGCCACGCATACCTGAGTGATGGAAGACAAGGTGGGTGACACTGTTGGCGAAAACTGTTTGGGCAGCTGCTGTTGGGACCTTCTGGCGTCGGCTGGGCCCACGGGTAAACTCAGGGGGCTGAGGGGCACACGGCGGTGGCGGGGGGAGGCCCCAGGGGTAGAAGCTGGGTAAGGGGGGGCGCCCAGCACAGGGGATGAAGTGGAGGAGGAGGAAGAGGAGGAGGAGAGGGCTGGGGCACTGAATGAGGACTGGCCCAGGGAGGTGGTGGGCAGTGCATTGTGGGCCAAGGAGGAGGCAGGCAGTGAGGGGTGACTGTGGGAGCCCTGGAGCTGGGGCTGAGGATGGCTCAGGGAAGCCTGGAGGTTGGGATTGCTTAGGGAGGACTGCAGGGATGGGTGGCTGAGAGGTGAATGAAGTCCTGCAGGCACAGACAAAAAACCAGAGATGCCAACATTATTGATGGGCACTGGGCCCCTTTCCACCTGGAATGGGTAGCAGTGACCAGACTCTGACCATGGACATGGCAACATGATGTCCTTCCTACTCTATCCCTGACACTGAGGTTGGCACTGCCCACCTGGGGGCTGCTCTCCATACCCTTTCTAAGAAAAGCCACACCTACCACTTTCTACTGGCTAAAGATTGCAGTGAGGGAATCCTGGGGGAGAGAGGTGATGGACTAGCATGGCAACTCACAGGCAGATCCAGGTGCTCAAGTCTCCCTCCCCTTGTCCCTCCAGGCAGGCAGCACCATGTGGACACATGGCCAGGACAGCTACTCACCTGGTACGTCATAGCCTGGGCCTAGACCCAGGCCCCCGCTGATGCCCAGGTGGGTCATGGTGTGGGTCAAATTGGAGGTACTATTGCCCCCACTCAGGCTCGGGTAGGCTGTCTCCTCAGGATCCAGAGGGGTAGACAGTGGTGAGGGAAAGTGCAGGTTGGTGAGGTCAGGTAGGGAACCCCCCGTGTTCATGGCAGGTGGGAGAGCAGGCACACTGGCAGGCTGGTCAGGGGATAGAAAGATGCTGGGGAAAGGAGAGGCAAAGAGATATCAATGGGCACAGTGGTCAGGGAAGAATGAAGGCCAGTCTTTTATATTCCCATATACTTTCCTCTTCCACCCCTCCCTCGGCCCACCTCAGAGGTACTTACTTAATTCCAGGGACTTCACAGGACCGAGGTCGGGAAGAGGAAGAGGAGGACAGCTGAGGAGACAAGAAAATGGAAAACGAGAACAGTGCTTGGTGAGGACCAGGGAGGCCTGCCCCATGGAAAGGAGAAAGGCAGTGGGTATCACCCTGTGGTCCACACCTACCTTCTTTGCATCCCATGGCTTCAGCAAGTGCTTGTCATCTAGCAGGTTCTCCTCAATAGCAGGAACTTGAAAGAGAAAGACTGGTGATGGAAGGGTTGGAGAAGGAACCAGTAAGGTGGGACAAGAGGCAAAGGCAGGTGGGAGGGTGTCCCTCTCCCTAGCCCTGCACAAAGCCTCTGACACAAGCCCAGAACCCAGTGCCCACGAGTGATGAGGAGCACATACCTTTGGACTCCATCTCGCCATCCAGAAACCCTGCAAGGGAAGCGGCGTAACAGGCTGTAGTACTCAGGTGCTTACTTACTTCAAACAACAGCTCCACGGCTACTCTCTATCCTGGGACAGGGCCACTTACCTCCACGACGGCTAGGAGGGACGCTGGGGGCTGTAGGGATGGGATAGGTGTCCTGGGGGCTGGGGTTCATCACACTTGTGTGAAGAGCACTGTCAGAGCTTGTCCTGTAGGGGGAAGCCAAGATGAGCTGGCACCAGTGACACTAGCTGGGCTGTGAGCAGGAAGACTAGGAGGTCTGTAGCTTAAAGGGGAGAAGGGCCATTACCTGTTAAGTGCAGATGGCAGTCTAAACAGCTGCCCCTTCTCAGCAGGGAAATTGCCCCAGGGCATTGTCCTGGATGGAAAACAGGCATGAGGAGGAAGGCTAGCACCAGACAAGGTGGGCATGGAGACTGGGCAAAGAGGAGGCTGCCAGGATGGAAGTAAGGGGAAGGTGGCAAGGCTGGGTATCCAGGATCACCCTTCCTTTTTTCTGGTCCCTCTGATGCCTGTGACCCATGAGGCTCCTTCCTTCCAATGCATCTAAGAGTTCTGGAAGCCTCTCTCTCCACTTCTCTGCCTGGACAATCCCAACGGGAATCTTAGAACCAGCAATTCTGCTGGGCCTGAGTACTGGGAGCCAGATGGACAGAGCAAGGGCTTAGAAACATCAGCGTTCCAGAGCACCCCTCAAGCACCCACTCTTGACAGAAGGCAGCTGTTTTCACCTGCCTTCCTGCCATTCCCCTCCCCCGTGCACACACACCCCAGCCCGGCCACAGTTCCCATTGGTCCGGTCCTGGTTGGACAGGGAGGCTAGGCTACTCGTGTCAATATGGCCAAGGCTGGACTCTGACCCACCTACTCCACCTGCCCCCCATCCCTCCCTGGCCACCTTTAGGGGAGGAAGTACTATTGAAACCCTGGCCCAGCAAGCCTAGCTCCAATTCCAGATTCCCCCAGAGGGTGTCAGAGAGCGGGCGTGCAGATTTGGCTGTCCAGGACAGTTACTGACCGTCGCCAGCCGGACTCTGGAGGAGGAGACAAGTAGGCAGGACTGTAGGGAGAACTGTCGATGTGAACAGCCCTCGTTAAGGAAAAGCATGGGAAGGGGATGAGAAGACAGACTAGATGAGAGAATCAGGGAGCCCCCTGAAGAGTTCTCTCAAGAAATATAGACCTTCCTTTTCCTTTACAAGGGGCAACAGCAGAGTCAGAGAATGGATGAGTAGACGGGGCTCGGACCCCATGGGACAGGGAAACTAAAGGAGGGTATCCGGGCTGGACTTGGGACAAACAGACTGAAAACAAACAGAATGACAGGAGCAAGGACGAGAGGAGGGACCAGATCCCTTTTAGCAGGAAACAAAACAGGGAGTCCCATTTGTCTCGGGCCGCAGAGAGTAACTGAAGTGAGGCCACCAGTGTTGGGCAGAGATAGAGGGCACGGCCCCAGGGACAGCAAGTTCCCGTCACAGGAGTCCTGGCACAAGGGCCAAGTGGTCACTTTTCAAGGAGGCTCCTGGAGAAGGGCAGAACTGAAGGAAGAACAACACCTGATGTCCTTCCTCCCACAAGCCCCTAAGGAACTCTATCCCGCCACCCTTCAGACCCCTAAGCCTTGCTGAAGGATATGTGGCGGGGGTAACGGCGGAGTGGGGACACCATTCTGCGGGGATCTCGCTGCACCCGTTCCACCAGCCCATGGTGCCGAGTGCTCCGAGATGAATCCAGAGGTGAGTGGAGAGGGCTCTGCCAAAAGGGACAGGTGCATCAAGTCAGCGGGGGAAGCTGCCAGTAAGCTTCTGCTCCTTCCTGCCGGGTGGCCACTCACCTGGAACTCGGCCAGGCCACAGCCAATCTGGTTCACGTTGGGCAGAGAACCGCCATAATGGGAGCCCCTTGTATACGCCAGCCGCAGTTTCTGGGCCTGTAACTGAGAGAAGGAGAACAATGGGAATGTTAGGAAGGGTCCTGAGGACTGTTCTCTGTGGCCGCCTTACCTTTCCTGTAATCTGGTCAGGCTGTTTCTGCTTCTTAAAGGAGAAAAATTATTTTGAAGTCGGTGCTGGGGAAAAGGTCCATCGAGAGTGGATATGAACAATTGGTGCTAGGTCTCACATATCCTGCCCTCATCAACGAAACCACCGCGGCCCCGCACTACCCTATGGGCTGGGCTGGCACCGGGCCTGCCACTCTGTTGGGGCTCTGATGTCCCAGTTGGCAGCAGTGTACCTCGAATCCCTGAGGGGCTTCTAGGAACCCCCAGGCTCATCACATGACTTAACTCCTGGGGAGGAGTGCCTATTAGGTGACTCTGCTTTCCTTTCCAGATGTGTCCGTGACTAATTGGAAGATGAGAAGGCCACAGGTGGATGCCACAGAGCCATTACTGTCGGTCTCTGACCTCCCCACTCTGTAGAGTAGGGGGGCACAGGCTTCCAGGCCAGGCCTCAGGAAGGCTACAGAGCTCCAGCACCCCCGGAATGATCGCTGGCCTCACTGGAAAAACAGTGCCAAAACCAAACGGTGTTCTTCCACCACATCCTAAGGCCCTGGAGACTGGGGGTGGACGAAGGAATAACAGCTCACCAATGCCAACTGGGGTCCGCCCCATCTCCCTGACCTCACCTCTATTCCGGGGAGCTATGCTTTTAGCAGCCTGGCCTGCTATGGGCCTAGCTACAGAGCTCACATCCCTCTGGGAGAGGCGAGCACCTACTTCGAAGGCTCAGCTACCGCCAGTAGGCAAATAAACAGACCCAGGCAAGGCCACTGGGAGGAGGGTGGCTGAAGAGGAGTAAATTCCAAGAGTTTCCAGGGCCACGCTGCTGTACGTAGGCCAACACTAGAACTAACTTTCTGTCACAGGAGGTCAGCCTTTCGAGTTCAGTGGGCACTGTGCTGACCTCCAGCCCACCTCAAGACTCGTATATATGGCAACTCCAGGTTCTCAGCCGGATAGACCCCCATACCTCTGTGTGCTGCAGATGAGTCTTCCTAACAGCTAGCCAGCAGGCTAAGTGTCCCTGGTCTCTTAGCTCTAGCTCTGAACTCTTGGGTTCCCCAGTTGGGCCATGTGTGCCCATTAGACTTTCTGGGCAGCAGCAGCAACAGAGCCTAGGTGGGTGGAATGGTGAAGATGCCTTTTGACAGCAGGCATGACAAAGATTAAAGCCCCTTGCTTTGAGTTTCTTACAGTCTGTCTTTGTTTGCAATTATAAGCCCTAAGACCCCACCATACCTCTGCTAGAATCACAATCCAGGGGATAGGGCCTCTAGCTGTCACCTGGAGACTGCCTTTTTCCCTAAGCTCTTGCCTCTGGTCCCCCCAGGATCCAAAACTCCTAGCGGGGAGCAGTCAAAAATTAAAGTATGATCTTCATGGTGGTTGGAGTGGTACACACACACATACACATACACCAGATTTGCCTCCCCCCATCACTTTCTGTCCTGAGTACCTACTAACTAGGACACATAGTCCCTAGAGACTCAAAGGGGAAATACACACACACACTAACAAAGTCAAGGGAGATACACAGTCAGATCCAGAGTCACATTCACGGACAGATGCAATCTTAGACCAGCAGAAAGAACCTGGAAATGTATTTATGTGCCGTCATTTCCCCTTAAATCCACTCTAGCTCCCTGACAAGAGAAGTCACTGTAAAACCCTAACCTGCCCTTGGGAAAGGCATGTGTGCCTGAGCCTGATCCAGGGCTAACTCCCACCCCAGTTCCCTCTGACATCCAGTCCCTGAAAGCAAGAAACCCGGACCCAACAGGCTTCCCGAGCAGCTCTGCCGGGTTCCCTGCTCTCTGGAACGTCCTAGGAATGAACATTTCCTACACAAGAGCTCCAGCGTACCCAACAAACGGATTCACAGAGCCAGCTCCTTAAAAAGCTCAGCAAACCATCAGCTTCCACATAACCTATTGCCAACTGGCTATGGGGTCTCAGGGCTCAAAGCCTACTCACTTCTCCTCCGAGGCCGCCCAGGGCAAATCACCAAGCACCCGTCGGTGAGCCATGGTCCTCACCTTCATTCACGTCAGAAAACCACAAAAAATATTTGAAAAAGGAAGCAACGGGACGGGACGCAGGAGGGGACTTCCTGCCCCACTACACTCTTCAAACCACACTCAGGGGTCTTCGCCCCTCGCGATACCAACCTCCTACACAAGGTCTCCAGGCAACAGCCCTGGGAGGTGGGAGCTGGCGCCCCCGATTTACATAGCGCAGGGGGACCAATTTGGAGATCACCAGCTCGGAGGGGACAGGCTAGGGACAAGGCGATCATCCCCCTGCCCCCACCCTACAGCCCAGCTTCAGGATGCTTCCGTAGAATCTCCGAGAACTCAGCCAGGGATGCACTGGGGCCACCCACCTCCTACCTCCGCCCGGCCTCAGGGGACCATCCTCCCCGACCTCGCACACCCCCGCCTCACCCACTCGGCCCCCTGCCGCTCCCACATCCCGAGCCCCGCCGGTGTTTCGGCAACCCCCGTGCCCCAGCAAAATCAGTCTTCCTACCCCTCGGCCCTCCGCCCGGACCTCCCAGACGGCGGCTCCCGCTGCCCTTGCCCGTTCCGCCTCCTTCCCCGCCGCTCCCGCCCCGCCTCGCCGCTCCGCTCCGCTCCCCACGCCGTCAGTGGTCCGCTCTGCTCCCGCTCCCCGGCGCGGCCCCTCACCCGGGTGGAGCCGATGTCCATCATCACCTCCTCGAAGGCCGCCGCCGTCTCCTCGGCCTGACGCTGCTTCTGCAGCGCGATCTTCTCACTGAACTTACGCGGATTGGAAGCCGAGGCCGTAGCCGAGGCGGGCCCGTTCGCTCCCGGCGTCGCCATCTTCCTCCCCTGTCCCTCCCCGCCACCCTTCCAGTACAAGCCACGGTCTCCGCCGCCGGCTCCGGCCCGGCTCTACCAGCCGAAGCCGCCGCCACCGCCGCCTCAGCGAGCACCGCGAACCTGGCCCCAGCCTAGCCCTGACCTGTTGTGCTCGGAGGCCGCCGGGAACTGTAGTTTGTTTACGTGAGGCCTTCACCTCGCTGGTCACGCAAGACAGAGAGGAAATGGACACCATTTCCCAGCAGCCCCCGCTAACTCCGGGAACTGGGCTCTCTGCTCCTCCCTCTCGGTTACTCCAGGCGCGGGGCGAGCTGGGAATTGTAGTCCCACATTGGTCCCGAGACTACAGATGGCAAGGGACAGTCATTAAGGAAATAGATGGAGACAAAGAGGGAACAAGGAAGGAAGGAGGGAGCAAAATGTTGGTAATTTTCAGGGAAGAGAACCAGATGGACATTAATAAACACAGACCAGAGGTTTTCAGCTGTAAGCATCTGGGATTCAGGTCCTCTCAGACAGGCCCACCTTTTCCCCAAAATATACATCAGATACAGCTATAACCCCCTCCCAGGGAAATGAACGACAGAAAAGTGGGTAAAGGGAGACACTGATCAGTGTAAGACATGAAAAAATAATTTATAAATTATCAAGGCTTCATGAGGGAGGGAGGAGTAAAAAATGAGAAGCTGATACCAAGGGCTCAAGTAGAAAGAAAATATTTTGAAAATGATAGCAACAAATGTACAAATGTGCTTGACACAATGGATGGATGGATGGATTGTGATAAGGGTTGTGCGAGCCCCCAATAAAATGATTAAAAAATAATAATAAAATCATACTGAAAAAGAAAACAAAGCAAAAAATACATCAGATACTGTACAGGTTTATAGAAACATCTTTTATTTGGATAACATGTTCCAAAACAGGTCGGTTAGTAAAATAGATTCTAGAGAATATGACCCCTATGCACAGCCTTCCCACCCCAAAAATAACCTCAGGGGTGAGCTCTTCCTCACCCTTCGGCTCCTCTGATATAAAAAACATTTTGGCAGCTCAGTGTTTGGAATCTGGCACAAGGACCATGTCCTGTATCCCTATGGTGCAGCGGCAGTTGGGGGGCTCTGCCAATCCCACCCCCACCTCAGTCCAACAAATATTTCTCCCCCACCCCAGGACCTGGGTCTAAAATCAAGAACAAGCAGGGGAGTCCCCTTCACTGAGGCACTGGGCAGGACTCAGTGGCATCACTGTGCTTTGAGAAAAGAGAATGGGGGAGATTTATTTGGCACTTTGAAAACTGAGAAGTGAGTAGGGCCGGAAGTGCCAGAGAAGATACCAAAACTGGCAGGAAGAGGCCATTTGGCACTGGCCTCCCTGGGAAAAGGGAAGAGGGAGGAGTCACAGGAGATAAGAAAAGTAAGAGGGGGTGGGGGCACTCCAAGTGGCAGGGTGCTGAAATGGGCTAGAACCAACTGGAGTGCCTTCTCCATACCTCTACTCCACAGCAGGTGGGTGGTCCACCTCCAGCCTAAATAATGTCAGTTTGCCTTTGCGTGTAGTGTCTGACCCTTAATCCTAATGTCTCTTGATTATGGCCACCCTTGTCCCCTGGTCTGGGGCCAGGCTGCTGTCTGACCAAAGGCGTCACCCCTAGTTCCTGGGGAACTCTTTGGTCCTCAGTGCCTCCCTGGCCTCTTCCACATACACTGGGGTGGAGGATAGGGCAGGGGTACCTGCTACCCAACCTCCCTTGCCCTTTACTGGCGCCTTCCTCCTAGACTTGGATGAAGAGCAGGCCAGTTAGAAGGGCAAAGCCTGCTAGGAGCAGAATGACCTTGAGGATCCTCTGGTCAGAAGTGGCCAACTCCTGGGGTAGGATCTCCAGGAAGGTGATGTAGAGGAAGGTGCCAGCTGCCATGCCCTCCAGCACAGACTGGGCCAGCTGGTGCAGGGGCCCAGCTGACTCTGCCAGAGCGGCACCCAGCCCGATGCCCAGAGGTGTCATACATGAGAAGAGGATGCCACAGCCAGCCACCACCTGGGCCCGCAGGTGGCTCTGCAAAAGCCGCAGGGACAGGCTGACCGCCAGGATACCCTTGTGGAGCAGCAGAGCCAAGCCAAGCTCCATGGCCCGAGCTCGGTCTCGCTGTAGCCCCACCGCCAGCCCCTCAAACACCGAGTGCAGGGCCAAGGAGAAGACCAGGACGCAGGCACGGAGGGCCGAAGGTGCTGCTGCTGCTGCTCCACTTGCCTGTGGGACGCCTGGCCCATCGTGCCAGTGCTGCGGTCCCCCACTGGCTGTTCCCAGCAGAGCTCTTGTCTCCTCCCGAGGCAGCGGCTCCGACTGCTCCTTGTAAGCCAGTGTGATTTGCTCCATGACCAAGACCAGAAAGAAGCCCATGGCTAGGATGAACTCTTGCAGGGGAAACTGGAGCTGTGGGAAGAGGAAGCAGCGGTAAACTCATGAGACAGGCAGAGAAAGTGTAGGAGGAATCAGATGCTGTCCGGTGGAAACCGTTTTGGGGTCCCACACACAGAACCATTCTCAGTCATTCA
>NW_022111325.1:562492-564118 GCF_000313985.2 Echinops telfairi
CTGGATTCCCTGTTTCCAGATCCTATGTGTACCAGTGTACATCCTCTGGTATAGCCAGATTTGTAAGGTAGAATTAGGATCATGATAGTGTGTATGTGGGGGGAACTATTGATCTTTTCTTTTTTAATGGCTTTTGGCATAGTCTTTATAAGTTTATTGTTATTCTCCCAAGGGCAGAATGACTCCTGGCAACCACAAGTGTGTCACAGGAATGTTCCGGAGGATTTCTGTGTTTTGCTACTGACGTGTTGGAGCAGGTAACTCGTCCCTGTGTTGTGCACTCCAGGATGCTTAGCTGCAGTCCCGACCTCTCTCGACTGGATGCCAGTAGCAATCCCTGCTTCTCCGATTATCACCAAAAATGTCTCCAGACATGACCAAATGTTCACTGGAGGACAAAACCAACCCCAGGTGAAAGCCAGATACAGACATAAACAAAATGTTACCTGTGGGTGTACACACACACACACACACACACACACACAAACACACAGGGTCACACAATGGCCTGGCTTCTCAAACATGCAGTCACATACTGTCACACAGACCTTCAGGCTAGTTTACACATAGTCACCTGGAAACCCACTGTCACTCTGTGACCACAGAGAGGGAGGGTTCCATCCAGCATTACTTCCTCAGTCTTTGGGAAAGAGAGGAAATGAACTAGGATGCTTCCTGCATCCCCCCCGGCAGTCTCATCTTTTCCTATAGTGATGCCTTAGCTTGGACCTTTACCCACATTCCACTTCCTGGGGCTTCGGACTTCTGGGTCAGTAACACTAGCCCCTGAGACTTGCCTCCCACCCATCCCAGGATTACCCACCCACTGTCATTGAGCGAACCTACAGGGCAGGGTTGAAGTGATCCTTTGGGTTCCGGAGACTAAATCTTTACAGGAGCAGACAGCCTCCTCTTCCTCCCAAGGAACTGCTGGTGGGCTGGAACCCCTGTCCTTGTGGTTAGCAGCCCAATGATTAACCCCCTGCACCACCTGGATTCCTTTCCTAAGACTAGAGACTTATCCTGTGACCTTCCTGGTGGCTGGCGCAGTGAAGGCCCAGAGATCACACACCTGGTTGTAAAGTTCCTCACATTGTCTCAAATGGGTCTGGGCTGGGTAGCAGAAAGCCTTGTGCCCGTCCCCTAAATCACAGCTCCTAAGTTCACATGGCAAGAACCTGCCACAGTCCAGTGACACATAAACAGAGGCATACAAACCACCTCTCCCAGACTGGGCACTCCCAACACAGGGCTCGATGCGAGCTGGGCCAGGGCTCACCGTCACGTGGAGGGCCCGCAGGGCCTCATCAATGGCAGCCAAGTAATCAGGCAGCAGATCCAGGAGACAGGTGGCCAGAAAGACGCCGCCTGCGAAGCAGCTTACCAGGCTCAGGGCTTTCTGGCGGGAGGCTGGGCAAGAGTGGAGCAGGGAGAGGAATGAGCCAGCGGACCTCCGCCAACCCCCACTCCCTCACCCCGAAAGAAGGTCTTGTGTTCCGGGCCTTAGGTGGCCGCCCATAGCCCCCAAAACCTTCCCTACCCCAAGGCACAGAACTTGCAGAGCGTCAAGAGGCTTACTGGAGACTTGGTGGTTCACTCCCGACCGGCGCAAGACGCAGATGGGCA
>NW_022111325.1:565314-573333 GCF_000313985.2 Echinops telfairi
GCTGCGAACCTGGCTGGGCCGCAGCTGGGGCGAGCTGGTGGGCCCGAGCTGGCGGTCCATGGGGCCTGGGTCGTTGGGGAGCGTTTGTAGAACGGAGCAGACGGTCCAAGTTCAGCGGGCGGGACGGGTGCCTCCTCGCTTGCCCGAACTTCGCCTCCCCCGCCCCCGCTCTGCTAAAGCTCCCACTCCACGTCCACACGGAGGACTTTTGCCTGGCCTTTAGCCAATCGCATCTTATCTTCGTAGGGGACTTGAAGTCCCTTCCAGCCGCCGCAGGGAAGGCATTTCCGTCTTAAACGGACTCCTCCCCACAGTCACGCGCAAGAAAGGAAAAAAACAAGGGAGAATTGGGAAATGAGGGAAAAGCAGAAAGCGCTTATCGTTTCTTGAAAATCATGCCTTCCTTGAAGACGGGCAGCTTGAGCTCATTCCTGTAGGCCCTTCAGCGCAGCCGTTGCCTGGAGGACGCGAAGCCTGGTCCGCAAAAAGGAGACGCACCCTGGAAGAGGTGTGACACAGTTCCCGGCAACAAGGGTTCAAGTACGGACATGACTGAAGATGGAGCAAGGGCCATGTTTCCGTCCGCTGTACAGAGGGTCCCCATGAACCCAGCCACCTCTGTCCCACCGAGCCACCACCATGCCCAGGGCACCCGCCTTTCTAATCTCTGCTCAGTCTCTCTCAGATCTCCTTGAATGCACCAAGCAAGATCTTATCACTTTAGGACCCTCCTCAGTATAGACCCTCTTTTCCCACAACCCTGTGCTATCAGACCTCTCTTTTAGCTTTATTGCGGGGGCAGGGTAGGGTAAAAAGTAGAAAATACAGTGGCTCAGCCTATTACTCTTTGATCATTGCTTTCACAAAGGAGAAACCGCCTTATTACCAGTTGTGGATTGAATAATTTATGGCTCCAGAAATTGTATCTTGTTAAGTCCAAGCTTTATACCTTTGATAAAGTAACCGTGGTGATGCAGTAGTTAAAACTCTTGGCTACTAGGCTGCTAACCACAAGGTTGATAGTTCTAACCCAACCAACAGTCACCACCACCACCAACCCCCCCACCACCACCACCACCACGCATGAGAAAGATGTAACAGCTTCCTTAACGATTTATAACCTTGGAACATCCATGCGGGGGCTTACTCTGTTCTCTGGGGTCACTAAAACTAGGAGTGGATGCCGTGGCTCTAGGTTTGTTTTGGGTTTCGGATATCCGTGGTTATCCATTGGAAATGGATTTTCTTTGTTGTTTTAAAGATACACTGTTAACATAGAGTTTGTTTTGAAGCAATATCTTGAGATGCAGAAGAATGGATTAAGCAAAGCAAGCACACATGATCACAGAAGAACTTGAGACTGGAAGTTGAGAGTCCAGGGCCTTCCTCTCAAGCAAAGAACTTTCTTCTAGAATTGGTGCCCCAAATTCAGACTTTTATACTCCTAAAATTGATGTCTGTGTATCAAAGCCACCCAGTTGTGGTATTTCTATTATAATTGCACTACATCACAAAGATACTGCCTGAACAAAGGATAGAGTGCATTAGATCTTAAATTCTGAGGATGAACACAATGGATGGATGGATTGTGATTAGAGTTGTACGAGCCCCCAATAAAATGATTAAAAAAAATTCTGTGCACAAGGTTTGCTTAAGGCCATGACATGACTTACTGTGGGACCTATAAATCCCTGTTGACTGTCTACATATATTCTGACCATGGACCTGCCTGGTGAAAAGCTCTGACCCTCCTCCCTTCCTCCCCCCCCTCCCCGCCCCCCCAGTGTGTTTGCAGCGACTCCCTACTCAGTTTCAGAGACTGACTTCTGCCTGGGCTAGCCTTTATGGAAATTGAGGTACCAAAGTCAAATGATTGTGAGTCATCTCCTAATCAAAATGGTCTGAACCAACCAGCCATTATTTATCCACAATAGTGTATCTCCATTATCGTATAGAAGGCTACAACTCTGACAAACACCTTTCCTGATTTTAAACTATCCAGTATGTATTCCCTTGTTCTGTTTACACAACTGCCTCTTAATCCCTGAGGAGGTTCTGCAGAAGCACAAGGGAGTGTTCTGGAATTCCCATTCTTCCCAAGGCTATCCACAGTTTGTTATGATTGTATTGTATACCCTCAAGCTTGCAAAGGTGGACCCTGTACTTTCCATTTGATGGTGCAGCTTTGATAGGTCATTTCCCACCTGGAGGCTTGCTCAATCAGAGACCGGAGGGAAGGGAAGCAGACAGTAGCAGAGGGTCTTTGTAGCTGAGCACTAAGGGAAGTCGACTGTTTTCCATTTCATTTAAATCTCGCTGCACATGCCCAAACATTGCTTACCGTCTTACTAGAGGAGAGTTCCGCGGAAGAACAGCCTTGCTCTGTTCAGAGCTCCGCATCACTCTAGGACACTTGCTTTGCCCTTTTGCTATTTGGACAGGACTCAGAAGATAAGCAGAAACGTAACTTGGAAAATCCCCAAAAGATGGCTTGATATGATGTGAAAAGCATGGGTGTGGACATCCAAATCTTGGTTCAGTTACTTGCAGAGAGTAACCCTGAGCAAAGTAACTTCTCTCCGTCAGCTCTGAGTTGCTATGGCGATGATGCGAGTAACCCAAATATACCTGACATATAATTATGACTCAATTAATGGCAATTCCTCTACCTGTCTTTACTCTCATTCCATTCAAATCTTCAAAAGGAGAATTTATATGTTTAACTTCTTGATTGGCACCCCAAATGTTTCTGCTTTCCCCACCTAGCTATACTTTATCTGGGGTGTCCCTGGGGAGATTGGCAGCTGAAAGTCATACCTATATCACCGTGGCTGCATCATTTTATTTGAAGTAAATTCCCGGCCCATCAGACAACAGAACCAGAATGAGGCAAAACACACCCTCTGGGTTTTGCTGTGACTACTCGCCTTCACTGCTAAAACAGAAATACCTCAATTCAACGGCTTTAGCAAAAAGATTGATTTTCTGTTGGTGGCGTTGCTAGGGGCCAGTTCTAACTCAGGGCGGCCCTGTGCACAACTGAAGGAAACACTGCCAGGGCCTGTGCCAGCCTCACCGTTGATCTTAGGTGTGAGGCCACTGCTGATGCCACCAAGTCCCTCTGGCTGCTGGAGAGTCTTCCTCTTTCTCACTGCCCCACTGTGGTAACAAGCGGGAATCCAGGGTGCCAGCTGTGGAGAAAGCTTCTCCTGTTGGCTCTGGATGAAGGGCCTTCTTGGTGTCTTCTGAGCTGAGCGTCTGCTTCTGGGCTTGGCATCTTCATGTGGCTTGGCATCTTTCTCCCCCCAGGACAACTCGCTCACTTGTTTCATCCCTTTCATATCTCACAAAAGATTGATTTAAAGGCCCGCCTTTCACTAATGCTGTCTCATTATCGTAACAAAGAAAGTTCATTCCCCAATGGCATTATGAACACAGGTTAGGATTTACAACACCCTTTTTAAATTTTTTTGGAATGGGGGGCGGGTATAATTTAATCCCAAAGTGACTTTCATTGAACTCTGTCTCCTCCTCAGTAAAATGGGTAGAGTATTACCAACCCTATCTGTCTCTGGTGGTTGTGCCTTGGCCTGTGATCCATCCACAAGTCAGCAATTTGAAACCCCCAGCCCCTCCACGAGAAAAGGACGGACAGACGGTCTACTCCCATACAGAGTCAGTCTCGGAAACCTGCAGGGGCAGTTCTACCCTGTCCTGTAGGGTCACCGTGAGTCGGCTGTGAGAGTTATCTGCTTTAGAGTTCTTGTAGTCTAATTAAAGGGATCATGTTTATGAACTATTTTGTCAACTATACAGATATGGGACCCATCGCGTTAGGAATCAGATGCCAGCCATAAGAGAACTTTTGTTTTTCCCCTTTTGCAGTTTCCTAGAACCTGGTCTGTCTGTTGAGGAATCCTGCTCAGGGAAAGTTCTGCAGTTTGAAGCTACCCGCTGCCCTGTGGGAGAAAGATGTGGCAGTTGGCATCTGTAAAGGAGACAGGCTTGGAAATCAATTCGATGCCAATGGATTTGATCGTTTTGTTTTTTTGTTCTTCTGTTAGCAGTCAGTGGGTGTTCACAGGCATACAATCAAGCCAATATTTCAATAAGGTAAGTCACACAATTAAATATATATAAGTATTTATATATTTATATTTTTATATATAATGTGAATTGGGGGCGGGCACATCTTGGATAACTATCTTTGTACTCAACATTTAAATAGGGGGAGGGGGAAGAGGCCTTAAGCGCCAGGGGCTGAATAGGAAGTAAATGTCTAGAAAATAATGATGGCAACATATGTACAGATGTGCTTGATACAATCGTGTATGGATTGTTACAAGAGCTGTAAGAGCTCTCAATAAAGTGTTTTTTAAAAACCCCAACATTTAAACAATTTATCAAACCTCCCAATATCTTTCTCTGTCTCCCCTCCACTTTTTTTCTTGGTTCTTCTCCCTCTTCAAAAACATTACTTTCCCCTTCACCTAAGCTAACATCTATCTGCCTTCTAGTATATTACTTTTCCTTCCTACCTTTTACCTCCAGTAACCATCAAAGTCTATTTCTTTTGTTATGAAACCTTTATCTTGATTTTTTTTTCTAACACGAATCTCATACAATATTTGTCCTTTTGTGATTAACCAACTTTATTCAGCACAATGCCTTCCAAATCCATCCCTATCATGAGGTGTTTTGGGGTTTTGATCTTCACTCTTTAGTGATTATTCTTTAGCGATGCACAATAGCATTTCATTGTAGGAGTGTTGGTCCGGGTCGACTGGAGAAACAAATCCAGAGACACTCATATGTGTGCAAGAGAGATTGTCTATCAAAGAGCAGTCGTATATTAAGAAACTATTCCATCCCAGTCCAGATCAAGTCCATAAGTCTGATATTAGCCCATATGACCTATACTAGTCTATAAATTCCGCTTCAGACCCACACAACACATGCAACGATGCCGGATGCAGGCAGACCGCAGGCCTGTGGGCAGACAATCTTGTGAATGCATGGTGCAGGAAGCCTCGGCAGGGCTCTAGCTGCCATCAGCATGGCTCCATGTGGCTTGTCATCATCAGAAATGTGAAGCAGAAAGAGTGTGTGGTCCTCCTCCCAGGAGAAAAAAAGGAGGTTCCCAGAAACCTCCTGGTGGGTGTGACCTTGTGACCTGATTGACAGGCTGGACTCCACCCCTACATTCTATTATCATGTTGACATGCAATTATGTAACTACCACAGCGGGTATGTACCATAGTTTGTGGATCCATTCGTCCATTGCTGGGCAGTGACTCAATAGCACCTTCGTGCTATTATGAACAGTCCCGTGATGTACATTAGTGTGTACACAGCTGTTCATGCTATGGCTTTTATTTCTTTAAGGTAGGCACCAAGGAAACGGACTGCTGGATCACATGATATTTCTCTTCCTGACAAGTCACGTCCTTTTTGTTTTGTTTTCCGGTGCAGCGGAAAAAGAGGAAGCCCCTCCACAAGATGGGTTGGCACCGTGGCTGTGACAATGAGCTCCAACGTGACCAGTGTGCGGGTCTCTCGCTGAGGCACGTAGGCTTGCTCTGAGTTGGAACCGCCTCGAGGGCACTCCACAACAACAGCAACAACAACCTAACAGTTTACACTGTGCTGTAGTCAGTGAAGTGTAGCTCTAATGTTGGGAGGTGCCCTGGGGTGGGCTTCAATCCCTAGCCAACTCTATTGACCACAGCGTGAAACACTGCCCATTGCTGCAGCAGCTATATCAGTCCCTCTCAAGGACGGTCTCCCTTTATTGTTTTCCTCACTCTACTTTAGCAAGCATGGTACCGAGTCCAGAAGGCATGAAGTAAAGTCTCACCACCCGCACTTCCAAGGAGCATTGTGGTGGTGCTTCTACCCATTCATTGTACTTTCAGGACTCTTAGCTAACAGGACCTCCCAATGCACTAATTCCTCTGCTGTATTCCCTATGCACGGCCCAGCTTTCACGTGCATACGAGGAGGCTGAAAACACCATAGTTTATTCTGATGTAACTTGAGGGGACTGAGGGTGGGGGTGGGATAGAAGGAGATACAATAGAGGAAATGGTGGACATTACACCTTTGTCTACTCCTCAGCTACATTTCCCAGATATTTTGAAAGTGCACCTCTGTGATTGATTTCTGTAGTGATCTGGTCAGCAGCGTCCAGAGGAAAAATGTAGAGATAGCTTGATGCTGGGCTTAGGCATTTGTTCCTATAATGCCTCTTCCTCTTCCCTATAATGGCAAAGGTGAATTAGCATACTGTCTCTGTATTATGCCTTGACTTTTGGGTAAGGTGACCAGATTTTAACATTGGTAAAGCGGGACACCATAGATAAAACTCATATCCTGGCGAAATAGCCACATGGCAGCCGAAAACTGCATACCCTAGCTTGTCATGCATTCTTTCCAAAAATCGGGAAAAAATGTTAAAAATCGGGACCGTCCCGCCAAAAGCGGGAGGTCTGGTCACTTTTGGGGGGTTAATTCCACCCAATTTAGCTCACCTAAGATACATCATTGAAGCCAATAGATTGCTGAACCTGACAGTGTACCTTGTACACACCTGGACCCATAGAGCTTTGGGCTCACATTCTTTTTTTCATATGAAAGGTGTATTAGTCTAGGTACTTTAGAGAAACAAATCCACAGCAACTCATGTATAAGAGAGTTTTATGTAAAGAAAGTGTGCATCACGAAAACATCCCAACCCAATGCTGCCCAAGCCCACAAGTCCAACTTAACCCATTAACCCAACACCAGTCCACAAAGTCCTCCACCTCACAAAACAGAGGCAATGATGCCGACTGCAGGAGGAAAGCTGAGTCAGTGAACGAATAAGCATCTCAGCACTGGCAGGGGTCTCCACACGGCTGCTCCAGCACCCAGGGCTGCATCAGGATAGGTCCATGTGGCTTCTCCTTGGGGATGTCGTGTATGAAGTCAATCTTGCAAGCTGAAGCAGGGAACTGCTAAGGCAGCTGCACCTGGTGCGACCATCACAAAGCAAGAGACCTTCACAAAGCAAGAGAACTCGAAAGGCGAGGCTTACCACCCATTTATCCCTCCACCTTTCAATTATCCCCACATGTGATTATCATCGGCCAGGTTGGCAATTAACTAACTCAAAAGGAAATGCGATGGTTTGGGTCAGATGAGCCTTAGCCCTCAAACTTTATCCTTGCTCTTCAACACTTGACAGAGGTCTTTTGCAGCAGATTTTCCCAGTGCAATATTTCCTGTGCTTTCTTGACTGTGGCTTCCAAGCGTGTTGGTTGTGGATCCAAGTAAAATCCTTGAGAATTTCTTCTTTTCTCCATTTACCAGGATGGTGTCTATTGGTTTTGAGGAATGTGATTTTCTTGACTTTGAGTTGCAATCCAGACTGAAGGCTGGATAGCCTTTGATCCTCATTGGCAAGTGCTTCAGGTCCTCCTCCATTTCAGCAATCAAAGTTGTGTCATCTGCATATTGAAGGTGGTCAATAAGCTTTCCTTCAATCCCAATGCCCTATTTTTCATATAGTTCAACTTCTTGTATTTTTGCTCGGTGTACAGATTGAAAAAGTACAGTGAAAAGATACAACCCTGGTGCACACACTTCTTGATTTTAAACAACTCAGCACCCCTGTTCTGTTTGAATGATTGCCCCTTGGTCTGGGTACCGATACATATGAGCACAATGAAGTGTTCTGGAATTCCCATCTTCTCAAGGTTATCCAGTTTGCTATGATCCACACACTTGAATGTCTTCGTCTAATCAAGAAAGCACAAGTGAACATTCTTTTTTCTTTTTTAATCATTTAATCGGGGTGCACATACAACTCCTATCATGATCCATATATACATCAATTGTGTAAAGCACATTTGTATATTCGTTGCCCTCATCATTCTCAAAACATTTGCTCTCCACTTAAGCCCTTGGCATCAGCTCCTTGTTTTTTCCCCCCTCCCTCTTCGCTCCCCACTCCCTCATGAACCCTTGATAATTTATAAA
>NW_022111325.1:574562-576585 GCF_000313985.2 Echinops telfairi
TCCCCCTTGAATCCGGGCTTCTGCCTTTTCAAGGATTCCACAGGGAGGGCGTGGTGGAAGACCCCTGATCGACCCCATTGGCTGAATTGAGTTTACCTGGCTAGGTGAGTCAACTCAAGTTCACGCCCACCCCTGCCTACCATTGGGAAACCTGGGCATGTGCAGTGCGCCACTCCTTTGTTCCCCTAGCTTGGCCCTCTGGGCATGCGTTAGCGGACATTCCCAGCCCTTTGCTAACCTACCTAACCATTTCACTTGGTATTCTGTGTACAATAGCACTATGGAAAATTTGAAATGTCATGAGAATGACCAAAATGTGACACAGAGACACAAAGTGTGCACCTGATGTTAGAAAAAAAATGGTACTGACAGACTTGTGTTACCTTTAAAGAGTATAAACCTCAACTTTGTAGTGAGCCTCATTCACACCCTGTTTATCTTGTTCCTTCTACCTGTGGATTTTTAAAAATCATTTTATTTTTTAAATGCATTTTATACCTGTGGAATTTTTATAACTGTCTGTATTGCTCAAGGACAGACACATGGCCTGTAGGCCAGTTGGACTGCCTGGGGGGTTGTTCAGCCAGGAAAGATGGCTTGTGCATCATCACAAATGCTACTCTCATTGCTTTACTGGTTGTCAGTATGCATATCTTGTTATTATCTTGTGACTTAAGTAATATAGCCAGAAAATAAAAACAAAAACAAACAAACCCACTGCCATTGAGTGATTCCACAGGGTTGAGTAGAACTGTTATCTAGGGTTTTAGAGGGAGGCTATAAACCTGTACAGGGATCAATAACCTCACCTCTCACCTGCTCCCATGACCCACTGTTGATCTTTGGGTGAGAGGCCAACCAACTAACCACCAGATCTCCCCAGTCAGGTAAAGCACCTGGAGCAGTGTGCGCATCCCCATGTAAAGTCTGAAACGATATGTCCGCATTCTGATCCTGGGAAAGACGGGCTTTCTGCTCCCGGAGAGAGTTACCATCTCGGCACTGCAGGGCAGTTCTGCCCTGTCCTACAGGGTCACGAGTTGGCATGACTCGACAGCAGTCAGTTTGGTGTGGTTTTTATTCTGATCCCAAGTGAGACTTCCTTTAGCCCGCTGGTGCCATCTTCTAATGCCACTTCTTTTCTTCCTGCCTTACTGGGAGTTGGTGAATTTGGCTCCCCGGCTCTGGGGCAGGGAGCTTTTATACAGGGGTAAGGGTTCCAGGCCCGGGGGGCCACAACCTTCAATTAGTCAAAAATAAAAACAAAACACACTATCTTTGAAGGTCAGTAAAACGAATGTATGCCTGGGTAAGTAACCGCGGTTTGTTTGTTGTTTTGTTTGTTTTTTATTTATTTATTTTTCTTAATTTTATTTTTTCTTTTTTAACATTTTATTAGGGGCTCATACAACTGTTATCCCAATCCATATACACATCAATTGTGTAAAGCGCATTTGTACATCGTTTCTCAAAACATTTTCTCTCCATTTAAACCCCCGACATTAGGTCCTCATTTTTCCCCTCCCTCCCCGCTACCCCCTCCCGCCTGAGCCCTTGTGTTTGTTTTTTCTTATGAGTAATGTAATACACCGATGACAACGGACTCCTAGGTCCGGAGATCCTGCGATCCCAACCCCCTACGCCCTACAGCCCTGCCCTCCGCACCGCCCACTCCCCCCACCCCGCGCGCCCCAGTTCATCTGGGTCAACCGATGATGATGATTTACTTCCCGCCAAGATAACCTGGGTTTCGGAAGTCACGTGCTAAGCAAAACGACACCTCGCTGGCCTTCCTTCTCGGAACTTCCCCGCAACTTCCTTACAGTTTCAGTGCTAACCCCACCTTTGGTCCCGCAGGACCCAATCCCCGCCGGACAACCCAGGAGTCCCGCCCTCTCTGCGAGCCCGCGGCCAGCTCCAGCCACTCAGGGGGGCCTGCTCGGGACGGTCCTTCCAGTAGCTCAAGGCCATGTCCCTCGACCCTAAAGGGCGACCGAAAGAAGCCTCCTTTCGTTTTCAGCCC
>NW_022111325.1:577007-584439 GCF_000313985.2 Echinops telfairi
GGGGGCCTGCTCGGCTGAACCAGAGAGATAATAAGGCTGGAGGTGCGATCTGCAGGTGACAGGTGAGGGTGGAGGGAAGGAAGGAAGGGGGGTAATGGAGGAGGGAGCTTGAGGCACCTTGATGCTGAGGTGGGGTGGAGAATGGGGATGCTGTAATTTCTTTTCCCTCCCCCCCTGCCTTTCACCCCCCTCCCAATCCTCCAGGCAGGAAGATGAACTTTGGAAACTCTGACTTGCTAGACGTGTGGCTAGATCCCCTAGAAGATGTCTTCTCAGCAGGATCCTGCCTGGAGCTGGGACCTCATTGTCTGCCTCCAGAGCTCCCAGGGACTAGGCTCCCTGAACAGGGCCTGCAAGGCTGGGAGGCCACCGGAGGCCTTGGCTGCGTGAGTGTGATGGACAGGGTTGCGGGTAGGGTTTCGACACAGCTCTGTGATTGGAAGCCCCAAGAGGCTTTGGCGTCTCCTTGAACAGAGGTGGGAGAGAGTTGTAACTCTCCTCATGCCCAAAGAGAGGAGGGATGGAAGCTGAAGGGTGAGGGATATAGGTTTGATGTCAGGTTTTCAGGCAATTCTAATTCATAGCCAGCCTATATATAGGATAGAATAGAACTGGCCCCAGAGTTTCCAAGACTATAACTCTTTAGGGAAGCAGAGTGTCTGTCACATGTAGAGAGGTTGAGGCTTCAAAGCCCTAACCTTGCAGATGGCAGCTAAACTCCTAACCACTGCGTCGCGTCCCCAGGTAGAACTTCCAAAATTCTTCCCAGGCACACACTCTCTCTCTTACTGCAGGGTCTTCAAGAGAGTGAGCCTGAAGACTCCCTGAAGCTTTTCATCAATCCCAACGAAGTGTACTGCTCAGATGCATCTCCTGGCAGTGACAGTGGCGTCTCTGAGGACCCGGGCCGTCCAGACAGTCCCCCTGCCCCCAAGGCCTCCAGTTCCCCTGCCCTCTATGAGGTTGTCTATGAGGCAGGAGCCCTGCAGAACACGCAGGGGGAAGCTGGGCCAACTGTAGGACTCATTTCCATCCGTCTAGGTCAGTAGTCTCTGTGGGAAAGGGACAAAGGTCTTTCAGGTCCTGCCCTGGCCTATCCAATTCTTTTCCTTGGCTACCTCTGTCTCCCTCAGACCAGTGGAGCCCACCATTTATGATGCCTGAGGCCTGCACGGCCAGTGAGCTGCCATTTGATGCCTATGCCCGCATCCTGCCCAGCGCAGGCACCATAGTCTCAGTGCCTCCTGCCACCCTGGTGAGTCTCAGGATCAGCTGGGCCAGCGTCCCCCGATACACTGATCTACACAGATGAGGAAGAGGGGGATGATGGAGGGAGTAATGGATGATGAGCCCCACATTTGGCCCAATTTTTGTGGCACAAGACCCGAAGACTAGGGAGATGCAGTAAACATCAGAATCAGGAAGGGACAAGGAGTCGAGTGAGGTGTGTCAGTGAAGGTGAGGTGAGTGAATCTGGGCACATGCCTCGGAAGCCCAGACCTTGTGTGCACTGTCTGCGTGGCCAGAACTACTGTTTCAGCCTTAGGTCAGGACACAGAAATGGGACAGGCCCCCTGGGACTCCAACTGGTTTCTGGGCACAGGATGGAGAAGCAACAGCCACGGTGTCTCCACTGGCACAGCTGCTCCCGAGGCACCCACTGGCCAGAGCTGCAGGGGAACCAAGTGACCGGTACAGCAGCTAAACACCTCAGGCACGCTCCCAAGGTTGGCTGTGCTCAGCTCACAGTTCCTTCCTTTACCTTGGAAAGTATTGCATCCAGAAAGGTTGGGCACAGGTTTTAGCCTTCCTGAAAATCTAGGACAAGCAGCTATGTATCTTAGAACCCTAGAATCTTGAATTGAAGGAACTAATAAGTTTGCTGTTTCTAAGCTTGGGCATGTATCAGAAATACCTAGAGTTTATATATTTCTTGGTTGCAACTAAAACCTAACCCTTGTTCTGAGACTTTGAGGTTTTAATTAGGTGGATTGGAAAGAATACCTCTTTAATAGTCCCACCAATCAGACACGGGAGTTGGAAGAAATAGAAGAAAAGGTTTGGCCAACTCAAAAACTATCAGGATCCAAAAGCCAAAGCAAATACCTTTAAAATACTTTTGAAGAACAAAGTTTTACTATGAATTGGGAGGCTTACAGAGCAAATCAGTTCTTGATTCATACACATTGTTTCATGTCATTGATGGCAAGCCCAACAATGTAACATCCCTAACCCCACTTCCTCCATTCCTGTGGCCATCCTTCTCCTTCTGAACTTTATCCTTGAGGAAGCGTTGCCCTTTTGATCCCAAAGGGTTTATTTGAAGGAACGCCTACCTCCCTAATGTTAAGGTTACCCTGATAGAGCTGCCTGTTGTTTGGCTACAAAGTGAACCAAAGGGCTGAGTTCAGTTCCAGGACTGAAGAATGGCAAGGTCCCACCAGTGTCTATCTGACCAGGAAACCTGGTCTATTTGATGACTTTTTTGAGTTTTATTCCACGTTTCTCTCCCACTCTACGCAGGACCTTCTAATGTGATCCATTAGGGAGCAGTTGGTCATGGTAGGCGGTCACCATCTAGATCTCCAGATTTTAGGACTGGCAAGGTTGATGATGTTCACGTGGCTCATTAGCCCACTGAACCAATTGTTTCCATGCATCTTTGGTTTCCTTTTTACCCCTTAAAAAAAACTTTTTATTTATTTATTTTTTTTCCTTTTTACTCTTTTTCATCCAGATGGGGACCTTGGAGGGCCACTCACTAGCTTCTGAGACCCCATCTTTATTGATTATGTGAGTGCCAGGTGATGTTGGCCTTGTAAGCCCTCAGGCCCCATGACGTTCCCTCCAGGTTTCTGGTTATGTCTAGGGCGTTTCCCTAACGTGGTCCCGTGTACCCCGGCACACAGGAGGGCGCAGGACCAGGCAGTGCGTCCTTCGGTTGTGCATCCGGTTGCTGTGACTTGGAAGCAACCGGATGTCACCTAACAGCAGCAAGCTCCATCACATTCACAGAGAGGCTCACAGCACAGGTCAGCGCACGAGCACAAAGAGCCTCTATCCACCATGTATCTTCTGGGGTACAGTCCCACACCCCTTCAACCTCCATGTCTGCTCAGGCATCCAATCGTATTGCAGGACTGTGTACGTGACAGTGATCGCCTCTGTGGCCTGTCACTCTAAAAGCAAATTCTTCTAGGAAGCATAATCTGACAAAAATGAATATTAGTCAAGTTACTCAGGGGATGGGCTCAAGTCCAGCACAGACGCCATCTACTCTGTCAGATACCCTGCAAGGAGTTGCTGGGTCTGGCTACCCTTGAGGTCCCTTGTCTGAAAGCAGGCCGAGGCTCAGCCCTTCAAGGCAGGCTCAAACCTTTGGTAGAATGGGCAGAGCCCTGGGGTTGGCAGGGAACTGGATCGTGAGCTGGTCAAATGAAGCTAGTGGCTGCCAGTGTTTCATCTGCCTGCTGGGCGACCGAGCAGCAATATCACTGTGAGTTCTTCCAGGTCATCCTCAGGGAGACAGACCAGAGCAGGCTCAGCCCCTTAGCTTGCTCAGCATGCCAAGGCCCAGGATCTAGGAGCAAAGGATATGCCCAAAGCTCCTCGGCTCTTCCTTCTCAGTCTCAGGTCCCTGGCTTGAGGTGGGGGAGAGGACTCCGTGTGGTAGGAACTTGAGGTCTGAATTAAGGTCTCTGTCCCTGCCCTCACCTCGTGAGACACACTACCCGGAATGAGGGCGGGGAAAGCAAGCCCAGTACTGAATATGAAATGATCTTCTCCCTGCTCCCATTTTCTCCGGTGCCCTCACCAGCTCCCATGTCAAACACTGTTTCTGACGGAGGAAGAGAAGTATCTGCTGGGCCAGGAAGGGGTCTCCCTGCCCTCTCACCTGCCCCTCACCAAGGTAACGTGTTCCCTGGCACAGGGAGCCCAAGTCAAGGCTCCCCCATGGTTGCCTAGGAACCAGGATTCCAGAGCATGGGTGGGGGGCTGGGGAGGTCAAGGATCCAGGACTGACACACCGCGGGCACGGGTGGACCCTCAGGCTGAGGAGAGAGTCCTCAAGAAGGTCAGAAGGAAAATCCGTAACAAGCAGTCGGCGCAGGAGAGCAGGCGGAGGAAGAAAGAGTACATCGATGGACTGGAGGGCAGGTACGCTGGGGCCTACCTCTCTGCCTTTCCAGGGCCGAGTCTGGGGCCCGCACTGACAGACAAAGGCGGGGCTCACAGGATTGCCCGGTTTTGTCCCATCTTTTCACATTCACAGGGTGGCTACCTGTTCTGCACAGAACCAGGAGCTGCAAAAAAAAGTGCAGGAGCTGGAGAGACACAACATGTGAGTGCCTGCTGGCGCGCCTGAGCGGTGCGCATCTGCTGGGGGAAGGGGTGTCACACACGGGGGTCTCCTTCCTGGGTGCTAGTTCCTAGGAGAGACTGACTCCTCACTCTGCCATTTCCAGCTCCCTGGTGGCTCAGCTACGCCAGCTGCAGGCGCTCATCACACAAACCTCCAACAAAGCCGCCCAGACCAGCACTTGTGTTCTGGTATCCTAAGTCTGTCCACTTCCCATCTGCCCCGCACGCCCATCCTGATATACCTCCCCTTGCCCCCAGCGGCCCTCTCACCCCAGTGATTCCAAACGCCAGACGCCGCGTCCACTCTGCCCTCGGCTCAAAGGGCCTCTCATGTCCTTCCTTCCAGATCCTTCTTTTCTCGCTGACTCTCATCATCCTGCCCAGCCTTAGTCCCTTTCGGAGTCCACCAGAAGACGGGCCCAAGGGTTACCAACCTGGCAGAGGTAAGCGGCCAAAGCAGGGAGGACCCGATGAACGAGTCGGGGGTTGTCTTCTCCACAGTAGTCAAGCAGCCGGAGGGAGGTCCTGGGTCTGAGCGGAGCATTCGACTACTGCCCTCTTTTGTTGTCACCCCACAGTGACTTCCAGAAACATCCTCACCCACACGGGCATGCCAGGGAATCCCGAGGCCTTATTGGGGGAGTCCAGCCCAGGGGGGCCACCTGGGACCCAGGATGCAAATGACTCCACCAGGACAACGTTTGAGAGGCAGGGAGAAAAGCCCAGGCCCGGCCGGCTCCTCCGAACGGTGCTGCATGCAGATGAGATGTGAGCTGGGACAGCGGCCACCCTCCTGTCTGGCCTACACCCCAAGCACGATGAGGGTGCCAGGGCTCTCCCATGGCTTGCCAACACCTGGATGTCCACTCGGTCTTTGTTCTCAGGGCTCCAAATCACGTGGCACTGCCTTGGGGTGGGCACCTCGAATACTCCATGGGTCTTCGCCTTTATTTCTTTTGGGGGGAGAGGGTTGAGGGAACACAGAAACGTTGTTTGGCTGAGAATTAAACATTCTATTTGAAATGGTATCCAGGACGTTCTAAGTAGTAGAAGAGGAGGGACTATAGGAGCTTGGTGACTTGCTTTAACGTTGCCACCCCTTACCTTCTCGGCATCCCATGCCCTGCTGCCTCAAACCGAACTACAGCAGGAAGCAAACCACCGGTTTTACTCTTTTATTCTGCTCATTGATCACCTGGAAGAAGATGGTGGAGAAGAGGGCACTACCCCAGGGTTCTGAAGAACCAGGGGTCCCAGTCACTCCGTTCCCTTTTCTCTGTCTGAGGCGGGGTCCTGAGTCATAGGAGGCCGGGCTGGGATGTGGCTATATGGATTCGATTTGCTTCCGGACCTTCTCCAGAGCCTTTCGGTCCAACAGTCTCTGACGAAGGATGACCAGGCAAGCGAAAACCAAGGCTAAACCCAAGACAGCCCCTTCGAACTTCCAGAACAAGTGTTGTTCCCTCACTGCTGAGCGGCAGCTGAGGGCAAGAAGCAAGAGTTATTTTCAGAAAAAAAAAGAATGAAAAAAAAGGCCAGCTTCCCTCACGAATATCCCTTCCACTTCAATTGAACCAAGAAAAAACAAAAAGGGAACGAGGAGATCAGAGTACACGAATCCCTCTCAAATCCAGTGTTTCATTTATTCCCTAGTGAGAGAGGTATTACCTCGTTTTACTAGGGAGAAAATATGGCTGCCAACATGGTGCCGAGGACTTAGGTTTAAGTCACTTGCCTCCAAATCTCCACTTTTCCCAATAAGCTACCTGGAGACCTCTATACCAGAAGAAAAGGGACCATGCCCCTGAAGTCATGGGGCAAGGAAGTGACCACAGAGGTTTTGAAGGAGGAGGAGCAGCACTTGCCTTTTGAATTCATTCTTCTTGGAAGAGCTGCATGTGATTTTCTCTAGGTAGCCTGTGGAGCTACATTCAGCAATTGTTTTCTGCGGGGAGGCAGGGGGTGAGGTGTTAGCAAGGAACATGTTAGCAAGGGACAGCAGCTGCCAGTCCTGGGGCAGGTACCTAGGGACTAGGGCTCCCGAGCTGGTAGACAAGAGAGACAATGGCAGGTTCTGATGGGGAGGGTGGTGGAAGTGGTTGCCCGATTGCTGTGATCGTTAGGTGCCCTCGGGTCAGTCTGGCTCCACGGATGCCCAGGTACAATGGAACAAACACTGCCCAGTGCTGCGCTGTCTTCCCAGTGCTGACACTTGAGCACGTGGCTGCAGCCCTCCCGTCGAGGTATTTACTAGGGGTTATTGAGTACTTCAGGGGCCATGAGCAACACACTAGGAGAGGGGGAACAGACTACAGACCCTGCTGGGTTAGAAATGCACAGCATGTGCTTGTCAGGAATGGGAGAAAACACAAGGCCATTCGAGGGCACGCTCAATAAGATGGGGATGGGGATGGGTTAGTTGCGAGAAAGGGGGCAAAACATACTCACCGCCTGGAAATTAGAACAGGGGGCACATTCTTCTGACACCACAAACTCTTCCACCAGCCAGCATGGCACGTTGGAGGTACTCCCTGAAAGGAGAGGGCAATGCCAGCCCCGGCCCGGACAGCGCAAAGGGCTTCTCGGGGGAGGCTCTGCCCAGCCGACCTCCCAGCATGCCTCCCCTGCGGTGCTGCCCTTCTCCACCCGGGCGGCGGGCAACGGGCAAGCGGAAAGCCCAGCAAGCCGAGGGTGGGCCACACTGACCTGACTGCTTCTCCTGCGGCACTGGAGCCTCTGCGTGGCTGCAGGAGAGGGGCAGGGGTCGGGAAGGAGGGAGGGCAGAAGTCAGAAACCCCATGCCCACGGCCCGGGGACACCATCGCCCCCAGTTCGGGGGGCGGGACGAGCGAGCCCCTCCACCAGCCCCGCTCCCCTTCCTCCGTCCCGCAGCTCGCTACCTGCAGGTCACGGTGAGCGCGCAGAGCAGCCAGCAGAGGCGGCGGCCCAGGGGGAGGCCACGCCTCCCCGCGCCCGCAGGCATAGGGGGGTCAGTGTCCCACCGGTCAGGACGGAGGGGGCCCGCGTGACGGCTCTCGTGCCCCCGTCCTCCGGATGGCAGAGGCGACCC
>NW_022111325.1:584938-589108 GCF_000313985.2 Echinops telfairi
CCCGGGGATCGTCGGCTGGGGTCGCGCGCTGCGGGCTCGATGGGCACGGGGAGCAGACGGGGCCTCCCGGGATTGTGCTTTAAAATGGGCCGCGCCCCCTGCCGCTCCGTGCTAGAGTGGGGCGGACCTCCTCGTGCCAGGAGGACACACTCGGAGGACCCTTGAGCCTGGTCCCGAGTGACCTCTCCACCTGAGCCCCGGGACCCCCGCTCCTCGGAGGGGACCGCTGACTAACCTCCCCTAACGCTGCCAGCCCTTCCTTGCAGCTAGTCGCAATGTTGGATACTCGGCAATGCAGTGAGAGTTGAAGACCCTGGAAATATGGAGCTCAGGTGCTTAATACGGGCCCTCAACACACTACGTGGATCTCAGTGTTCTGCGAAAATGGAAATGTTAAGACACATTCAACCCCCAAGGTTGAAAGGTGGACATTCTTTATTCTTCGCCCCCAAATAGCACCTCATAGTTCGATCGTACTTTTTGAACTCAGCCTTTAACTAATTTTGATCTTCTTAGTCATTCTGGGAGGCACCGTGGTGGCACAGTGATTACACTTGGGCTGCGACCCGCACAGTCTACAGTTCGAAACCACAGCGGCTCCTCCGGAGAAAGCCTGGGCTTTCTACTCCCGTCAACAGTGACGGTCTCAGAAAGCCACAGGGGTTGCTAAGAGTCAGCTCAGACTCGATGGCAGTGACTTTGATAATCCTGGGCAAAGTTGGTATTCGTGGGTAGACTCAGAGGGTATGTGACCTGTCCCAGCTCACCAGCTGGTAAGTGGGAGAATTTCAACCCCCAGGCTAGAGGTTGATGCCTGCTTTCCATCCCCATGAAGTTAAACCTGGATAGCTACTCAGAATGGCAATGCCTGGCCCTACACTCCAGGTGCATCCTGGTTTACTCTCTGGTAACGTGTTTGTCACAATCCTAATCCTTCTCTAATTGTCCTCTCAGTTTAACGTGGGTGCATGCACATGTGCGTGCACACTTGTGTGCTCCCTGACAACTGGACAGTGTGAGTTGCGTTGTCTTAGATGTTCAGTAGACAGGGTAACAAAAACAAAAACAAACCTGTTGCTACGGAGTCAATCCCAAGTTGTGGCAACAGCCGTGTGTTGGAGAACTGTCCCCAGGGTTGTCTACACTGTGATCCGTACAGAAGCAGTCCCCCAGCCCTTTTCTCCCACTGAGTTCCGGGTGGGTTGGAACCTCCAATCTCTGGGTTAGCAGCTGATAGCAAACCGCCAGGAGATACGTCATCTAAATATGGGCACTCATAAAATCATCTGTACCCCATCTCTCAAGATCAAAGGGCTTGGCCTCATAGTTTTACTTTTTGACATTTTTAGTTTGAGAAGTTAAACCTAATGTGTGGTTTGGGTAAACTTTACAGAACTAATTAGTTTCCCAAGTCCCCATACTTTTTCTGTCTTCTAATTCCTGCTGCACAGTCTCCTTCCCTGGAAGTAGTATACATGGTGGACATGCTCAGCTGCGCACTGAAAGGCTGGACATTTGGGTCGACACAGAGGAGCCTTGGGAAGAAAGGCGGTGATTGATCTCTGAAGAGTAAGCCTTAGAGGACTTCATGGAGCTGAGTTCTCTTTTGACGCCCACGGGGCACTAGGAGTCTCCGGTCAACTTGACCGCAGCTGCTTTTCAGTTTTCCTAGACTGAAGATGACCGTTATTCCGCCCCTGCTACCTTGTAGGCTTCGGGCAACAACACTGAATTTGGGGATTAACAGTGTATCTGGTGCTATGTCCTGTCTTCCCGTGAGCCTAAAGCGGGCTTCTCAATAGCAAGAACTATCAGACTAGGGAAAGACCACTGGGTGGGAGCTGGGGGCAAAAGTAAACAAAACCCTGGTGAGAGCGGAGTTCAGTTTTATTTTTAGCTATTTACTTATTCCTTTTTAAAAATCTCTTTATCTGTGAGAGTCAAGATTTTAATGTCACAGAAAGTAGGTTGTGGGTTATTTCCAGGACTCTCTAGCCACAATGAGGAGACACGTCGTGATGTAGTGGTTACACATTGGGCTGAAAACTTCAAGGTCAGCGGTTTGAAACCACTAGCTGCTCCCAGGGAGAAAGAGGGGGCTTTCTATTCCTGTGAAGTGCTACAGTCTCAGAAACTCACAGGGGCAGGCAGGTTCTACCCCATCTTCTAGGGTCACTGTTGGCATTGAGTCTTTTATTTTTTAGCTACAATAAAAGTTTTAGCAGAAACCCACTAGGATTTTGTTCAACAGCCAGGTGCCATTGACCTGATTCCATCTCATGGCAACCCCACATGTGCAGAGTAGCAATGCTCCCTAAATTTCAAGGCTGTGACCTTTTAGAAGTCGATGGTTAGGTAGGCCTTGCTTCTGGGGCCCCTCTGAGTGGATTGGAACTACCAGCCTTCAGATAGGCATTTAAATGGACCATCCAGAAACTCCAGTAGGCTGTGCAGTACAGCCCACTCAGTACCAACTGAGTAGATTCCAGCTGATACTGACCCAGGTCACCAGCTGGTAAGTGGGAGAATTTAGGCTTGAGCCCAGAGTTTCAACTCCCAGGCTAGAGATTGATGGTAGAGATTTAAGACAGAGTAAAGCTACCCTTTTGGGTTTCTTTTTTGTGTGTGTGTGGTCATTAGTTTTTATTTATTTATTTTAACCCTTTTGGGTTTCTGAGGCTGTAAGTCTTTACAGGAGCAGAAAGCCTCCTCTCCCAGGAAAGGCTGGTGTGTTCAAACTGCTGAGCAGTCTGGTTAGCACCCCAACTCATACACCGTGTTTGGTTACCCTGACCAGAGCCTCCCTAGACTCATGACAAGCATGCCTTCTTGTAAGAGCTCGCTTCCAACAGCTTAAGAAAGCAGCCTGATAGGGGGATAGGGTCACTACCCGGCTACTGGATTTTAACGTAGCTGTTCTGGGGGATAATGAAAATGGCAGCCCACTTGCTTCCTGAGATCACAGAACCCATGGTGTTCATCATTCCTTGAGGAAATCAAACCAATTGAACCCCTAATGTATTTATCAAAATATAGGCACGGCCTTCTCCCCAGAGAGAAGTCTTGACTTTTTTCTGGATGCTCTTTTGCCAGCAGAAACAGCAGCACAAGAAAGACTTTACTGCTGACTCCAGAGTTTTAGCTGGAGGGTTCTTAAATGCCTTGAACATTATGTCCAGAAATAAAACTTCTCATGGAGCATTTTAGGAGCCCGGGTGGCAGGGTCTCAGTGCTTGGCTGGTCACCAAAACCGTGGCCGTTTGAGTCTATCTGCCACTCCGTGGGAGAAAGACGTGGCGCTCTGCTGCTCAAAAGACTGGCAGCCTTAGAACCCTGATGACTGGGGTGCGGAACCTGTTTCCTGCCAAGGCTCTTTTGGCTATTTATAACATCCTTCACGGGCCATACAAAATGGTCAACTTAAAAATGAGCTTGCTGGATTTGGTCAAACATTGACTTAACTCATCCCGAATGTGTTGGCTGGAACTGGCTCTCTTGGTGAGCTGTGTGATGGTAGCTGGCATGGATGGTTCTGGGAGATAGTACTGCTCTTTGAAAAAATGCCATGAAGTTACCAGGGCCTGATACAGCTGGTGGCCCTTGGTGGCACGGTGGGTTATGTGCTGGGCAGCTAACCAGTCAGCAGTTAGAAGCTAGCTCCAAGCGGCTCCAAGGGAGAGAGCTGAGGCGTTCGCCTCTCATAGAATCACAGTCTTGGAAAGCCCACGGGGCAGTTCGGTCCTGAGTCACTGAGTCAGAATTGACTCGGTGGGAGTGAGTTTGGTTTGGGCATATGGCCACAGCAGGACATTCCCCGCCTGCCCTCTAGGAGGGTTCTGCTCTTGTTCTGTATTACAGTCACTCTGAGCAGACTCGATTCAACAGGAATAGCTTCAGCTTACTGGTTTTTGGGATTTTTTAATTGTTCAGTCTCCGTAGAGACTGTCAAAAGTTGCCAATGCCAACTATATTTGAAGTCATGGTGAGGTATTGGGAAAAGTTTTCAATTAGCAATAATCATGCCTCGGATAAACCTCACTGGCTATGATATTGCCACTGCGCAAAGCTCGTTTTTTGTCTTTTTTAAATGGTGCATTTTGTTTAAACTCAATGTGTTATTTTCATCATGCGGACAAAAGAGTAAAATGTCCTGATAAAGGCATCATCAGA
>NW_022111325.1:589675-591686 GCF_000313985.2 Echinops telfairi
TACACAAGTGATTTATGTATGGATTGTGATAAGAGTTATATGAGCCCCTAATAAAATGATTAAAAAACAAAATATCCTGATAAAAGATAAATTTGAGATAATATTGCTGTTTTGAAAAAATACCATGATATTACCAGGAATCCTAGTGGCTTATAAGTTGGGCTGCTAACAGCAAAGTCAGCAGTTCGAAACCACCAGCTACTCTATGGGACAAAGATGAGGCTTTCTACTTCTGACAAGATTTCCAGTCTCAGAAACCCACGGGAGTCGTCCTACTCTGTCATCTGAGGGTCACCACGAGTCAGAATTCAGTTGGTGAGAGTGAGCTTAAGTTTCTGGTTGATGTATTACCAGAGGGGGGTGGCAGGAAGGCAGGGGCACTCCCTGCTTGGGGGAACACTGAGCTGTCAAGGGTGCTGGGAGAGTTTGGAAGCGGATAATGGTGATGATGGAACAACACAATGTCACTGTGAGGGGTGTTGCAAAGACAGACAGCTGGTTACAGAGAGATCCGTCCCACAATAAAATAAACCCCGGGGAAAAGTGAAAAAGGTTGATGTGTACTTAAGGCAAGGTGCCCTGGAGTTAGAGTGGGATAAACATGGAACCAAGCCGTGGTGACAGAATGCTTAGGAGTTGGGCTGCTAACTGCAAGGTCAGCAGTTTGAAACCACCAGCCACTCCTCAGGAGAAAGATGGGCTTTTCTACTCTGTACAAAGTTAGTCTCGGAAGCCCACAGGGACAGTTCTACCCTGTCCTATAGGACTGCTACGGGTCAGCATCGACGACTTGATTGTTTTTTTGTTTGCTAACCACAAGGTAAGTGGTTTAAACCCACTAGCTGCTCTGTGGGAGAAAGAGGAAGCTATTTGTCCCTGTCAAGATTTACAGCTTCAGATACCCTCGTGCCTGTGAACTGGAGTCAGTTCAATGGCAGTGGGTTACATGTTGGACTGCTGACTGGAAGAGTGGAAGTTCAAACCCACCAGCTGCTCCAGGGGAGCAAGATGAGGTTTGCTGCTCCCCTAAAGATTGACAGCCCCGGGCACCCGCAGGGGGAGACCTGCCCTATCCTACAGGGTGCCTGTGAGTCAGAGTCAACTGGAAGATCCGCGGGAGTTTAAGACGCTGTTTCCAGGCTGACTTGGGAGGGTGGTTCTTTTGTAGGCAATTGTCTTCTTTGTCATCTGGCAATTAGGAGCTGTTGTGATCAATTTGCTTGTCCTTCTGCTAGCCAGGATGATGCTCACCAACCACTGTGCATGGCACATCATAACTGTCCATCAATATTTAATAGCAAATGCACCTCTTCGGTGTCTGATGTTTCTCACCAATTAAAGCAGATAATGATGCCTAGCAGACACCAGGCTGGCAGGACCAAAGGCACTGCAGGCATCTCACAAATGGACCCTAGGACTTATTTCTAGGAGCCCTGGTGGCATAGTGGTTACTTGTGGGGCTGCGATCAGCAAGGCCAGCAGTTCGAAACCACCAGCTGCTCCTTGGGAGAAAGACGTGGCTTTCTACTCCTGCAAACAGTTGCTGTCTCGAGAACTCACAGGGGAGGGTTGCTCTGAGTCGGCATCCACACCGTGGCCGGGAGTTTGGTTTGAGAACTGGTACTAGACTAGACGGGGCCCTGATGGCATAGTGGTGATGCATCAGGCTACAATGCACAAGCTCTGCGGTTCAAAGCCACCAGCCACTCCGCGGGAGACAGACTTCCCACTCCCGTAAACAGTTCCAGGCTTGGAAGCTCACAGGAGCAGCAGGTGTACCCTGTCCTGTAGGGTCGATTCGAGTCAGTTTTCACTTGATGGCAGTGAGTTTGTGAGTTGAGGGAGGGCTGTTACTGGCCTGGAGAGGCCCGCCAAAGATTCCCCCTCTTTTCTTGGGAATTCCTGGGCTCAGAGCAAGAGGACGTGCAGGCCTTCGGGCCCCTGTACCTCCTGCTCCTTTGTGTTTTCTCCACCAGTTAGACAGCTGGGGCAGGGAGAGTTGTAGCACTAG
>NW_022111325.1:592817-594161 GCF_000313985.2 Echinops telfairi
CTGCGGGATGTCTGGTCACCTTAATTTAACAATATCCCATTTGTGTCGGGGGTGGGGGGGTGGGGGGCGGTGTCTCACCTCATCCACATTCATACTGGACTTGGCACTTGTCTCAAAAAACCTGATTCCATGCTCCCGAGCCAGCTGTGGGAAGGAAAGTGGGGGTGAGGCGGGAGAAGAGAACTGGGTAAAGGATGGCGGCCTGGGCTGCTATAAGCCCATGGCATCTTGCCCAGCCAGCCCAGTTCGAGAGCACTGGCCCCGACCCCTCACCTTGTTGGCCTGCTCCTTCTGCACCTTCCTCTTGGCCTCCATGTCACACTTGTTGCCCAGCAAGAGGCGCTCCACCCCCGCTGATGCATTCTGGGGGCGAATGGGTAAACTAAGTCACAGCTGGGTCCTGTTCCTCCTAACAGTCCACTCCCAGCGTTGTCCCCGGTTCCCTTCCCACAGCCCCCGTCTCTGCGGCAGGCGCTCACCTCTTTGATGCTCTTCATCCAGTTCTGAATATTCTCGAAGGATTTCTCATCTGTGATGTCATATACGAGAATAATGCCCTGCGGGATGGAGGTTTGCTGTGGGGTCTTGGCCCACACCCTTCTTCCTGCCCCTCCTGGTGCTGCACTCTAAGTGCCCCAGAAGGCCCGTCCACGAGTCTAAAGGCCAGGCCATGTGGAACCCTCTGCAATCCACGCTTGTACACTTCTCACTCCCACACTCTTGCTCTGCGCCCGCCTGGACCTCCTCCCTACCCAGGCTCCCCCACGCTCCCTACCATGGCTCCACGGTAATAGGCAGTAGTTATTGTCTTGAATCGCTCTTGGCCAGCCGTGTCCCTGAAGAGGTGGAAGATTTCGAGGATTAGGATAGATAGAAGGGCTCTCCAAGGAGATAATTCGTCCCCCCCTCCCCCAAGAATTGAGCTTTTGCAACATTAAAAGGGAGAGGGAGGAGGGAAGACAGTTGGGCTGAGGTTGAGACATGGTAGGAGCCCAAGAAACAAGATCTCTCTTGTTTATTCCTGGAGTGATTATTCTCTGCCAAGCAGTGGGTGTGTATCCTTTTATTTAATCATCACTCCAACCTTGGGAGACATGGTTTTTGTCTCCATTTACAAATAAGGGGACAGCTTTGGAGAGGCTGAGTGGCTAATGAAAGCCACCTGGCAGGTAAGGCACTGAACCAGCACTTGAAGCTCCATCTACTCCTGTTTACCAGGATGCCCCCAGGAAGCCTGCAGCAAGTAACCACCTTCCAGGTCTCCAGCTTCCTTATGACAGCTCAGAGGGTTTGGGTTTTCTGGGAGCTCTACGATTTAGGGAGAGCACTGGGCTTGGAGTCATC
>NW_022111325.1:595341-596834 GCF_000313985.2 Echinops telfairi
GGGTCCACTCAGCCGTTTGACAACCCTTTTCAATTCAGTTTCCTCCAAAATATTAGATTCCTTTTCCCTTTGTAGTGGTTACGTGTCAGGCTACTAACTGCATGGTCAACAGTTGAAAACTACTAACCGCTCCTGGGGAGAAAGAGGAGGCTTTCTGTTCCCGTAAAGAGTTACAGTCTGGGAAACCCACAGGGGCAGCTCTACCCTGTCCTGTGGGGCCACTATGAATCGGCATTGACTCCATGGCAGGGTTTTTCCTTTCCTTTTTTTGGTCTCCCCCTTTTTTCATAGAACCTCTAACTCTGTCTACCCCCCACCCTCGTGGTCCTAGGGTAGAGGGAGGCAAACAACGTATGGAAGCAAGCACCAGGCTATGAACTAACTAGAGGTCGAGCTGGGAACCACGCCAGTCGGAGGTTAAATCCGAATGCTCCAGGGACTGAATTAGGAAAGAGGGGTGTTTTTCTTTCCCTTTTCTAACCAGAATTGCCCGGAGACTCTCCTCCGAGTCTTCTCTCGGCTTGTTTCCCAGGCCAGAGAAGATGAAGGATGAGGGGGAGGGCAGCAGGCAGTTTTGTTCTTGTTGGAAACTTGGGTCCCCTCCCCCGGGCCTGTTATGGCCCCAGGGAGGGGCTGAGTCACCAGGCTGACTCAGAGACCCCAAAACTCCCTTAGCTGGCCACCCTCCTCACCATGCGGACTGCACATTCAAGGTCACAGCCTAGGGGACACCCTCCCCAAACTTCCATGGAGGGGTAGGGAGCCGGGGACGTGCCTGTTAAGATGGGAAACTGTGAGTGAGGCAGCCTACTCCAAAGGCCTTGGGAAGCAGATGTGAGGCGAGGAAGGGGCACAGGAAATGTGGAGAGTGGATGAAGGGAGTTGTAGGTGGGGTAACAAGAGCTGAGAGAGAGAGAGAGACGTGTTGTTCACGTAGAATTGGGGAGGCTAAGGAAGGAGATGGTGTCAAGAAAACGAGGGGGCTGGCCGCCAGCGGAGGGTGAGCCCAGGTCTCCGAGAAATTAGCGACCTGGGTACCATTTCAGAGCCCTGGGGAGGGGGATGGGCCGGCGGCACGGGTTGAGACCGGAGCTGAGGAACTTCATTCCCGAGCCACAAGTGGTTCGTCCGTTCGGGACGCTGCGGGGAGAGGGGCACGGGGGAGTCGGGGATGGGGGTGGGTGGGTGGGGGTGGTCTGGGGCATGGCCCGTGGGCTCACCGATTGTGGAGATGTAAGTGTTGTTGAAGTTGTCCTCTGCAAAGCGAATGATCAGACAAGTCTTGCCCACCCCCGAGTCCCCGATCAGCAGCAACTTGAAGAGGTGGTCGTAGGCTTTGGCCATGGCGGACACTGGGGGAGCAGCGGGGGGCGGGGTGGGGAAGCGCTGGGCACCGGTAGGCGGGACTGGAGGGTTGGCAAGCAGAAGGGCCCCCGAGCCCAGGCCAGGAAGTTTTCCTGCTTCTCCGCCCAGGCTCCGGGAAAGAGCGGGGC
>NW_022111325.1:597835-601690 GCF_000313985.2 Echinops telfairi
TCCCAGGGAACACTTTCCTTTAAAAGATTTTTGTTTTGTTGTGTTTTAGTTAAAAGATCATTTTATTGGGGGCTCCTACAGCTCTGATAACAATGCATACATCAATTGTATCAGGCATATTTGTACATATGTTGCCATCATTATTTTCTAGACATTTACTTCCTATTAGAGCCCTTGGTATCAGCTCCTGTTTTATTCTTCCCTCCCCACAAAACAATTTTATTGACATGTAACTTACACACCATGCATTCAATGATTTAAATGTATTAAAGAGAGTTGTGCAATCATTACCATAATCGATTTTAGAACACAATTCATTCTTGTACCCATTATTAGTTTCCCCTCTTATCCCCCATAATAACCCTTAGATACTATTAATCTAGTCACTCTTTCTACAGATTCACCAATCCTGGATTTCATATAAGGAAAATCACACAGGTGTTTTTGTGGTTAAGTCGGCTGGGACCATGGAGGGTGTTGCAGAGAAGAAAAAGAAGGCCCTTGCTGTTCCAGAGACCCTTAAGATAAAGCAAAGGAATTTCACAGAACTGAAGATCAAGCGCCTGAGAAAGTTTGCCTAAAAGATGCTTCAAGGCAAGGATGATGAAGCTTATCCATGAGAAAGCTGAGCCCCATCACAAGGAATATAGGCAGATGGACAGGACTGAAATTCGAATGGCTCAGATGGCAAGAAAAGCTGGCCGCTTCTATGTGCTGGAGAACCCAAGCTGGCGTTTGTTACCAGGATCTGTGGGTCCAGCTCTCAACCGAGAGGGGTCCAGCTCTCAACCGAGAGGGACGTATGGAGCGATTGTGCAATTGAGGGGAAAGAATAAAGGGACATGAGAAAAAGTTCAGGGTGCGCACCTCTTCCATGAAGTCAGGAACGAGAGAGAGAGAGAGAGAGAGAGAAAACAAGAACAAGTTTTCTCCAACAGGTATGTGTAATCTTGGGGTTAGCAAGGCCCATCATTCACAGTCAATCACAGATGTCACAAGGTTGGCAGTGTCTTAACCCTAGGCTCACTGGGGGAGTAACACGATCCCAGTGCTGGGGGCAGGTAGAAGGGAGTTGACAGTCCCTTGAGTGGGGCGAACAATGGAAACATGTCTGTTCCTATAGCTAAGGGCTGCAGACACCCCAGTAATCAGCCATGTGCTTTAAGAGATATCATGAAGGTAGCACTATTGTGGAAGGACACTGTGGGAATGATTTTTAGACAGGAGAATGTCACTGGGAATCATCTCTAACTCACAAATGTGAAGGCCTCCCTCCACCAGAATCCTGGCCTCCCAGGCTTCTTAATTATGTCCATACCCTTCCCGGTCCAAAGTTTCCCACAAGGATCAGAGTTATCAATGGTGTGAGCCTAAAGGTCGGGAAAGTGTTGTAGCTTCTTGGCCTTTGCCAGCTGTTTGATGGCACCTTTGTTAAGTTGAACAAGGCTTCGCTTCGATGAACATGCGGAGGATTGTGGAACCCTGCATCGCATGGGGGTGCCCAAGCCTGAAGTCAGTGAATGAACCAATCTACAAGTGTGGTTATGCCAAAATCAGTAAGAAGCGTATTGTCCTGTAAGGTGAGACTTTGACTGCACATTCTCTTGGTAAATTGAGCATCATCTTCAGGGAGGATCTGATTCATGAGATCTATACTGTTGGGAAATGCCTCAGAAAACCAAATCACTTCCTGTGGCCTTTCAAATGACCTTCTGGACAAGGTAGAAGGTGGAGATGCTGGCAACAGGGAAGACAAGATCAACAGGTTTATTAGAAGGATAAACTAAAGTATCTGCCATGATTCTTTTTGTATCTGGTCAGTTAATAAAACAGTAACTGTGGGGGTGGAGGGGGCGGGAAAGAGGAGCTGAAACAAGGGCTCAATAGAAAGTAAATGTCGAGAAAAGGATGATGGCAACATATGTACAAATGCGCTTGCTAGAATTGATGTGTGGACTGTTATCAGAGCTGCAAGAGCCCCCAATAAAATGATCCTTTAATTAAAAACAAAACAGTAACTGCTTTTAAATGAAAAAAATATATGCAACATAAATAATTCCAATGATAACAAAACCTCCATTCAAGAGAAATAATATAAACAATAACAAATTGAAAATAGGTCAAAAAGGGAAAACAAATGATATTACATTAAAGTTTAAGCTAACCCTCTCTGCAGGAGCCCTGCTTGCATCCTGATTGCATGTTGGGCTGTTTGCTGCAAGGTGAGCAGTTCAAAATTACCAGCAGTTCCTCAGGAGAAAGATGAGGCTTTCTACTCCTATAAAGAGTAACCGTCTCAGAAAACTCAGAGGGCAGTTCTACCCTCTCCTGTAGAGTCACTATAAGTCCGCATTGACTTGATGGCAGTGAGTGTTGAAGATATAATTTCCTTTTCTCAAAAGCACTTTAAAAAAAAATCATTTTATTGTGGGCTCTTACAGCTCATAACATTCCATACATCAATTGTATCAAGCATAGTATTCGTACATGTTGCCATCATCATTTTCAAAGCATTTACAGTACTTTCTATTTGAGCCCTTGGTATCAGCTCATTTCCCACCCCCCCCCCCCCCATGACTCTTTGATAAATTATAAATTAGTATTATTTTCATATCTTACACCAACTGCTGTCTCTCTTCACCCACATTTCTGTTGTTCGTCCCCCTGGGGACAGGGTTGTCTCAGTAGGACTTTAAATGCTATACTATTGACTAATGATACTTTTATTAGAATGACCAAGTGTTTTATGGCGGTTGCTTCAATTATTTCTCAAAAAGCTGGTAATGCTGCCTCTAAACTGGATCAGGGATAGATATACACTTTAGTTAGTAGATGGATTTTGAGCTTGCATTTAATCATAAACTCTAATCAAGAACAATTTTTTCTTACAGTACTGCCTTACTTAATACTATGTTCATGAAGTGACCACTGACGCTGTGGGCGCTACAGCAAAATGTGGGGAAGAAAGTAGATGGTGCCTGGCTATCAGAAGAATATAGTGTCTGGGGTCTTAAAGTCTTGCCTTAAGACACAGCCATCTAAGTGTGGGGTTTGCTAAGGCCACACAGGAGCACACCAGCTTGTGTGGTCCAAGATTGTAAATAATAAAATCCAAGAGCAGAGGAAGGAACTGCATTCAAGCTTGAACTCTGAGCCCTTGGTTTGCAGAGGCTGTGGATGACCCTGAGAACCCAGGATCCATTTGCCAAGTCCCAACTGCAGTGAGCAGGCCCATGTGTAACCACTATGCCACGCCACCTGGGCTCCTGGTAGGAGACGTCTTTTAGACTAACGTACATGGGATGTTCACTTACATGAGTTACAAACTTAAATAATCGAACACTGTTTCAGAAAGTAATGAGTGGGTAGACACAAAGTAGAAATTCGATAACAATTTTACTAAGACAAAACTATGTCTACAGGACTCAGACATACCACCTAAAAAGCAAATGATGAAAAGAACAGGTGTTTGGTTTTTTAAATTATCTTTTTTTTTTAAAAGCATTTTATTTTTAAATCATTTTATTGGGGGCTCGTACAACTCTTATCACAATCCATCCATCCATCCATTGTATCAAGCACATTTGTACATATGTTGCCATCATCATTCTCACATTTTCTTTCTACTTGAGCCCTTGGTATCAGCTCCTCATGTTTTTCCACTCCCTCCCTCATGAACCCTTGATAATTTACAAATTTTTATTTTTCCATATCTTACACTCACCAATGTCTCCCTTCACCCACTTTTTGTTGTCCATCACCCAGGGAGGGGGTTATATGTAGATCCTTGTGATCGGTTTCTCCTTTCTTCCCCACCTGCCCCTTACCCTCCTGGTATGGCTACTCTCAATATTG
>NW_022111325.1:603562-604997 GCF_000313985.2 Echinops telfairi
ATGGGAGTTTATTAGGAAAGTTAACAGGATCAGCAAACAGTAAGGATACAGTCATGGGTCCACAGCAGCACCTCTTCTCAGCCAGCAGCCACACCTCTCTGAGTCCTCGCCTCTTGGCCTTTGTGGTCCAGGAAGTTCATATGCCTTGCCCCATCCCTTGCCTTTGGAATTGGCCAGGTCTCCAACTGTAGCCTGGGTAATTTTCATGCCTCTTTTATGACAAATAGACATTCAGAATCTCTGGTGCTTGTTGATGCTGCAGTTTTCATTTTTCCTCCCTTCTCACTGTCTGTCAAGGGACTCAGCGCTGTGAAGATTAGAAGGCTCGCAAAGGCAGTGTGCTGGTGGGAAAATAGGGGAGGGGAGAAAACTGGGAAGGTAAATTGGCACAAGCCTTTTTTGAAGGCAATTTAGTCATCCTTCTCATGTATGCACCCTCTGATCCCTCAATTCCATTTTTAAGAATTTACCTACAGATGTAATCCCAAATGCAAACGAATACATGTATAAGGAGGCTTCATGGAAAATGGAATTAAAAGATAATGAAATTTCCCATGAAAGTCTTGAAGCCCCCTGTGTATATGTATGTATTATCTGTTTACATCTATACATACCTATAGAGGCATGTTACCTATATATACCTAGATCTATCTGTCTAGTCCCACTCCTCATCTCCCAACATGACTAGGTTCCAATTAGGTAAAAATTGGAGTTATGACATGGAGGTATGATGGACTACATTGGATCACAAAATGGAAGATGACATCATTACATTAACTTCCAAACCACCAAAAATCATGGCCCAACTAAGTTGACATACCTTTAGCCATCACAGCCTATATTAATCCCTGCCTTGCTCCTAAGTGCCTATTATTGCCTACTGTTGATCATTAATGAACAAGAAGTCCCACTTTTTTTTACTATTATTTAGATGGAAAATGTGAGATATATTATTAGTGTGATGATTAGTGTGATTGATTAGTGTGATGCGCACGTGTGTGTATATGCACCACACATCAGAAGGCTTTAAATAGTTCATGGGAAAATAGCACTAAAAGGTAGGGGGATTTTTCTATGTTGCCTCGATGGCAGCAGGTTTTATGTGTTACATATATTTCCTTATATTATCTACGTAAAGATGTGCCTAGCGGCATAGAACTATATTATATAAAATCAGACAACTTATTTAACATCTCTGGGCATCAGTTTCCTAGTCTGTAAAAGGTGGCTAATAAGAGTATCAACTTCACAGTTACAGAGACCAGTCAATATATCAGTGCACATAATAAGCAATGACAAAAGTGAATTATTAAGATGAAAATTATTGGAAGGAGGTATTTTAGCAATGCTTAATCCCAAGAGTAGGTTGTAATCAGGAAGGTACAGGGAAGATTCCCATTAAAACAAATTTTACACATCTGAATTGTTAACAATG
>NW_022111325.1:607745-613997 GCF_000313985.2 Echinops telfairi
GGCTGTGGACTCAGGTAGCGGCGGGGTGGATACGGAGAGCTGTAAGAACCTAGAAACGAGAAGGGGGGAGGCGCTAGTTGATTCACCTGTGTGGCTCAGCTTTCTAAAGAGGGCTATCAGCTTCTTACCTGGTTGTGGTCCCAGAGTTGGTACATAAACCACTGGAACCGTCTGTATCTTGTTTAGGAAGGCGTTGTATGCTAGAAAGAGCACAGGTGTGAAGTCAAAAGCTGGTCTGAGTTTTGGTTGTCGGGGAAGATGAAGGCCTTATGGGGCAAAGCCAACTTGTAAAAGGAGTTCAGGGGGTGGGGTGTTTCTCTGAAATGAGGCTTGAGGGTCTCGAGTGAAATAACAATTTCAGTAGCGTATATGTAATTGCCATTTAACATATTCAATAGTCAAGCTTCCAGTTAAAAGCACAGTGCTACATGATCAAGAGTATTTCAACTTGTAGCTGGAAGATGGGAAACGCAGGTCTGGGTGAGAGTGGTGCTGTGTTTTGCTCGCATCCTCAGGCAATGGATGGGAGCAACACGAGCCACTCAAGGGTGCTCACTTCTGAGTGGTGTTTCGTAGTGCGCCACGTCCATTTCCACTGCTGGTGGCAAGTGAGATCATTCAGTCTGTGCAGTGGAACGTCCGTGCTGCTGACTAGAGAGGGATTCCTTACCCAGAAAGATGAAAGCCGTTGAAGCCAGCACCGCAAAGAGAGTGAAGAAGAGGATCTGGTAAGAGCCAACCAGCTGCTGGAGCACCCCCGAGTCTTCACCCTGGGCTGGTGTTGGCCAAACCAGACAGGATGCTCATTACTTAGCAGCACCCAACACACAGGGTAGGAACTACGTTTAAGAAGAGTTTCTAATGCACTCACAACCTGGCACTGAAAACTTGTTTTGCTTCTTGACAGAAAAGGGGCCTTCTGATGTGAATGACACTGTACTCCTTCAAAGGTGACTCCCTGAAGTGCCTGTTTGGTTCTCCCGTGCAGTTTAACCTCCAGTGGAAACCGCTGCCCTTCACCAATCCTGACAATCTACTCACAGTTGCATCTCTGTGGAACTTAACTCCTGGGCCCCTTTTCCCCCAGGAGGAGGGTGCCTGGGTGATGACAAGGTTGGTGGTTTGACTACCTACTGTGGAAGAAAGGCCTGGTCTGGTTCTGTGGAGGTCAGCGCTAAGAAAACACCAGCCTTGTTCTGCCAACACCCCGCAGTCACCTGTTGTAAAGAACTCAACAGGTTGCCTTTTTCTAGGGAGCTTTCTAATTTGTATCTAGCTGTTTCCAGGTAAACTTGAAACGTTGAAAAGGCATATTTTGACTCCTGCATTTGGTTCGTTCCAACTCACCAACTTCTGCACAATGTATCTCATCTTTGCTAGTATTTTTTAAGTATCGGTTCCCAGGTCTTCACACTTAGTTGCCAACCTCTCACTGATTTGACTTACAACATTATTTACAAAATGCTACTGTGAAGATAGTGATGTGAGGTTGCTTGAGGTATACGTTAACAAAGTATACCCTAACGAAATTCTTTATGGTAATTCCCGGTCAGGTTCAATTATCTAAAGCAGCAGCTCTCAACCTCTGGGTCTCCACCCCTTTGGGAGTTGAATGACCCTTTCACAGGGGTCCCCTAAGACCATTGGAAAACAAACATTTCACAATATATAATTACATATTGCTTTGTGATATATCACTGTGATTTAATTATGTTCCATTTGTAACAATGAAAATACATCCTACATATCAAATAACATTCATAATAGCAAAATTACAGTTATGAAGTAGCAAGGAAAATAATTTTATGGTTGGGGGTCACCACAACATGAGGAAGGTTGAGAACCACTGAGCTAAAGCTTTTTGACCTGCCAGTGTCCTGATCAGAGCAAATTTACAGGGTCTATTAACTTCCAACACTGCCCTGTTGCAACTCAGGGACTCTGGAGAGCAGAGTACAACTGGCCCTCAGGATCACAAACCCTCATTCTCACTGAGCAGCTGGTAGGTTTGCACCGTTCTTCTGGGTAGTAGGTAATTCACTATCCTGCCAGGATGCCAATCTTGAGTACAGGGAAACAGCCCCTGGCTCTGCAAGCGATTAAAAGCAGGAGCCCTACATGTGACCTATACCAATATGCACTCCTGTCCTTTTATAAATGAGCTAAAGTCTTGGTTAATATATCTAATGTTGGAAACACTTCTTACCCCTGTGTAGTCCCCAAGATTTTGTTTGTGTATGTAGGCAAATTAGGCAATCTAAAGCCAGTGGTTCCTATCTCAGGAGAAAAAATGTCAATACATAAAAATATGTAGGCATACAAAATGTAAACAATTATCCAGCTATAAACATTAAAAACCTCAGAAAACATTAAAAACCCGACTTGTGACAGTCATCACAATATTAGGGCCAATTTCTGATACAATAATATGGTGCTTATTCAATAAAATCTAGGCTCAAGTTTGATAGCTACTGTAATTTTGCAGTAATGAGAAATAGTTTTGAGTGTGACATCTGATTTCTGTGGATGACAAAAGGAGCCTTGGTGGTGCTCTGGGTTAGGTGCTAACTGGTTCAAACCACCCCGCTGCTTGATGGGAGGAAATGCGGCTGTCTGCTCGGAAACCTTAGGGCTGCTCAGTTGACCGTGATGTGGCAGTGCGGACGTGAGTTATTGGTGACAGATACGGCCATGAACACACTGTGGTCTGTTGCCTACATATAATCAGTGGAAACAACTTTCATTAGAGGTCAATTGAGAATAGAAGGGGAAAGGGCACTTTCCCAGGAAATGTGAGAATTAAAAATGCATATAAATTTGGTTAGGATGTTGACCGGTACATAGAGCTACTCAGCAAAATTACTACATGTGCTAGAGTTAAAAATTCCCTCCCCCAAATTAAGAAAAGCACTATTTCCTTTGAGTTGTGGCAAAGTGGAAACACATACAATATGCAGAGGACGGTTCTGTGGCATTCCCATTTGTGTTCCCAAACTACCCAAAACGTGGCATTATTTTTAAAATGGCAATGCCTGGAATCAAGATTTTGGAAGTCAAGTCTTCTGCGGTTACCAGTACCTGCCCATTGCCTGCTGCAAAACGACTTCTGCTGAGGACTTGAACCTGAAGCGTTTATCGAGAGTGTTTAAACTATGGTGCGTAGTAGCCTATTTCTGCCACAAAACCAGGCCAAACGGATATACCTTCCTAAGTATGTCAGTATAACTTGTAAGTGAAAAAGCTCAATTTTGGAAAAGCCTGGACAATTCCCGCTGGAGTTAGTCGAAATAGTCTTGGTCAAGTAGCTGAATGCATCTTGTTCATTAGTGAGCAGCTGTGGTAAGTGATACCACACTTGATAAGGGTCTTTGAGATGGGCGTTGCAACTCTCAAAACCAAATTCACTGCCATCCAGTCAAGGCCAACTCTTAGCCACCCTTAAAAAGAATTTCTGGGGCTGCCAATCTACTAGAGCACAAGACTTGGCTTGTTCTGTGGAGCATCTGGTGGGTTTGAAGTTAGCAGTCCCAGGCCTCCCCAACAGCAACTGCAGGGCTCCCTAAGTGACTGGATCCCTTCCACTCACTACTATTCATAGCAACCCTATAGGACAGAAGAGAACTGCCGCTGTGCATTTCCCAAACTAACTAATATAGGAAATAAGGTACATAGCACTTTGGGGGTGGGGCCATGCAAATGAGGTGTATGGAACCCGCAGGAGGGGGTTGGTTAATTCTGCCATCCAGCTAGGTTTATAATGAAGCAGAAAGGGGGCTCTCAGGACCATCAAGAATGCAGAGCACAGGGTGTAGTGTGCCCCACGGGCCCTGAGGCTCCTCGCCCTGAGGTTCCTGCGAGGAACCTCTTCACCTCAATCCAGGAGCCAGAGCTGTGACACCAGAGGTGACAGATACGTGTAAGTGCAGGAGATAGCATAGGGCTTCCGGGCCGTGGGGGAGAAAGCCGCGTGCCTGCCAAAATGGGTTGCTTCCAGGTACTTCATTGGGGTGGAGGTGGGCAGACTACACTTGCCCAAGCAGGGCAGAAGCCAAGGCTCCAGAGGCCTGTGAGGCAGAGAGCTAACACTTGCCCAAGCAAGCTATGGGGCCGAGGGCCTGGACAGGCCTTTGGGTAGGGCTGAGAGAGAGCACGCTGTCCTAACTGAAGACCCACATCATGAGTATTCCTGACCCTGAATTGTAATCGGCTCCTCCACTGGACCTCATAATCATGAGTGTGGTCTGAGTTCTGCATGGCCAGTGCGATGGGTGACTGACCCCAGCAGCGAGGAAGAAAGTGCCCTAGGAGAGACGGTTGGTGTCGGAATGGGAAACGAAGATCGGAGAGTGGAGACACATGTGCCCTCTGTGTCCTAGGAATAGATGTCCTAGGAATCGGCCTGGGGCTGATGATGAGTTTGATTCTCCTCTTCCTCCCTTGTGAAGTTTGGGGAGGTCAGGGACCGACCCCAGGCCAGTTTCACAACAATACACCCTGGTTTTCCTTCCCCTTCGGATGAAACACGGACCCAGTGCTCACCTGTACTGGACTTATCCTTCGTAGCTCTCACCCGCACAGCCTCTTTTTGTCCGGTGAGCACACAGGAGATGTTGATGAAAACGGGTGAGGCCATCTGCTGGAGGGAGGTGAAGTTGACCACTCTGATGGGGTAGATGGCCAGGCCAGGCGTGAGGGCAGAGTGTGCGTCCACAGACACCACCAGGACAGGGGAACTGGGGAAGACCTCGGAGAAGAGATAAAATGGCTCTGTTTGAAGGAAGAACTGTAATACTTTGTTCCAATCTTAACATTTCAAGGACCGTCAAGAGACGGGGATTTCTAATGCCAGTGTAGGGGTGGAGTTTAGCTGTTGGACACTAAATAAGCCAGGTGCTCGCACTCCCGTGGATGTGCTGAAGGATAAGGGAAGAATAAAAGCGGCTTCAAAAAATATTAAACTAGAGTTTTAAAGATCCGTCACCAGTCTTCCAGAATGACCTACATTTTGGCCTGTTGAGCCTCTCGGGCGCAGTGAAGGGGACAGCTTTTCAACATTCAATTTAAGAGTTTCCTGTAGAGATGCCATTTTGACCTCATGCTAATGGCCTCCCTCATCTTTGTCCCTTTTGAGACTCAATACATGTTCTCCTTTATATGTATATAAATCCCTATAGTGATCATTCAACGGGAGCCCTGGTGGTGTAGTGGTTGCGTGTTGGCAAGGTTAGCAGTTTGAAACCCCCAGCTGCTTCTTGGGAGAAAGACCAGGCTCTCTACTCCCATAAAGAGTTAGTCTCAGAAACTCAGGGAGGGGGCAGGTCGGGGGCAGTTCTATCTTGGTCTGTCGGGTCACTGAAGTCTGTAAGTCGGCATCGACTGGAGCTTGCTTTGATTTTTGTAGTCATCTTTAAGAGTGCTGGTGGCGAAGTGACTACTCATTGTGTTGCTAACCTCAGAGTCAGCAGTTCGCAACCACCCGTGACTGCGGGAGAAAGCCTGGCTTTCTGCTCCTGTAAAGACTGTCGTCTCAGAAATATGAACTGACTCCAGAGCAGTGAGTGAACAGCGATCCTCATCAGTTCACTTAGGGATTTCCTTTACCACAGGGCCCCAAAGGGAAAAAAAAATCCTACTTGCATTTTTGTCCAAACCCCTGCTCTCCAGTGGTCAGCCCTTCACATACCTCCAGTTTCTCCAGCACTCGCTCCACCCCCAGCACACGGATCTCCCCAGCGACTCGCGAGGGGCTGAGAACCAGTTCGGACTGGTTGATGTAAAAGGCTGGGAGGAAAGGAATGAGGATTCTTTGCATTCCGTTCTTGCCCTGTTCGCTGACCAGTGTGGCCCACCCGTAGACTGAGGTGTCAGCCATGCTGAGGGCCTGGCGCAGCTCCTCCGCCTGGGGCCGAACTTCGATCTGGCAGACATAGACCCCTGCAGAACAGAGGCACGCTGTCAGGAGAGCGCCGAGGTCTTACCGAGTCAGCTGAATGCGGTGGGAAGGAGAAAGGATAACACGCAAACTTGGCAGAATAGAAACTGTGTACTCAGTTTTTACTTTTTTGTTAGGAGGAGTCCCCCCAGGCAAGAGGGCACAACTATTGCTGTTGCTCACTGGGGTTGGGTTGGCATCTGGGTACTGGGTGAGGCTGAAGGTCAGGACTTTGCTGATCTTACAGTCCCCTTGCAAGGGATCGACTCCACTGAGGCTCTTTGGCCCTGGGGCAGAACGCCTTAGACAAAGTTGCCAGC
>NW_022111325.1:615416-618970 GCF_000313985.2 Echinops telfairi
GATAGCCCTTTCTTTCCGCCACCCTAATGTCCCATGCAGGTCTCCGTCCTACAGCTGGTCGCCCTGTGCAGGAGCAGGAAGAGGGTGGGAAGCCTTGTGAGGAAATGGGGTGGGGGGAAGACACGTCTGACCCCCCCTGGCTTCAGCAGGGAGGAGGAGAGTCCAACTCCACACACGTCTAGGCCGATTGCCATAAGGCAGAGGTCAGACCTGCCTTCCCCTTCCGTCTTGCTTGGTCCCATTCTGACGCCGCCGTTCCGCCCCCTACTCTACTTCGCTGCTGGGTTCAATGAGCCATCGCAGTGGCCCCCCGGGACGCACCGACCATCCTCACAGTCATGGGGCTTATTAGGGAAGCTAACAGCAGACCACAGTCAGGGCCATCAAACATTTAGTCCACAGCAACGCCACTTCTCAGCTAGCAGCCAAGCTACTCTCTGGGCCTCCGTCTCAGTCCCACGGTCCCTTGGCCTCTGCCTGCGTGGGCAGGAAATCCACGGGCTGCTCCGCCTCCCTGACTCGTGGTGGCCTTAGGTGTCAGTGTTGTGGCTCCTCTGGTCTCGGCTCGGCATGGCCTCTGCTGCTCTGCCACGTCGGGCTGGGCAGGGTCTCAATCGTGCTCTGCTGGTGGTGCTGCCAGCAAGTGTCTCTCCCTGCTCCTGAGATGGCTCAGTCTTATACACACAGTGAAAAGGCAAAACTGACCAGTCCCTTCCATCAGCGCTTCTCACACCGCATTTGCATGGGCCCGCCCAAGCACTTGGTGAGTGTTATAGACAAATAAATGGGTAGACGAACCACACGTAAGCAATTTCACTCCCCATACTTTGTCTTATTCTTTGCTCCTCCAGTGCTGGGCCTGGTGCCGCGTGTCCATTTGGTGGCCAGCACTTTGCTAAGGAGCCTTCCTTCAGTGGTTGTTCAGTGCAGGTCCGAGTCCAATTGCCTGCCTCCTCTCACGCTGCAGCACGAACCCTCTCTTGTTCCGTCAGTGGCTGTATACCTGTTGCAGTGCCACGCCCCTTTCTCCTGCTCGGGATCCCCCTCCGTTCAACAGGAGACTTCCAAACCCTGCTGGGAGTCCCGGGACACAGTCGGGACCCTCACGAGAGGCCGAAGACTGAAAAGAACAGGGTCGGTCTGAAGTCTGGCAAGCACTGTGACGGAGAAGACCCCAGCGTATGACGGGGCCTGGGGCACATGCTTGCTGAAAGGGCTGCATGGAAAGGCTGATGGGGACATCTTCTGCAGATAGATCTCACAAAATCTGGGCCCATACACGCAGTGCAAGAAGAAAGTGCGGGGGAACGAGATGCGGCTGGTGGCACCGACCTTTCTCTATGCTGAAATCTGACTGGACGTGAAACACGTGACTCGCTGGGATGTCCAGCAGGGTGTTACTGAACTGGATGTGGCACAGCAGGAGGGTCTCCGGGAGCAGCACCGTCACGATGGCCGAGACCTGGCTTGGCGTGCAGGAGCCTAGGAAGCAGAAATGGAGTAAATAACGAGGTCATGGACAGGCCTACGGGAAAGGGGAGACAAGGATGTGAAGGCAGTTTCTGATCATAAAAACACAAGCAAGCAAGAAGGGCAAGTGGTGTTTGGCTGGCCCGGCCGCTGGCTCCGGCCGCAGTCAATGAGAGAACCGTGTAAACCGGGCCTCTGTGCGCCTGTGGAGGACTGTGCGGCGGCTCTCCCTACCAACACCAAGAATTCCAAAGGGTCCTGGAACGAGCTCGATGACAGGGCCGCCGGACAGCTGTCACACAGGCGCCCTGGTGGCAGAGTGGGTAACATGCTGGGTCAACAACGACAAGGTCCGTAGTTTGAAACCATGGGACACTCGGGGGCAGCTCTGCCCTGTCCTACAGGGTCACTGGGAGCCGGAGTGGACTTGATGGCCGTGAGTGGGTGAGTTTGTTTTGTTTGTTATTACAAAGTACTCTAAGGAGACTTCAGCGGCAGTGGGTTTGTGTTGATGGGGGAGGACCAGCAACAGAAAAGGCAGCTGAGAATGCTTGCACAACTCAGAGTCGTCAGGGCTACTGACGTGACCTTGTGGGCTTCGGGCGTCTTGTGCTCCGTTTATTCCTAATGACAGAGCAAGTGAGAGGAAAAGAGTACGTTCTCTGTGCATATTCTCAACAACGAAAATAAATGATCGACACAAAACCAAAAACAAGGACGACAGAGAGCTGGAGGTGGCTCTTCATTCTAGGAAGGCTTGCTGCTCCCAAACGGTTGTAGTGGGATTCAAGTCAAAGAGCCCTCGGACTTTGTCCCCAGTGATGCCTTCTCAGTGGGAGCCATATGGCGGCCGGAGAGACGGGTGTTAGTGCGCGGTTGTTGTTGTTGTTCGGCACATTGAGTTGGTCCTGACCATCGTGACCCCGTGCACAACAGAAGGAAGCGTCGTTCGGTCCTGAGTCATCAGCACAATTGTTCCTATGCTGGAGCCCACTGTTACAGCCACGGTGACCCTCCATCCCTTGAGGGTCCTTTCTTCCGCTGCCCCTCTGCTTTACCCGGCATGATGTCCTTCTCCAGGGCCTCGTCTCTCCCAAGTATGGGAGACCAAGTCTCCTCATCCCACTACGGTGGGGGCCGTGCCCTCAGCATGAGTAGGAATTGGTGTCCTGCTCACAAGAGCCAGCAGGTTCCCGTCCAGTTCTCAGTGGTCTCCGTTTGCTGACTCTCCTGCCAGCTGTGGTGCAGTGACCACCTCATCTTCTGGACACAGACGATCAGCAAGGTCAAAGGGACCGATGTGTGAGGGTTCTTACTAAGATGAGCTGGTTTTAGAAAAAGGGATCGTCATCTCTTTGAAAACGACTAGGCGGACAACAGTGGGTGAGTATGCTAACAAGCAAAACTCAGCTCTTTCTCTCCGTAAGAGAGCCTGGGCATTTTAAAAAGATAAAGTAATCTTTATTTATCCACACTTAAATTTCTAGATTACGTATCTAGAAATGTTAAAGGACGTTTGAAAAAGACTCACTGCCATGGAGTCCCTGCTGCCTTTAAAGTTGAAGGTCAAGAGGCCGGAGACAGCTCAGCCTGTGAGTTGTAGAGGCCTCAGGGAGGCTGCACCCTGCGGTGGCAGTGTTTCGTGTGTCGTCCATGGGATGGTGCTGCGTCAAAAGTGACTCCGTGGCACTTAATTACAGCCACGATGCTGTGGACTCCTCTCCGTGGTTTTAACCCTTTGTCTGTCAAATGAAAACATCTGGAATTTGTTCTTTCTTAAAGGAATGGAAGCACATGGACTCATGAATAGGATCTACATACCACTTTTGCTTCTATTTCTCCACATTACTTGTTCTTAGCTTTGGTATTCTCATCGTTAAAATGAGCATAAGTATGTGATGAACCTGTTTCTGTCCAGTCATTTCTAACTCTTAGTGATAAACTTGTTAAATGATAAAATACATACAAATTCCTAGCATGGCATTTGGAACCTATTAGGGTTCTTTATATTTCAGTTTTCTTTTCTCCCTCCCCCTCTTTTTGACCACAGAATATAGCCAAAGGTAGAAGAAAAAAGAAGTGAA
>NW_022111325.1:619070-625758 GCF_000313985.2 Echinops telfairi
TTAATAAACACTGGGTGGAACCTATGAATCTACAGTTTGGGTAACCTTGGCAATCAAGCCTGGTGGGAAATCCGGCGTAGTTACTTCCTGCTCTCAGGCCAGGTTGTTCCTAACTAGAAGGCAATCGTGGCTGAAGTAAGCCCGTGTTTAAACTTCAATTCAGCCATCATTTATGAGGTCTCATAACCTTTTATGATTTATTTGCTGAGATAGGGTCAATTTCTAAATATAAGGAAAACTGGATTATTAGTCCAAAGAAGGAAATGAATGGAGGGAAGTTAGAAAAGATGCAAATCTACAAAAAAACCTCTTAAAACGCTAAAGCGCCAAGATGTCACTTTGAAGACTCGGGTTGGCCTGACCCAACCCGTGGTGTCTTCGACTGCCTCGTGTGCATGTGGAAACTCGCCAGTGATTGAAGGGGCGATAGCTTTGAATTGTGGTCTTGCACAGAATGTCCACGGTGTCATGGACTGCCTGAAGGACAAACAAATCCGTCTTGGAATCCAGACGGTGAGCATCTGTCTCACTTCCCTGGGACGTGTGCTCAGGAGGGATTTATCCTAGAGGGGACGCTATGCTTGTCACGTGTTGTATCAGAGGACACAGAGGAGGGCTTTCAGTGAGATGGGTTGACCCCGGGGCTGCAACAAGGGCTCACACACAGAAAAGGTTGTGAGACCGCGGCAGGACTGGGCAGTGTTTGCTCTGTTGTCCACAGGGGTGCTATGAGCTGGAACCCGACCCCACCTAACAACAGACGGACACATTGTGCTCAACGATGGGCGCGTCATGCCTGACCTTTCAGATGGGCTCCGTTTCTGCCAGTGGTGAGGAAGAGCTTGAACCCCGCTGCATCGGGGGTGTTGGTGAGGCACGTCTTGCTGTCATAACTGAGAGTTAATCTTGCTGAGGCGTTGACCACTACCTGCCAAGGGAAAATCAGTGCTCAGTTCTCAGACTTTACAGCCTTCCTTCTCTACCTGTTGTGGGTGGCATGATGATACGCCCTACCTTATAGTGTTGTGGGTGGCATGATGATGCGCCCTACCTTATAGATAGCTAAGTTATCACCCCTTGTCGTGTTTTTCTTTTATTTATTCACTTACTCCTTCAAGACCATTTATAAAATTCCTACAATCTAGTCACCTCTCAGGATTTATTTAACCCGATGCGTCTGTTCCACACAGGTACAAACTGTCTTTCTAGGGCCACATAGTTGAGAGCAACAAAGGCTATTTGCTTCTCTGGGGGAAAGACCTTTTTTTCTAGAAGGAGGTCTTCGTACGTTGTTCCTTCTGCCATATCTTGTATGACTCCCTGTGACAATGCCTTTCAAGGCAAATGCAACATCAGTCACTTTTCCCTCTTGCTCTAGTACCTATCTCAGCTTCCTCTGGAACTTAACGTACCTGGTTTCTCTAATGTCATTGTAACTTTCTGCCTTGTATTGCAGTTCTCTTAGCCTGGTTAAAATTCCTTCCAAATTCTTCGAGGGCATAAAAGAAACCTAATTTTATCTGTATGCATCCTGTCCTGGGCCTTGTAGATAAAGCAAGGACTTTTTTATTACAATGAGAATTGATAATAACTAGGACCCTTTTTCCCGGGAATGTTTTTCTATTTAAATTCAGTATACTGTCCAAGAAGTTCAGTACTAGCATAATAGTTTGTTTTTTTAACATCCAAGGTCCTGAATACCGACGTTAGTTACACCAGAGCTTAATGAGGGCAGGAGTTCAGTCTTTTTTTTTTTCCATTTTCATATTTCCACAGCCCAGTACAATGCCTGGCACATGACAGACCTCAGTAAGCACCTTCTGGTTAATGAATAGTGGAAACTTTACAAAGTGCAGCGATTAGAAGATAGCAGTAAATGGCCTCTGGCTCCTCCCTCCCTCCCCTTCCTCCTTGCTCTTCCAGCACCTGCTCCCTCTCAACCTCTTTTCTAGCCATCGTCTCCTGCCACCCGTGTCCTTGACCCTCTCCCAGTCTCAGGCGCATGTTCTGTTTGACAGCCATCCAAACGCCCCTCTTTGCCCTCATTAATTTGTGCTGAAGCCACCCCGACTACCATGGACTTTTATTTGCCTTTGTATTTTCACTTCCTTTTTCTGAAATAACTCCTCCCCTTTTCTCTGCCAGGAAAATTTCTATCGCTGAAGATGGTTTAAATGCCCCTTCTGGAAAACCTAGCCTTAGTCCCACCCAGGCAGAATTAGCGGCTATGAGCATTTGTGACACAGCACCAGTACAGAAGCGATCAGTTCTGTTGACATTATTGGTCGTCTATATGTACGTATGCACGTATGACGACGCCACTGGAATGATGTCAAGGCACCTGCTCTCGTGTGGGCGCATGCTCATTGGGCAATTACCCATGTGACTGTGATGATGGCTACTTCGCAAGGTTGCGATGACGGCAGCTGACGGATTCCTGAACAGCAAAGAAAAATGATAATAACCAGAGCCACGCCTCTGGTAGACCGAACACCACAATGCTGGCTTTTGAGGCATGAAAACAGTAACGCGACCGAGTGCTTCGGATTCAGAGAAAGGAGGAGTTTCGTGTCAGCAACAGGGACATGAGAAAGAGTTTATTAAAGCAACCCCTCCCCCTTCTCACCTATCACCTGCTCAAGACCTCACCGCAGCAATCCTCTGCCTCTCCTACACCCAAACTTCCCTCCCCTGGATAATCCCCAAGCTGGCACTTCTCCCACCTTCAAGAAGTCAGAGAGACTTCGGATTCCACGTCGCTCCTCCAGCGACAGTCCCAAGTCTCTGCAGTCTTTCACGGTGAAACTCCGGGGAAGAGCTGTCCATGTGCCCGACGCCACATCCCCTCTGCAGTTCCCAGCCAGCTTTCCCCTCTTGCGGCTTCATTGCTGATACTCGTCAAAGTCGCCAATGACCTTCTTATTGCAAAACTATCCGCCATGTCTCGGCTTTCAGCTTGTATTTGGCCCATCAAAAACATTTGACGCGAGGGACCATACCCTCCCTGTTGGATCATTTTTTCACTTGACTTCTGGGACATCAATCCCTGTGGTTCGCTCCCATTTCGCTGGCTGTTTCTCATAAGTGCCCTTCGGGGGCGCCTTGTCTTCACTTGGGCCTCTGAATATTGGCGTGGCCCAGGGTTCAGTCCTGGGATAGGTTCTCTATAGACCTTCATTCGCTTGGTGATCTAGCAGATTGAACGATCACCTATATGCTAATGATTCCTAGGCTTTTATAGCTTACTAACCTCAACATATCAGCCTCTAGTAGACATCCAATTCACATGTTCAAAATTGACCTACTTTCCCTCCAAAACCGTCGCACCCGTGCTGTGGTTGTTCGTGGTGAGGTGTAATGGAGTCAGTCCCGACCACAGCAACCGTGTGCACAACAGCAGGAGACACTGCCTGCTCCAGTCTCAGCCTCCCGATCGTCCCTGTTTCAGTTGATGCCAATTTGATTCTTTTAATTGCTCAGTCAAAAACCTAAAGTCATTCTTGGTTATCTCAGACTCCACAAAGAAGCGATCAGGAAATCCTATCCGTTTCACTGGCAAACTGATACCTAGCAGCTGATCAGCTACTTACAGTTATCACACCGATCCACCAATGTATCTTACCTGAGTTACTGAAATCGCCTTTCAGCCAGTCTCTCGGCTCTACCCTTGTCCTGACGGCTCCTATCGACTTGGAGCCGCGGTGGTGGTGTCTTCCCGCGTTAAGCAGACCAGTTGCCCTGATGCTCAAAACCTCCAAAGGCTCCTTCACTCACTTGGGAATCACTGCCCAAGTCTTTACAAAGCCTGACAAGACCCTGCACCACTAGGCGCTCCCTTACATCTCTGATCTCATCTCCTACGAGGCTCCCCCTCATTCACTCTCCTCCAACTGCACTGCTTCCATGCCTTTTCCTTGATAAACCAGGCCCACTTCCATCCCTGGGCTCTGCACTGGCAGCTTCCTTTTATGGGAACACTTTAAAACTCTTCCCCACTTATCTGCATGGCTTGTTTCTTCATTGTCTTTAAGTGTCAGGGTAAGGGGGTCTCCGACACGCGATTGGGTCCTCAGGAGCGGCTTTGCGAAAATATTAAAGACAGACAGACAGACAGACAGCTGGGCACAGGGGCTCCTTGTCCCATGTCAGGACTGAGAGAGCAAATGTATTTTCTAATGGGGATATGTAAAGGGGCTTACAGATCTTTCATAAGGCATGCACCTCATATAGCTAACATCAGACACAATCAATAGGTAATATCATAAGCAGGTAACATAATAAACAAGCGATAAGATGAGTCAGAGTCTCGACCTAATTCTAGTTGACCTGGAACTCCCCTGAGCCTTCCCCAGAGGGAGTAATCTCGGATCCGTATCAAGAGATGTCAAAACAGAGCTTGCTACATTTTGCGCTGGATTGGGTATAGACCCTGATTGCTTTTATCTACAGATAACCTTTAGGCATTGTGAAGTAGCCAGATGCAGAAATGATTCATCTTATATGGTACCTCTTTCATGGGGTGGGGGTACTGGGGGGACGGCGTCCAGTCATGAGAATGCATATTAAGATGCATGTATAGCTCATCACCATGAGAGTCTCCCCACCAGAGTCCACTTTCCAGACCCATGGTCATGAGCATGGATGACTTGGCTGCGTTACATTCTCATCCCGTCCCTCAGTTTATCACATTTAAGTCTTTGCTAAAATGTCATTTCAACAAAGACTACACTTCAACAACTCTATTTAAAACTGTCACCGTCCAAACTCTACCCTAGCTCCGATCCTCTGTATCCTACTACCCTTAGGTTTCTTCCCCGTAGCACTTGTCGTCGTCAACACACTCTACACTCTACCTAGTTTGATCATTTAATAGCTTCCTTTCCCTACGGAAAGAACGTTTCACAAAAGCAAGGATTTTTTTATTTTTCACTTTTTATTATGATTTAACATTTTAGAGTGAACTGGTTTTCCATTCAACACTTCATTTGATGGCAGTCGCCGGATGTACCAGCCTCTGCCCACCTCTGCCCTCCCTGTGGTTGACCATTCCCGTCCCTTCCTGCTTTCAAGTTTTTGTCCACAGGCAAATGCTGCCCTTTTGGTTTTGTGCGGTTGATGGTTCTAAGGAGTGAGTACCGCTCAGATGTGGTTCTCTCCCTCTCTGCTAGTCTATTGGTTGGTTGAGAGCGCAGTCAGAGGAGGGAGTTCAGTTCCCGGAGTGAAGAGTCGCTAAGGGCCAGCGTCTTGGGATTCCATCAGACTCCATCAGGCCAGTAAGTCTGGTCTATTTTATGATTTTGGGATTTGTTCCACTTTGTTCTCCTACCCTACCCAGGACTCTCTTTGGTGATCGCTTTCAGAGTAACTAGCAGTGGCAGCTGGGCACCATCTAGTTCTTCTGGGAAAAGCAAGGATTTTGTTTCTCTTGCTTACACATGATCTCTAGTGCCGAAAACAGTATCTGACACAGTGGATGCTCCATTCATACTAGTTGGATGAATGAAGGATAAAGAAAGTGGCATTTGTGGTTGACTATGAAAGAAAAGAATTATTAGATAAGAGGTGAAGGTGAGAAGTCATTCAAGGTAGACAAACAAATGGTTATAGAGAAGGGAAGTGTGTAGAGAACAGTATAGTCTAATTTGACTGCAGGACCCATCAATGACAAATCAGGGACAGATACTTTATTTCTTGAGGGTCTAATCCATTTTCTGGTCAATATGTTTCAGAGCTGCAGTCGGTGTGACCAAGCAGAGGCTAGACTTACTCGGGACTAAATTGCTAAAGAGATTATAACAAAGGCAATGCTGACAAGTGACAAATAACCGGAGTAGAAAAGCTCCGCTTATTCTACACAAATGGTTTCTTTTGTACTTCAAAAGGCTAAGAATCTGAATAACTGTATAGATGTCATTTTCTATTAAGTTTGTTGGCTGGCTTTATTAGTATTACGTGAGTGTATTTCCTAGAATGTGTTTTTAATCAAGATATATGAAAGGGGTCACCTCGATGTCTTCCACCTGGTATGGTTAGATTTACCTCTCGGTATGTTTTCACTACTCCTGGAATGTCATAAAAGATTGTTGCTGTTCCCGGGCTCCTGGCCACTCCTACCCCGGTGACACTGTCTGTCTGGAGGACACTGTCGGAAGAAATCATCCACGTTCCAGGTTCTCCTAGGGAAGCACAGGAGAAAATGCTTGCTGAAATCTTTGGTATAGCTTGTTGGTCATTCTGACCTTACACAAATTAGTAGACCATTCAGGCATCTAGAGATCTCTTTCTAGGAGAACAGTGTCCAGCTGTAAGGATACATTTGTTTTCTGAACACCAGGTTCCCAGAGGATATCATGCCAGCAACATAAGACAGACTACTACAGCATTGGTCATTGGGGGAATGCAAACCCAAACCACAGTGAGATAGCGCTTCACAAAGGCAAGGATGCCTAGTATTAAAAAAAAAAAAAAAAAAGGAGGGTGTTAGCCAGGATGTGGAGAAACTGGACCCCTTGTGTATCATTGATAGAAATATAAATTAGACCAACAAACAGGCCTTGAACTAACTACAAGCTTTTCTTTCTTGTTTTGTTTGTCATTGGTTTGTTGTTGTATATTGTTGCTTGGTTTTGCGCATGCTATTATCTCCGCAGGTCCGTCTAAATAAGATAGGCTGGATGAACAATCTGGA
>NW_022111325.1:626479-631568 GCF_000313985.2 Echinops telfairi
GTCAGGGTGCGATGTAGCAATGATGAAACATACAAGTTATCTCTAGTTCCTAAATGCTTCCTCCTCCCCCACTATCATGATCCCAATTCTACCTTACAAGTCTGGCTAGACCAGAGGATGTACACTGGTACAGATAGGAACTGGAAACACAGGGAATCCAGGTGAGATGATCCCTTCAGGACCAGTGGTGTGAGTGACGATACTAGGAGGGTAGAGGGAGGGTGGGTTGAAAAGGGGGAATGGATTACAAGGATCTTCATATGACCTCCTCCCTGGGGGATGGACAACAGAAAAGTGGATGAAGGGAGACGTCAGACAGGGCAAGATGTGACAAAATAATAATTTATAAATTATCGAGGGTTCATGAGGGAGTGGGGAAATGGGGAGGGAGGGGAGAAATGAGGAGCTGATGCCAGGGGCTTAGGTGGAGAGCAAATCTTTTGAGCATGATGAGGGCAATGAATGTACAAATGTGCTTTACACAATTGATGTATGCATGGATTGTGATAAGAGTCGTATGAGCCCCTAATAAAATGATTTTAAAAAAAACACATTAAAAAAAAGAAATAAAAATTAGAAAACAGATTGGCCAAGGGTTCAAGTACAAAGAAAATGTTTTGAAAATGATGATGGCAACCTATATACAAATGTGCTTGACACAATGGATGGATGGATGGATTGTGAGAAGGGCTGTAAGAGCCCCCAAAAAATGATTTAAAAAAAACAAAGAACCAGGAGAGAGGAGGGAGGGTGGGTAGAAATGGGGAACCGATTACAAGGATCCACATATAACCACCTCCTAGGGAGATGGACAACAGAAAAGCGGGTGAAGGGAGACGTCAGACAGTGTAACATATGACAAAATAATAATAATTTATAAATTATCAAAGGGTTCATGAGGGAGGGAGGAGCAGGGAGGGAGCGGGGAAAAATGAGGAGATGATACCAAGGGCTCAAGTAGAAAGCAAATGTTTTGAAAATGATGATGACAACAAATGTACAAATGTGATTGACGCACAGTGGATGTATGTATGGATTGTGATAAGAGTTGTACGAGCCCCAATAAAATGATTTAAACAAAAAGAAAGGAAGAAAACAGTTTGGTAGTCCCTCACAAAGTTAAACATAGACTTACTATATGATTCAGCAATTCCACCTCTAAGTGAATTCTACACCAGAGAATTGAGGCACAAATGAGACACGTGTACACCAATGTTCATAGTAGCGTTATTCAAAATAGCCAGAAGGAGAAACAACTCAAGTATCCATCAATAGATAACTCATAGACAACATGTGCTGTAGCTATACAGTGGAACATAATACAGCTAGAAAGAAGGAACGGCAGCACTCGGGTACCATGCTACCACGTGGATGAACTCCGACAACGCGCGCGCGCGGAGGGCTTTCAGTGCACAGTGCATCGAAGGACACATTCTGTTGATGTTCCAGCTGTGAAGTACCTACAGTAGGCCAATTCCTAGAGGTGGAAAGTCGGTTGCCAGGGCTGCAGGGAGGGGACACTTGGGAAACGATTGTTTAACGGATATAGAGTTCTTGTTTGGAGTGAGGAAAAAGCCTTAGGGTGGTGATGAACACAGAACATTGTGAAGCTAATGCCACTGAAACGTATACTACTGGGGTGCATTTTAAGTTATATATAAACCAAAAAGATACATTGACTTCCAGTATCATAGGTGGAGCAACTTAGCTGGAGAATGTACCTGTGCTTCTGAGGGAAGAAAACAAAACAAAAAGCCTTTTATCAATAGAGGAAGAATTCGCCAAGTAGCCTTAGTTCAGGCCCGGTTGAGGATGAGCCGCAGGGAGCCGCTGGCTGAGCCCCGCAGGAAGACTGCTCCAGAGAGTGACAGCTAACTGGCAGGAGCGAGGTGTGCTTACTTTTTGGCTCAAGATCTAAGGCTGCAGCAGAAGGAATGCCAGCGATCAGGTGAGATGACATCACCCTGGAAGGCTGGGGGGCAATCCCGACCACACCGGCCCAGGGAGGATAGTCTTCCTTAACTAATAAGAGGTGTGAAATCACAGAAGTGTAACTCTGATTGGCAACCGTACAGTAGAGTCAGCTTACCCACCCTGGATTCTACGTTAACAGTGGCAGCGTGCAAGCCAGTCCTTACAGGTCTGGAGGATTTGCCCCAAAGCTGAATAGAGCTCCCTTTGTGTCAAAGCCAAGAGGCCCAACGTTACCTCACTTTACCCAAACACGCAGTTGGAGTTCACAAAGCCACACCGCCTCCCAGTCAATCTCACCCGGATCGCTTATGTTGATGTATGTGGCCAGGCAGTGCACACGGAACTTACATGGTCACTTCCTAGCCCGGACGGACTTTCTGTGATACTCTTTAACTCGATAGCACTTCCTGGAGTAGCGGTGCTCCGCCGGTCAGGACACAGCTTAGCCCTTATTATAGCGATGCTATTAGTAGCTGGGCCTTCCAGTATGTCTTACACACAAGGTCACTCCTTAGAACTAGAGTCTTGGTAAACTATTGGGGGTGGGGGTTTCACGAGTCGTTCCCACTGTTGAATATCAAGTTGATGATCGGAAATGTAAACTCCCACTTAAAGTGCAATTACTGGAGGGTGGAGGGAGGGTGGGGTAGAAAGGGGGAACCGAGTACAAGGATCTACATATAACCTCCTCCCTGGGGATGCACAGCAGAGAAGTGGGTGACGGGAGACGTCGGACGGTGTAAGACATGACAAAATAACAATAATTTATAAATTATCAAGGGTTTGTGTGGGGGTGGGGAGCAGAGAGGGAGGGGGAAAATGAGGAGTGAATACCAGGGGCTCAAGTAGAAAGCAAATGTTTTGAGAATGATGAGGGAAACAAATGTACAAATGTGCTTGACACAATGTATGTGTGTGTGGATTGTGATAAGAGTTGTACAAGCCCCAATAAAATGATTTAATTAAAAAAAAAGTACAATTTAAATAAATATTATTAACATAATAAGTAAATAAAATGAACACATAGATTCTAAGCCCAAACGCAAACCAAACCAAGCTCCCTAAAATCTTATTACTCTTTCTTCCTTTTTCAGAAATACACTTAAAAATGGTGGTAAAGAGACTGATAACAAAGGCGCTCTGGGGCACCAGCAAGGAAGCCCTGAACTGCTAACCACAAGGTCAGTGGTTCAACCCACCGGCTGCTCCGTGGGAGAAAGACTGACAGCCTCACCAGTGCTACCCGGGGTCCTCATTAGGCCGAACCTGCTCACCGGCAGGGTCGATGCATTTGGATCTAAGTACCAAAACATTTGCCGTCTCAGCAATGTACACCTGGACATTTCAGTGACATTACCGATGCTCCGCATGCGGCTCAGCCACCCCCAGTCTCCAGTTCTGAGTTTTCCCATCGTCCTTAGCAAAGAAGCTCCGTGTCCCTCAGCATGGTGTCTTCCTCCTTCCTTTGAACTCATCCCTGATTGCTCTTCAATTCCTTAGTTACCCTCCTTCCGAGGCAGGGCACTGGGCGGGTGGCTTAAGGCCGGTCGCCAGCACTGCCTACATAACACAAGCTAAAGCTGCGCTGGCAGCGGGCACTTGAGAAGCATCACCGGGGAATTCGGCTCATTTGGGAAAACCCGTCTGGTCTGCGGGCTGCGCTGCTCTCTAACCCTCAGAGCTGCGAGTGAGGTTGAGAAGGGGAAGGCGCACTGACCGTGCTGGCTGACGAGGTCGGCACGGAAGCAGATGACATCTCCAACAAGGGTGAGCTTGGTGTCTGGCTCAATGGCATGCTCGACAGTGACGGGCATATAGTCTGCCATGCCCGGGTGTCGCTGGTCCCAGAGCCCCACAAGTGTTGTCCCCCTGTTCACAGCCTGGGCTGTGTAAGTATAGTTTCTGCTCCCTGGTCCAATAAGCAGCAGGTCGTCTCTGCAAGCAGACAGGAAAGGTCAAGACCTCCGGCGGCCACAGTCAACAGTCAGGAGACAGGTCTGGGGCCAACCCCGTCCCAACAGTTTACAGACCACCGTTCAGAACCTCAGAGGGATTCCCACAGTGGAGAGCAAGCAGCTAGGGCCCAGGGCCCATGGACAACCCTGTGCTTGTTTGCATTGAGCCCCATCAGGCTCTCTGAGGGTACCACTCCAGTTAACTCCCTATGAATCTTTCTGTGAACTGGGACTTGACAGATTGGAAACATCCTGAACTTTTTTCTTCAACAACTCATTCAATGTTTTAACTGAATCTGGTCTTTTTCCTATCTTAATAAGAGATGTGGAGGTCAGATTCCAAAGTCAGAAGGTGGGAGAATTTACTGGCGCTGTGATTTAATACCAGGCTGATCTGCTAGAAAAACGGGCCTTGGGGGCATAGCGAGTTATGTGTTGAACCGCTCAGCACAAGGTTAGAAGTTCGAAACCACCAGCCATTCCTTGGAGAAAAGAGGAGATTTCCCGTTCCCATAATGAGTTACAGTCTGAGAACCCACAGGGGCAGTTCTGCTCGGCCCTAGAGTGTCTCTGTGAGTCAGCATCACCTGGATGGCAGTGAGTGAGAGGGTGGAGTGAATCTGCAGGATCTTAACCGCTGAGCTATGAGTGCACACCAGTCCCTTGACCTCCGTACCTGTTTAGCGCCAGATGAAGGTGGGTATTGTGTGTGTGGAATTTCTCCCCGATGCTACTGTAAAACTGAACAATGAAGGTGAGAGACATGCCCAAGGGAAAAGCTGACAGGGTCCTTCCTGGGGCCACGTACAGCTTGGGTTGGCTGCTCAATCGCAGGTACGTCACCGGTGCAACCTGAGGGAGACAAAAGCACCCAGTACCGAGGGTGCGGTTTATGGTCCGTGACAAGCCCGCGGTGCTCTTCTGTAGGACACGACTAGCTCTTAGTGTGAGATGACGGGAATCGCAGGGCAAGAGAAATACAGTACCCCGGGAATCGCTTCTTAATTATGACAGCTGTAGGGGTGTGAAAAGAAACTGGAGCTTCCTGAGAAAAGGAGTCCGACTCACAGTGTGCTCTGTGCACACTGCTCAGCTTTGTTGTGGTGATTAAAATGGTCACTGACCAGGAGCACTGTAGAAGGTGCGTGTAGGAGATAGCG
>NW_022111325.1:633707-635253 GCF_000313985.2 Echinops telfairi
CATACGCTGAAATATTATTCACCCCCCAGAAAGAATGAGACATGCTACAAACATGGATGAATCCTGAAACCGTGAAGCTAAGCGGCCAGACACATAGGGGCACATATTGTAATTCCATTTATATGAATGGTCCATAATAGACAAATTCACCTAGCTAGAAAACAGACTAGTGGTTCTCAAGGTCTGGGAAGAGGGAAAGTTAGGAAGTGATCACTTAAGAGGTACGGAGTCTTCTTTGGGGGTGATGCAAATGCTCTGGAGTTAGAAGATTGTACATGTTCTAATTGCTATTGAATTATATACTTTGGATTTCACCTCAGTAGAAAAACAAACAAACAATACTTGGAGGTTAGAAAAATCACCTAGAAAGTGAAGTTTTGGGTTATTTTTGGCTGCAGGTACTGAAAAGTCCGGACCTGCCCCTTCTTCCTCCGCTCTGTCCCTTACCTGTTGGTATGCAGTTTGAGCTGAGAATTCATAGGCATTAGAATTTGCTCAGCTTGACACTCTGGATAGTAAAGCTGGAGTTTTTCAAACACCTACAATAAGAAAATGACACTTTCCTCATTTTTGGAAAAGACAAATAATGGTCTTTATTCATATATAGACTTGGGAAATAGCCCCAAAGGTATGCCATCCTAGTAAGTGACAACTACAAGTCAATAGTCTGCCTAACTTCTAATTAACCTAAAATCTTCCGCACCACTCCGTTCTCAATCAAACAAGGCCTGAGAACACATCTAGGTGTGGTGGATCATAGGCCTTGCATTAGCCCCACCTCTGACCACCAGGCACCAGGCATGTGGTAAAGTTCACATTACTACATCCTCTGTATTACTTAGAACCAAAATAATTTTGAAAGTTCTCCTTTTAATTCTGGCAACCTAAAAAGAGACTTGGGGACCCCTTACAAAATCTCTGATATCAAATTCATACAGATCTTGTACATGTCCCTCTACCTCCTAGCAAAGCGCTCTTCCTACCCCACGATGAAGCAGAGAACCAAAGTCCAAAGAGATAAAATGAAAACAAAAATGGACATTATGTGTCTCACAGAAATAATAACTTTTCTTTTGTGTTCTAAGAACAACAGGAAGATTTAGCTTTTAGCCTGAGATCTACTGGAAAAACTACTCATATTATTATACTTTTCCAGAAATAGAATTGTAGTACATCTTACCTGGGAAAATACCCAAATGGGCATATCATAATACCTGTGTTAGGCAGACCCACTCAGAAGTTGATCTTTCTGGACCCTATTCTGGTGTTCGTGGGGAACGACAGGGAGTGCATGGATGATGACCATGTTGTATAGAAACAGTTAGCAAGTATGGCCAAGAGCTAGGAACAATAACTGTGTTCTGGGGGTTCTTCCAGCAATTCTCTATCTCTACCCAAAGTTCTCTGTGGATGATGAAAGAATAGGGCTCCCTTTGTTTGATATGGAAAACTAAGATTTTGGTTTGGGAACTGGCTTACCAGAATCTGAACTTCATCAGATAGTTCCAACAAATTCTCCTCAAACTGCCCAAAGGAGCTGTTCATG
>NW_022111325.1:636726-655107 GCF_000313985.2 Echinops telfairi
ACATGAGTCTGCTGAGGTAAGCTTAAAAATGCAAAAGGTAAGGTATAGGGGAAAAGCTACTATATACATACTTTCATGGGGTGAGGTCCAGATACCATGGCAGGGTCCAGTCCCAATCCAGGGATACATATGGTAGCCAAATAAAAAGGAGGGGGAAAGAAAGAAAGAAAAAGACGGGTAGCGGGGGAACAGAGCACCAACCCACCCAAATGGAGGGTGTTGTTTATATCTCCACAGGAGAGGGAGCGAGGGACCAGACTTCAACCCGGTGCTCCAAGACACAATGCAACATACCGGCATGAAGCAGGGAACTCTAGAGAGGTCTGCGGGGTAAGCCCCCAATCCCAACTACGTGGGCACCGCCCCCCTCCCCTCAGAAGAATGCATTACAGAGGACAGCACTGAAGCTACAGCTCAGGGAGTGGGGTGCATCTGATCAGGGCACACGGGAGCCAATGAAGAGGGAAGGAGAGAGAGTGGAACACATCCTGGCCCACCAAGCCCCAAGGATGATATCCCTGCTCAGAGCAGCCAATGCAGAGAGGACCATGGGGCCAGCCCCACCACGAGACAAGATGTCCTTCACTGACTCATATCGCTAAGAGGGACAACACTGGAGGCACAGTGTGGGGATTGTGCCCGATCTGACCCCAGGGAGAAACACTAAGGGCACGCAACAGAGTAGCAAGGGGAGCAAAGCAATGAAGTCCTTGGGGAATACCAAAAATAGACTTTGGGGCCAAGGTGTGGCACCCCATCAGACTCAACCTGAAAACACTCCTACAGGTCAACAAACAGACCTGGGACTATTTAAAGGCTTTTCTTTTTTGTTGTTGTTAGGCTTTTTGTTGCTGTTGTTTTTTTCTTTTGTTGTCTTGTTTTTATGCTTATTATTTTCTCTGCATGTCTGTCTAGATAAACAATCTGGAGGAGAAAACTGTTCCAGGGGGACATGGGAGAGGGGGGAAAGGAAGTGGTGTTAACAAACCCAGGGACAAGGGAATAACAAGTGATCCAAAATCAATGGTGAGGAGGGCATAGGAGGCCTGGTAGGGCTTGATCAAGACCAATGTAATTGAGAGGAATTACTGAAACCCAAATGAAGGCTGAGCATGATAGTGGGACCAGAGGAAAGTAAAAGGAAACAGAGGAAAGAGCTAGGAGGCAAATGGCATCTATAGAGGTCTAAATACAGGCATGTAGGCATGTAAATATGTTTATAAATAATTATATGGAAATAGATCTATGTATATATATTTATATGTTAAGTATCAAGATAGCAGACTGTCATTGGGCCTCTATTCAAGTACTCCCTCAACACAAGAACACTTTGTTCTAATCACCTGGCATTCCATGATGCTCACCTTCCAGACGCGATCGCTGAAGACAAAATGGGTGCATAGCAAAAGTGGTAAAGAAAGCTGATGGTACTTGGCTATCAAAAGATATAGCATCTGGGGTCTTAAAGGCTTGAAGATAAACCAAGCAGCCATCTAGCTGAGAAGCAACAAAGTCCACATGGAAGAAGCACATCAGCCTGTGTGATCATGAGGTGTCGACAGGATCAGGTATCCGGCATCAAAGACCCAGAACAAAACATCTTGTCACTGTGAATGAGGGGGAGTGGAGCCCCAAAGCCCATCTGTAGGCAATTGGACATCTCCTTACAGAAGGGTCACAAGGAAGAGTTGAGCCAGTCAGGGTGCAGTATAGCACCAATGAAACATACAACTTTCCTCTAGTTATTGAATGCTCCTCCACCCATCCCCATCATGACCCCAATTCTACCTTAGAAATCTGGCTAGACCAGAGAATGTACACAGGTACAGATAAGAGCTGGAAACGCAGGGAATCCAGGACAGATAGACCCCTCAAGACCAATATTGAGAGTAGCCATACGAGGAGGTTGATGTCAATACATCTCATTGAAGGTCTTTCTCTTTTCCCAAGCACGATGTCCTTTTCCAGGGACTGGTCTCTCCTGATAACAGGTTCAAAGTACGCGAGATGAAGGCTTGTTATCCTCACTTTTAAAAAAAGGAGCATTTTGGCCATACTTCTTCCCAGACAGACTTGCTTGTTCTTCGGGCAGTCAATGCTAACCTAACATCATCGGTGCCTCCAAAGTCTGACCCTCTGTAGGGCTCTATTAATTCTGGCACGCTTCTTTGGGATTCTTATTGGATGCCATCAATCAATAGGGGAAGAATGACGGCGAAGGAAGGGATTTGTATAGTGGGTCCAGACAGTGGGATTTAAAATGTGAAAGAAGTGAGGTAACAGACTCTTAGATTTGGGGGGCAGTGAGAAGGAGAACAGGAAAGGGAGGCTCATGTTTTAGGATCCCGATAAAGCGGATTGACCATCTCCCCACTTGCCTTCCTCACCATCCTGTGCGGGCGAGATAAGGTTAGGAATGGACAGGCTTCTGGTAATATGGACGGTAGGGTCAACAGTCGAGCAAAATATTGACCTCTTTGACTCTCACGTCATGTGTCCTCCCCACTGTATTTTTTGTTCTCCAGAGCTCCAAGGACCTCCTAGTTCTCTTCAGTCACTTAGATTGCCAAGTTCCCAAATATATTTTCTTCCTCCCTTATATAAAACTCCCACTCTGTGCAGACACCAATCACTTATAAGGCAAAGTGCTTGTGCTGGATAAAGAAGGAGTCGTTTATAAATCGTGAGCCTCTAGTGCAAACCTGCTGTCATCAAGTTAATTCTGACTCACAGGGACACAGGACAACTGTCCCACAGGGGCTCCACGGTGGGTGCCTAATGGAAGCAGTGTGCCACAGGGCCCCTGGTGGGGTCGAACAACTATTTGATCCACAGCTTAACAACTGGGCAACCAGGGCTCCTTAGTGCACGTGTGGGTGGTGGCCTTTCCACCGGGCAGGTAATCCGCTTGGTGAGGCCTCACAGCCCTTCTTTTGCCCGTTTTGTCACCCAATTCATCAAGGCTGCGGCGTAGGCAAAAAAAGAAAATCTTTGGATGGCTCTCAACGATTTATTCTGCTAGAGGAGAGCGTTACGCTGCAGTTAAGGAGGGGGAAGGGAGGAGGACAGAAGCTAGGACCTAGGCCATCCCTTGTTTGCTATGCTATTCCACCGAAAACCAAACAACCCCTCAGCAGAACGGTCCCAAATTAAGCACATTCCTATCTCTGCTCGAGTCCAAACATAACCAGGCTCAGGAAGATCCAACCGCTCATTTCTCAAGACCAACGGCTTTTTTTAGAAGGCTTTCAAACAGATCTTTGTAACGGAGCCCAGAAAGCTCCTCGCTCCTGGAACTCCCCTGCTCTGGGCACTGAACTGTGACTTACTGGGTCCCTGGCTCAAGAGTTACCTTTTTTTCACTGTCAAGTCCAAACCTAAGGTTGCCACTCTCCCCAGATGACCTTGATGTCCGTCAAGCTGATAATTTGGTAACAACACTGAGAACGAGGGGAGGTGTGTCAGCAGCACCCAGTCTTTATTGCTCATGTCACCCACCCATCATGCAGCACACACATGCTTGTTACTATAATTAAGTGAGTCTGAACATGTTCAAAGATGATCTTCCATAGGTAAGCACCAGGCTGACTTTATCTTTAAAACGTGCTGCTCAAGGACTGACAAAAGCAAGCATATTAAAGGAAGCATTGTTTCCTTGAGAGAGTTCTTTCCAGCTAAGCATATTCACCATCCTGTGGCATTACCCACGTACTCGAATTCGGGTTCTTCACATGCTTTGTAGGTTTCCACAATTCACAAAACAACAGGGAAATGAGATACACAGTTAGGTGTAGTTTAGAAAGTTTGTCAGTCTAACACTTACATGACGAACTAAACTAAATCTAATAGCAAGATCCCTAAGGTAATGCAATAAAAAAGATCAATTCAAACCTCTGAGTGCCTGGGCACTAGATCCAGTACATCTCGTTTGCTCATGGACCAGTGGAACCTGAGCCCAGGCTGGGCGTTGCCAAAGGAGAACGGGGTCTGAGTACTGGTCACTCCCATGACATAAACTGGCATCTAAAAAGAAAAAGAGGAAGCGGCTGCAGACCCCACCCAGCTCGTCCTCACAGAACAATGAGCCCAGAAGACAGCCCACCACACACTGACCGTGGTGGCTGTGATGAGTCGGGTTGCAGCTGCAAGGATCCTGATGGCCCTTAGCTGAACGACTTCAACCTGTACTTCATCCTGTTTACAGGGTGGAGAGCAAGCTGAGCCGAAGAGGGAGTGTCTCTGGGGTGGACAAAGCTGCTTATAATAACCAGTTTGGGGTTGTTTTTGCATTCAACAACAACAACATATGCCTTATACCATACATATGTTGTTCTTGTATGTGCTCTTTACAGACATCCTTAACGACAGGAATTAGGTCCTACAACAAATGCCAAGTACTCTGTGGGTTTTCTACGAAAGGCTGCATCATTTCCAGGCCTGGTTAGAATACTGGAGGAGGGGGACTAGCAGGGTTGTCGTGGGCCGCAAACACACCGTTAATCAACCCCCACCTCCCAAGACGGCTTCCAGAAGGATGAGCAGAAACACAGCAGAGCAAAGAACTCCTACCTGGGAAAACACAATGACTTTGCCGGTGTCTTCATTTACTGTCTGGATGGTGCCACGGACCACGGCTGTGCCAACCACCTTCCCTGTCACTTGTCCTCTCCGGTTAACTACGGCCACGGTCCGATTGCTGATGGAGAAGTGAATGATCGATTGGGGCTGGGGACCCCCTTCAGACATGACCTGAAAGGTGAAGGTCCCGGTGAGTGCACACCTCTTTTCCCCAACGGCTTGCCATCTTCCCCTACTTCCCCTAGCCAATCAAATGCCCAAGAAGGAGGCCACGGGTTTCCAAGACAGACGGGTTACCGTGTACAGAGGAATCACAGAGAAGACGTCCCTCTTGTTTCCCCCCTAAGCAGATGTTGTAGGTGCTGTGAGCGGAGTGGGGGTGGGGGTGGGGGTGGGGGTGGGGGTGTGTGTTCCAAAAGCCAAACTCATGCCATCAAGTTGGTGCCAATCACAGTGACCCCATGGGACAGGGTAGAACTGCTCCCGTGAGAGGTTCTGCGATTGTAACTTTTTATGGGAAGAGAAAACCTCATCTTTCTCCTGTGGAGTGGCTGCTGGTTTCCAACTGCTGACCTCCCGCATCACAGCCAGCACGTAGCCGCGTGCCAGCAGGGCTCCTGGGGCGTGGGTTAGGAAGGAGGACACATGCTCTGCCTTAAGATCACCTGTAGCATGTTCAGTGGGATCAGTGTCATCTTCTCGGGAACAAGTCTGAACGGAGGAAACACCTTGAAGGAGGGACACAAAAGGACAACAGAGACGAACAATTTTATACCCAAACGAGCACTGAGTTTATCCTAAGGGAAAACACTGTGTGTACCCAAAAGTTATACATGAAGATACCTGTTTTATTTGATCTAGAGGTGAGGTTTTTATTGTGAATAGCAAAACATTTACTGTGGCTTATGTGAGACTGCTTAAATAAGTGACTATCTATCCAGTCCCTGGGATAGAAGTGGCCCTTAAAATGAAGTTTCCTTGTTTCGAGCATAAAAAAGTAGATATCTGGTCTCTCAGGTATCTACCTATTCCTCAGTTCAACAGTTACCAACAACACATGGTCAACAGTTCAAAAAAAATTTTTTTTAATTTAAAGATCATTTTATTGGGGGCTTTTACAACTCTTATAACAATCCATATGTCCACTGTATCAAGCATCTTTGTACCTGTGTTGCCATCATTATTTTCTAGACATTTGCTTTCTATTGAGGCTTTGATATCAAGTTAGTTTTTAAAGACTTAAGAAAAGATTTTTGGTAGAAGATTAGGGTGAAAAGAGCAGGACATGTGGATAAAGAGCTAATAAAACTTCTTTTAAAAAGGCAGGATGATTCATCCATAATAAGCTAAGCAGATAAAAAACGTGAAGGCAAGAGCCCTAAAGCTCAACAATAGTTTGTCTCTAGGTCGCGGAGTTACGGGTGATGTCTGTCCTACACCTCATAGCGTTCAAAAATTCCACAAGAAACACGTTTAACTTTTATACAAGCAACAGGCACCAAAAATAGACTACATCTTGTAGTGAGACTTAGACAATCATTTCTTTTCCAGTCAAATGATTTTCAACATGAGCAAAGTAAGCAGAAGAAGACTTTAAGATGCTAATTAAGACAAAGTAAGGCGTTTGGATGAGATCATTTCCTTACTTCAATTTGCCGAGGAGCTGAAGTGAACTTTCTCCCCATCTTGTCCCTGGCAGTGGCCACAAGCGTGGTCTGTCCGATGGTGAGGGCTCGAAGGACGTAATGTTCAGAATACTTGTCCTGCTCCTCCATTAGCCTGCAAAGACCCATTTGTTGACAGGTGAGAACGCTCAGGCTTTGAGAGTGGACGATTCATGCATCGTTCCAGCATGCTTACCATTGCCCGCCCACGTTCACGCTGTCTACAGAGAGCTGCCAGAAACGACATTCCCAGAGTGCAGACAGAGTCCCTGGCAATGGCAGAGAACCCCTGGGAGTCCAGGGTTTCTCCCACGGGCATCTTCCTGAGACCTTTGGGTTGATGCTTCCGACTGTCTGCTCACAAGGAAACGATTCTGCTCTCTTTAAAACGCTCTGTGTTCCATGATTCCAGAGGACAGAGAGCAATGAAAAACAAAGATTGGCAGCGTGACGAATACTAAATCACTGTGGAGTTCCTTCATTTCCCTTTCTTGGCGGCGGGGAATACCAGCACCTCCGCTCATAAACACATTGTGAAGGCCCCCAGCCTCAAAAGGAAATGGAGTTCAATGCGCCGCTGCACTTTCTAGAGAGGACAATGCACTTTCAGTTTTAATAGAAAAAGACTTGGGCTTAACTTTGAGAGAAGACTCGGCTCGCGGAAGAGGGAGTTTTGAAAGGGAAGTCTTCGTGGGCTATATGGTTGCAGTCCTAAAACAAGATGTCTGAAGATCTGGACGGGATATTTTGTCGAGAGCGGGATGTGGGAAAGATGTGTGCGCTGAGAAATACCAGGATCAAAAAGGAGACAAGCTGAAATATCTCTGGAGAGAAGGGTCCGGGCTACTTGGAGGGTGATTCTCGGGCGGTCAGCGCAAGGCGGAAGGATGGAAACGGTACTCACGTCAGGGTGACGATGGCCGAGGCCAACTGCAGCTTGAGCTCCATGTTCCTAAAGTACTTGTTCTGGAACGGGTGTTTGGAAGGGCCTAGAACCCTCACTGTCACTGACACTGTTTTACCTATCTCGACCTAGTAATTAAAAATAAAAGTGGATTTTAGTATGGGTACCTCCTTCCCCAAGGGCAGTCTAACTCTAGGGGGTCGAATGTTATGCTTCCTGCTAGAGGGGTCTGGCCAGCCTTTGCTCAAATAAGCCTCATTAATGTGTACTAATTTAAATTGTTCTTTAAGACTCTGCTTATATGGATTATATTTAATGTTGGAATATTGGTTTCTCAGAGAAGGCATTTTGATTAACACCAAGAAGAGAGTCTTGGTACGTACACACAGTAGCTGAGTGAGGCTATCATACTTTTACACAAATCCCATACATCGTCCGGTTTTTGTTTTTTTTCCTTGAGGTATGATTTATTTCACCCTCTGGTCAGTCATATACCACCTGGAGCCCCTGGGGCATCACCAAGCCCACTAGGCTGTCCAGGTATGGGGGCTCCATTGTCCGGTTTTTAAAACGAGCTGCGCACCTCCCTTGCACCTTTGTTTACTCTGGGTGCTATGCTGTTATATGGGAGAGACATAGTCTGCGGTCAGTGCAGATGGAATCCATGCCAAGGATTCAACAATTCCTGAATCGACTGATGCAAGTGATAACCAGTGAATTCAGACGATGTCGCAATTTTGTGGAGAAATATATATATATTTATGACTTAGACTTACAAGTGAATTTCTGTGGTGGAGTGAAAATCTGACTGTGGCTTTTCTATCCAAGTCTCTGCAGCTTCCATCAAACGACTGCATGGGATTGTGCACATAGGATGTGGGGGAAAGTCAGATCCTTGCTGCCAGACCGCTGTCTCATCCCACCACAGGGGTGGGCCTGCTCCCTGCTGCTGGGGACAATGGACAGGCTCCTGGGGGCGGAGTTTGCATCCTACTGAGAATGGTCTCTATCAGTTGGGCCTGGGCCAGGCCAAACCGGCTGTCCCTCTTCCTATTGCATGTATGCCCCTAGACCAACCTCTCACCACTGTGTAACCTATAGTGCAGCCCCTCCCTGTGACTTATGACTCTACCTGTAATTAGTGGGCTGGTATGCCCCCAAAAGGTATATAGGCGTGAGTCATCAATATAGGGCTCTCGGACTTCTTGGACTCTGACCTCCTTGTTGCTCATTCCCTGGTCACTCCCCTCTCCCTTGTTCCCTTGCCCTCCTTCCCTTCCCCCTCTCTCCACGTGGACCACCAAGCTGGGCTGAGGTGAGCAATGCTACCATGTAATATGTCTGACTGCATTATTGTAATATCTCTCAGGCTCTTGATGACTCTAATATAATACTTATATATCTCAACCGTACAATTGTGCATTACTGAACCCAGAAATAGCATTACTGAACCAGTGAGTTCTAGTAGTGGGTGGGGCTGGCACCCCACCCCGTGCCAATATTTTTATTTAATACTACAATAGGATGTGTGTAACTCTATGGAGGCGGTTGGCCAGATTTCATCACTGTCACCACCCCTGGCTATAAGGACAGGACGAGCCATCTTTGAAGCAGCAGAAGAGAGAACACCAAGGGTCACTGGGCGAGCACACTCCAGATCCCGGCTGAAGTGGGGAGGCTCAGGCTGTGGCAAGGAGCCGGGCTGAGCAGGCAGAGCCTCTCAGAGACTAGGGGCTGTGAGGCAGACGCCAAAGGACCCAGGTAGCTGAGGGAGACTTGGCTGCTGACTGAGAAGATGTGTCACTGTGGACCAATGACTTCATTCTTACTGTTTCTTGATTCTGACTTGATTAGTCACTCTAATAACCGCCCCAGCCCGTAATTATGAGTGAGAAGACAACAACAACATAGTATAATAAATGATACTAGGGATGTGAGCAGTAAGCCTGCTTCATTAAAAAGCAAAACAACTCTCACCTTATCGATCAGATCAAGCTCCAGCTCTTGTATGTCCGACACCCTGAGGTGGGCCACTGCTGGACCCAAGAAAGCCAAGCACAGGTCATAGACTTCCAAGGTGAGGAATCCAGGGTGTGTTGGAACCACCTGGAAGGAAGATGATCGCTGGGTTCAGAAGCAAATATGCTCAAGCACAATCATCGCAACCGTTTCCACGCAAAGAGGAAAGTGCACCGTCTGCCTTCCTTTGTCGCGGGAACATATTGCAGGCACAGCACAGGATGCACCCTTAATACGGGGTGTTTCCGTTCAGGGCAAACTAGGTAACTAACAAATATTAACTGACAAAGAACAGTATTCAAGTTGGTTGAATTCAAGTACAATTCAACATATATGCTGGCTTTCAATGAGGAGCGGGAAGTGGATTTCATGAAGAAAATCAAGTCTGTTTATGTAGTCATCACCAGTGGGGCATGAGAAGGATTGAGTGTTGAGATAGTTTAATTTGACTTCTTGTGCACAGGCTCACTATGAGTTGGAACCAATTCGATAGCACCTAGCAACAACAACAACAACAACAACTCTAGGTCCCATACAACAGCATGTGTTTCTACATCCTTCATCTGCACATGGGCCTCCGTTTCCGCTATGAACTAATTATCCAATATACTCATGTATACGCCAAGTTTTTCAGTACATTTTTAATGCAGCTTTTGTGGTAAAATTAGGTGCCTTGGCTGATATTCGGGTCAGCTTATACTCAAGTATATACGGTAACTAATTAATTTTTTTAGCTTCCGCTTAATTTTTTTTAATTGAAATCATTTTATTGGGGGCTCGTACAGCTCTTAACACAATCCATACATACATCCATGTGTCAAGCACATTTGTATATATGTTGCCATCCACGTTCTTAAAACATTTGCTTTTTCTTTTTAAAATCATTTTATTGGAGGCTCGTACAGCTCTTAACACAATCTATCCATCCATCCATCCATCCATCCATCCATCCATCCATCCATCCATCCATCCATTGTGTCAAACACATTTGTACATTTGTTGCCATCATCATTCTCAAAACATTTGCTTTCTACTTGTGGCCTTGGTATCAGCTCCTCATTTTTTCCCTCCTCCCCCAGTCTCCCTCCCTCACGAACCCTTGATAATTTAGAAAATTTTTTTTCCATGTCTTACACTGACCGCTGTCTCCCTTCACCCACATTTCTGTTGTCTGTTCCCCTGGGAGGGGGTTATATGTCAATCCTTGTGATCGGTTTAGTTTCTTCTTTTAAAAGGAAACATTCTGACAGCAATTAGTTAATGCCTTTAAGCTGTTAGAAGAGAAGGGAAGACACAAGAAGGGGCCAAGAAGTTCATGGAAAAAAATAGAATTAAGAGATAATAAAACATTTCCAAGTACTTTTGGTGATGTGTTGGGTTGTGATCTAAATGGTCAGCAGTTTGAAACCACCAGCAGATCCAAGGGAGAAAGACTGGGCTTTCTACTCCTGCAAAATTACAGTCCCAGAATCCTACAAGGGGTCGCTATGAGGCAGCATTGACTTGACGGCAGTATCATTATCAGTAGTTTATTACTACAAGTCAATTAAAAGCAAATATTTTGGCTTATCACCTCTAGAGTCAGCTTGATATACTGAGTTGTCACATCATGGCTGAAAACACCCAATACTCAAGTTGTAATGTCAATAGCACATTTAAATGTCTACAGAGTTATGCATCGGGGCATTTCTGGAAATGAGCTTCCAATAAAATGTCTCTTATACAGTCTCTTTGTGCCCCTCCCCAGACCATTTTATTAGGAGCTAATCCAGACATCATACCATTTCATGGTTCAACCACATCAAGCAGTATTGTACAATTGCTACCAAAATCAGTTTCATACATAGTCTCTTTTTAACCAGAAACAAGTACTGATCAAAACAAAAACAATACATCTCACTTTTGGATGAAGCAATTATATAAGTTAAAAATAAAATGCTGGGAGAAGAGAGGTTACTGTTGTAATAAGTCTCTGACCCTCGATGGGATTTTCCAGTCATTCCTCTAAGAATGAATTTTGGCTTAAAATCATCTATCAGGAAACTCACTTGGACAAAACTTTCTGATTCCAGGTAAGTGACAGTGGCAATGTGCTGTTCACTGCTGTTGACTAAAAAATAGCCAGATCCCTCCACAAGGCTAAATATTTCCTATGGAAAAAGAAAAGAGACAAATAATATTCAACCCCCTTTGTCCTATGAACAATTCCGAGGAAGTATTTCCCAGCTCCTTAAGAAGGAGGAGGAGCCCCGGGGTGCCGTGGATCCCTGTTGGGGGTGTGGTTGTACCCTTCAGCCGCTCTTCCGCAGAAAGACCTGGCTCTCTCGGGAACTCAGGGTGTTTCTGCCTGTCCTAGAGGGTCGCTCAGAGCAGACATCAATGGCAGGAAGTTTGGTGTTTGGTTAAGAAAGAAGAATTAGATCAGGATTTCAACCCAATTCGGTCTGGTTCAGCATGTTGTGGCTGAGGAAGCAGCGTTCGAATGGTCGGTCCCCAGCTTTAAAATGTGAGTGAACTGGAATGCTAAGCCCTCTGCAAAAGGGAGGGCACAGGGTGAGTTACATAGCAACCAAATCTTTTGACTGATGACAAATAAAGGCTCTTGGCTAAAAGACATAGGCAGACCATGCTGCTTTGAATGCCACCGTCCTGGCAATAATCCAACCCCTCACACTAGACTTTTCAGAAGGCTCACTACCTTGTTCCTGAGTCTTTGACCTGTAATTTTTCCTGTTTTAGAGTTCTAGATCACCCAAATTAAAAATAATTAAATAAAATTAACATTTATATTTAAATCTGTTCTAATTTTGCTTAATCGGCTATGACTGAGCCCAATTCAAACAGGTTCAAAGATCTGGATTAAAGTCAGTGGAAGAAAGACAAAACATGACTTCTGAAGTATTAGAACTTCTGAGATTATTACATCTGAATATTATATATGCATCCCTTTTGGGATTTTTTTTTCAGTCCATATGTAAGCATTTCAAAATGATCCTGTGAAGGTTAATAGTCCAGTACTCTCTCCTTCATATGATTACAGTTAACCAGAACACGCGCCGCTTCTACCTTGACATCGGGGTGGTCGTAGATGGTGGCATTCTCGGGCAGGACAGTTACATCATCCACCAGGAGCAGCTCCACAGCTGCCGAGGGGGGCAAGTTCAAAAGCTCCTAGGAATGGAATAAGAACCCAGGGGTGAGTATCCATTTGTCATTCCGTGCAGCCCAGTGAGGGAACAGTCCCATGTTCTCTCCAGTGCCAAAGATCACAGACCCACCGAGGTGATTGTTTTCACACCGCCACTGGTTGTGAGCCAACTCTACAAGAATGATCCTAATTTTTAGTCATTGAATTTATACTTTTAATCCTGATTAAATGGTAGTCATCACTCACCTTCGGACTGTTCTTCTCAGAATAGCCCACAAAACTGACCGTAACGAGGACAGTCCCTTGTAGTTGATGCACTTTCAGGATCTGATGGCCTGGAAGCACAGACGAATAACAGCCCGTGAGAAAGGTGACAAGAGTATCTCCAGAAAACCAAATTCCGCCCTAAAATTTCCCAGAATGGTATTGTATTACAAGGCTGGGGGTGATCCTGGATAACCAACCTCGCCTCTCCGTTTCTTTATCAAGGGGGTGCCGGACAAAATCTAAAACTCTTTACAGATCTGATGGGTTGTGAGTCCAAAAATAGATAGGCCATTAGTGCCCGAGGAGATTTTTGTTTGGATTCTCGCAGGAGAGAGAAATGAAAGGACAGGCCTCTGTGACCTTTCATGTTTCTCCTCTGATCTTTGTATGCACATGTCCTGTTGCTCCCTTACTCAGTAATTTTAAGGGGCTGTCAGGGAGTCCTGGAGGTGCAGGAGGGTCATTTAAAATGGCTAATTATTCCTTCAGGAGACCTGGGCGTGCAGGGGTGCGGGACTTGGTGCTAATGGAAAAGAGGGTTTGAACCCCACAGCCACCCCACTGGGGACAGATGCGGCAGTCTGCTTCTGTAAAGATTTACAGCCTTGAAAGCCTGAAGGGGTGGTTCTCTCTGCTCTGTAGGCTCATCACGAGCCAGGATCCACTCCATGGTTCTGGATTTGTTGTTGTTTAACTATTTCTTATTGGAGCAAGTCCACACTCCTTAAAGTTGTAGAGAAAGTATACCTTAATCTGATCTGCTTTTCTCATTTGTTTGCTTTTCTTCTTAGATTTAATCAACAAGAAAATGCTGCTTTACAAAGGTCAATTCTTATTTTATCCTTAACACATGATGATCATGTCTGAATTTGTGATGCATTTTCTTATGCTGCTACATCTACTCCTTCAGCAGCTACTTATTAGGGTTTGCGATATGTTAGGCACTATGTCATGTGAAGAAAACACAACCCTTGCCTTCAAAGAAACACAGAGTTGAGTGAGGGGTGGCTAAGCAACCATGCAGTCTACTAGAGGTAAGTCTATTACAGAGGTGTGTAAGGAGTACTATGAAAGCACAAGAACGAATAAAGAAAGAAAAAATGCACAAAACTGGAAGTGTAAACCCAAAAGTCAGACCTGACTTACAGCGACCCCATAGGACAGAGTAGAACTGTCCCTGTGGGTTCTGGAGATGTAACTCTTTCTGGAGCAGAAAGCCTCCTCTTTCTCCCTTGGAGCCAGGAACAACTGCTCTTGTGGCTAGTGGCCCAGTGCATAACCCACCGGCCACCAGCACCTGCTGACTGTGGGCCCCGGACACCCAGTGCATAACCCACCGGCCACCAGCACCTGCTGACTGTGGGCCCCGGAACAGACAACTGGGCTCCCAGAGGAAGACGCCAGCCCGACGAAGACGCGGAAGATGGTGTTTTCAGGCTAGAGAACACACGGAGTCTGCAAAAGGAGATAGGCTGTGCCAGTAGCACCATTTAAAGAAAAATAATAAAGGAGACACGCTAAGGTGCGGGTGAAGATCTAAAGTTACTGAGTGTGGGCAGAAGTAGGGTGTGTGTGGAGAAGAACAAGTGAAGCCCAAGAATTAGGCAGGGACTGGCCTGCTGAATTCCGCCGTATAAGCTTTATCCTGAAGACAACAGAGCGATTGTGGAGTCAGGAGGCTTTGCAGCAGAAGGCTTGCTGCTTTATCTATGTATACTTTTCATCTCAAAGCCAACCACTGCACTTTGAACACAGTATGGGCACCACACATGTTTGGGTAAATTTACAATATGGGGATGATAGTGAGACAAAGCTTTAAAAAGGGCATGGGAAGGCAAAGGCAAACAGGACAGAGAGAACAAGCCAGCAATTCACAGCGGTGAGACCTACGGAGACTTTATAAAGTTCCCAGGAGCCCCCAAACATGAGCTTGTAATTCCAACTCCCTGTGGAGTCTCTGAGGGTCCATGGAAATGCGAAGGAAAGTACTATTTTTTTAAGCGCCAAGTTTCCTAGACCTTCCAGAGATACCACCAGGAAAGACGACTTTGGGTCCCACTTGTTTTAGGGTTCAAAAGAGACCCCATCTCAAGTATAATTTAAAGAACATTCACCAAATCTTAAAAGGGGCAAAGACAACACAAAGACACAGACCCATCATCCGGATGAGGAAGGTCATTAGCAGGAGGTCAACATGACGTCTCAACAAAAGGGTTTTAAGAGAAAGATGGAGATTTGTATTTTTGAAAGGTCCCTCTGGACAAAGGAGATTAGCTAGACGGCTACTGTGGTAATCCAGGCAGAGGGAAGGCGGGCAATAGTGATTCAAAAAGAAAGAAGAACACTAAGAAGATGACAACGATGCAGTTGGTGACAACCGGTAGACGTCTTAAGGACTATTTCTTTCTTCTTTACTATTTTTCACACCGACAAACAATTGGTCTTTGCACTAGATTGTCTTCTTGTTTGAGTTAAGCATTTAAACGTGCTCTTTGGTTCTAAATTCCGTGTGGGAACTTGTGGTTGTAATCTCTTCAATTTCTCCTTCTCTAGTGTCCCTGGTCGAATGGATCCACCACCCAGACCTGACCGTGATCCTTGGTACGACTTTCTTTCACACCTCCCTCAACCCGCCGGTGGGAGGTACATGGCCTGCTGTATCCATGCCCTTGGCATAGCCCCCGCCCACCTGGACTCTGGGTCTGGCCCGGGAACTGGCTTTGTAACTGAGATATCAGCAAACGAGATACAAGCAGCTTGAGAAACGCTTGCTCACGAGGGCTCGTCACCCTCTTGTCACCTCACCGGACACCGTGTGTCCCTCTGTAAGCCACGCTCACGCATGCTGGGTATTTTCTTCTTCTACCCTCCTCGGCAGGTCACAATGTAAAGGTTACTGTCTCAGGACCAGCAAGGTCTGTCCCTCTGTCCTCAAAGCACCTCGTATTTCCCATTCAGAGCGTCTAACACGACTATAATGCTTAAAAGTCTGGCTTCTCTAAAAACAAGACAAAACACAAAACAACAAAAAGCCCCCCCAAAAAACAACACAAAAAGTCTGGCTTCTCTGACTAGGTTGTAAATCTATAAGGACAGAGGGCTTGTCTGTGCCATTTAACCGGACATCTCCAGTGCCGAGCAGAGGATCTCACATGTAGTAGCCACTCAGTAAATATTTTCTAATGAATCAACGGCTCTGCCACAATATTAGGCAGATAAGAGGCAATCAATCCATATTCTGAGATGAATTTAATTTTACGTTCTGGTGAGAAATGTTGGATCCTAGACCTTAGGTTTGTGAACAGGGCTTATTCCACCATATCTTTTCTGAAAAATACAAAGATCAAAGGCGGTACGTAATAAAATAAAATTAAAATACTTGGTACAAAGGAGATTTCACAAGCAAGGGAAAGGACCTGTAACATGTCACAGTACCGTGTAGCCGGGTCTGCCCACTGCCGTCATCCTTTGCCACCATGTCCATTGACGTGTGATCTTGGAAACGGGCTAATGTTTCGTTGGAAGATCTCCATTCGAGCATTAGTGAACTGAAGTTATCAAACTGTCTCCTGTGTTGGTCAAACACGGCCAGTTCCAGGACAGTGTCCCTGAGGCTCGATACAGGAATCTGCGACACAAGAAAAGTTGAAAATAGGTCATGGTTCGACAGCATGATAACATGGATACTAATGTGGATCACTGAGCAGTACTTGTACAGAATGGCAAATGTTTTGTTACATACATATTTGTCACCATTAAATAGAACGACCGACCCAGAAAAAGGGGTCATCAAGCAAAGAACTGAAGAAAACATTTTTGAAAAAGAACAAAACGCCCAACGGCTTTTGGAGTAGTGACTGGCGCTAGATCTGGGATGGAAAACGTGCCGTCTCTGCCCAGCCTCGGAGGGCCGTGCCAAGAGGACTAGGGAGCCTTCTCGCAAGGGCTCCCGGGAGCCAAGAAGGGCTCATTGGAGCACGGAGAGGAATGATGGGCGTAGTGGATTGCAGTGCGCTGAGTACAGTGACCCCCAAACAGCCACGAGGGGCCCTCCCCGCCCCCACAGGATGAGAAAGGAAGGAATAAAGTAGGGGAAGTTCACACTAGAACAAACGCCTGGAAGTGGATCCAAGTCCCTCCTTCCGGTTCTTCACCAGCCGGCAGAGTGGAGTCTGGTACCCAAGCCTCACAGCCTTCGTGGTGTCCGTGCAAGGGGCTTTCCCTCCTCTTCCATCCCTTCCCCTTTCCCTCCTGTGTCAGTCTGGGTACTTTAGAGAAAAATCCACAGAAACTCACGCATAAGAGAGTTTTATATAAAGGTTAAGTGCACATCAAGAAAACATCCCAACCCAGTGCTGCCCAAGCCCACAAGACCAACATTAACACATTATCCCATATGTCCAACACCAGTCCACAAAGTCCTCCTCCAGCTCACAAAACAGACGCAATGATGCCGACGGTAGGAGGAAAGCTGAGTCAGTGAATGTGTAAGCATCTCAGCACTGGCAGGGGTCTCCACGTGGCTGCTCCAGCACCCAAGGCTGCATCGGGGTAGGTCCATGTGGCTTCTCAGGGATGTCTTGCAGGAAGTGAGCCTTGCCAGCTGAAGCAGGGAACTGACTAAGGCAGCTGCACCCTGGTCCGACCATCAGAAAGCAAGAGACCTAAGAACTAGAAAGGCGAGGCTCACCGAGCCATTTATCCCCAAATTAACCCCACATGTGCTTATAGGCCGGGTTGGCACAATTAACTAACTCACCTCCCAACTCTGGTCAACCATCATTAGCTTTTTGTTTCTGTGCGTCTGCTTACTTCATGTAAGTGAGACCATAGGGGTGGGGGGGGGGCTTCAAAGATTCATGGAGAAATTCCATTTTCTCACAAACGTTTGCAGCCACATTCATATGTGACTCTGTGGCTGACATTTCACTCAGTGCAATGTTCGCAGGTGCACCCATGCCGTGGCATGCGTGACGTACATCTGCTGCATGAGAGCTCTTTAAAGAGCTGAAAAGCAGGGAGGTTACTTTAAGGATTAAGGTGCACCTGAGCCAAGCACTGGTATTTTCTGTGGCTCATATGCATGTGAAAGTTGGACACTGAATAAGGACAACCACAGAAGGATCCATGAGTTTGATTTATGGTGCTGGTGCAGAACACGGAAAGTCCCACGGACTGCCAAAATAACGATCAGATCTGTCTGGGGAGAAATACAGCTAGAATGCTCCTGAGAGGCAAAAAGGGTAAGACTTTATCTTATGTGCTTTGGACATGTCAGGAGAGACCATCTGGAGAATGTTTCCTGGAGAAGGACATCGGATTTGGTAAAGTGGAGGGCATCCAAAAAGAGGAAGTGAAACCCAAACCAAGAACGCGCACTCCGGACAAGATGGATGGACGCAGTGGCAGCAACAGTGAGCGCCAACCCAAAGCCGACCGAGGACGGCCCTGCACCAGGGAGTGTGGTGGTCTGGTTGCTGTGAGTACGAACCGACTCGATGGCACCGAACCACGACGCAGATAGGAACCCTGGTGGTGGCGTGGTTACATCTGGGGCTGCCGACCACAAGGTCAGCAGTTCAAAGTGAACAGCTGCTCCACAGGCGAAAAGGAAGCTTTCTACTCTGGCAAAGAACTGCCCTGGGGGCAGTCCCACGCTGTCCTCCAGCATCGCTGTGCTGCAGAATCTGCTCGGTGGCAGCGAGATTGCTTGTGAGAGGCTGGGCACAGCAAAGGTTGGCACAGGGCTGCTAATCCAAAGGTCGCCGGTCCAACCCAGCTGTGCCACGGGAGAGAGCCGT
>NW_022111325.1:656107-681462 GCF_000313985.2 Echinops telfairi
CCCCCCCCCCTTTTTACTGTGATTTAGGTAAGAGTTTACTGAGTAAATTGGGTTTCCATTCATCTGCATTTTGATTTGTGACATTGATTGCAATCTCCAGGTTGTAACAGCAGGTTTCCTAGCTCCTTCCTGTGATTACTGTTTCCATCTGTCCTTCCTGCCTGCTGAGTTTCAGCGCTGTGCAAATGCAGCTCTTTGGTAGGCTGTCTGAAGCAGCGCGTTCTTGTTCACTTGAGAGCCTTGTTTATTATTTGGCTGAAGTTTTTTAAAAAAGCAGATTATTAATATATAATTCCCATGTTGTATGATTCAATAGTTCAGTCACATTCCAGAGAGTTGTGCCATCATCACCACGATCAACATCAGGACATTTTCTTCTCCTCGTTGTTGTGAGCGCTCCATTTCCCCCAACCTCCCCTCTCACATCCCCACGAAACCATCAACCCAGCTATTTGTTCTTGCAATTCTTCTGTATATATGAATTCTTTTAAATGGGAAAAAAGGACATTGACTGAAAATAACATTAGAGGGATAACTTTTATTCTGTCCCATTCTGGTTGCTTTGAAAAATGAATCACTCTTCAACTTCAGATAAAAATTTTAATGTGAAATTTGCTTTCAGGGGAGAGAGAGAGAGAATATCCCAATCTGTTACATTCCTACTGCTGTGCTCTTGCAATAAAAAGGTAAGGTGGCATACAAATTAGCAACATGGGCTTTGTAAGCAGACAAACCCTGTTACTTCCTAGCTCTAGTACTTGGGGGGAATTACTCAACCTTTAAGAGCTAGAGCTAATTAATAATGTGAATTATTAATTGTTGCATTCCACAGAACCCATGCCTCATTATTTCCTCATTCTTTGTTGCCTACTAGCTATGTTATCCCTTATTGCTATTTTTCATGGTGGATTTGGATAGAGATGAATTTCATTACTTATTTATAATGCTAATGGAAAATCTGGCAGGGAATATTAAAACAGTCTATTGTCTTAATCACACATGGACCATGTATGAAGTCATGTCACTAGGTGTAGCCCAGTCTAACTCGATTTAATCACTTCTTCTCAGGCACGATCAGAGAACAGGGAATAACAAACCACATCGTTCTCTTTAATAAGACAACAGCTATTTTGCAGACAAAAATGAAGCAGAGAAGACCAAAGGGCTAAGTTAGTTGGAAACACTCAGTGCTTACCAGTTGCTTGTTGTGCTGTGGCAGAGGACATGGATGGGCACCAGCTGGCACCTCGTACACTGGAGTTACCGACATGCTGGCAGGGTAGGCACATAGGAAACGCACCTGCACAGCTTCTACAGCTGGACTGGGGTTCAGGACACCTGGGTGATTTCCAATTCGAAATGTCAGAACCTTTGAGGAAATACCAGAACACGAGAGAGTTGTGGGTAGAAACCTAATGTCAGTCAAACCAACTGAAGAATATTAGAGTTATTCAAAATCTTATCTAAAAGAGTCCCATTTGGACACAATAACTAGACAAATTCCTTGAAGGCATTAGAATTCTTGATTATGTGGGCTATTAGGAATTAAGGTTGTCATGAAAATTTGAAAGCCAAGGGAAAATAAAGCACATCTGTACATTCATTGCCCTCATCATTCTCAAAACATTTGCTCTCCACTTAAGCCTCTGGCATCAGCTCCTCATTTTTTCCCCTCCCTCCCCACTCCCCCCTCCCTCATGAACCCTTGATAATCCATAAATTATTATTTTGTCATATCTTGCCCTGTCCGACATCTCCCTTCACCCACCCTTCTGCTGTCCGTCCCCCATGGAGGAGGTCACATGTAGATCCTTGTAATCGGTTCCTCCTTTCCAACCCACCCTCCCTCTATGCTCCCGGTATCGCCACTCACACCACTGGTCCTGAAGGGATCATCTGCCCTGGATTCCCTGTGTTTCCAGTTCCTATTTGTACCAGTGTACAGCCTCTGGTCTAGCCAGACTTGCAAGGTAGAATTCGGATCATGATAGTGTGTGTGTGTGAGGGAGGAACCATTTAGGAACTAGAGGAAAGTTGTATTTTTCATCGTTGCTACATCGCACCCTGACCGGCTTGTCTCCTCCCCGAGACCCCTCTGCAAGGGGATGTCCAGTGGCCTACTAATGGGCTTTGAGTCTTCACTCCGCACTCCCCCCATCATTCACTAATTTACTTTTTAACCCTTCTCTGGTGACTAAGCAGACTGCAGGAACAGAAGTCAGGGAGCTTCAAAGGGGTAGTTTGGCCTTAGATGACCCACGGCTAGACGTATAGACAGTCATGTTCACTACAGATATTAGAAACCTGAGCAGTACCCCATAAAGAGGAGCACAGCACTTACTAAGTTCCAATCTCACGTGGACTCCCTGCAGTCTGAGGAGTCAGGCCCTGTCTCAGTCATTCCCAACTAGTCAAGCTGCAAGCAGAGCCCAGCTGTGTATAGGCGGAAACGACACAAACCCGACTCTATCACTAAAGACAAACAGCACTCCTTCCACTGATAAGGATGACAACCGTGTTAGGGTTCTTCTCAGCATACAGCTGACCCGTTTCCTAAAAGGGCTGATCTCTGCTTCACAATCTCAGGAGGCGGGAGACCCAAGAGCGTCTAGTCTGATAGCAAGGAGGTGAACCCGAGCGATTGAGTCGAAGGGGAGAAGAACTCACTACTCCCAAACGATCGTGATTCGCTCAGTGCGGGTGCTGTTAGGACCCTCACATGAACAGAGTGGAACTTCGATTTGCTCAGTGAGGACACACTGAGAGTCCTCATGTGAACAGAGGGAAGCCTTTGGGTACATTTAAAGGACCGTTGTTGCCCGCCGTCAAGATGGTAAGGTTATAAAGAGGTTCTCTGATCAGTAATTGGAGTTTTCCTATTTAGCCTATGAACTAAATCCCCTGGAAACGGCAAAAGAATGGGTTGAAGTTCAAACGATTTAGATTATTATTGTTAAAAGAGAGGTTTCAGAAAAAAGGCCAAAACCGTTTTCCTACCTGTTCCCCCAAGTCCAGGCACAGGACCCGGTAGATGTACTGGTGCTGTTTCCTCTTGGTCGGCAGTCGGACTTGTGTTATTTGGATCTTTTCGGTTTTCTCTGTGCTCAGCTCCAGAAAGAACCGTGAGGGCTCTAGGACCCATGGGAGAGGGCCCCCCTCAAAGAGCATTTCCTTCACTGACTTCCATGTCACCAACGCTGCAGCCACGGGGTTCACAGCCTGTGATGTCAACAACAAACACAAGTCTGATTGGTTAGGGCATTCATCTGAGCCTTTTCTAAAATACTACAACTACTACTTAAAAAACAATGATCCAATGGGAAAAATCATCTGTAACTTATCAAGGGTTCGTGAGGGAGGGCAGGTGGGGGAGTGAGGGGGAAGAAATGGGGAGCAGACATCAGGGGCTCAAGAAGAGAATTCTTTGAAAATGATGATGGTGGCCTATGTGCAAATCTGCTTGACACACTGGAGGTATGTATGGATTGTGATAAGAGATGTAAGAGCCCCCAATAAAAGTATTAAAAAAAACAAAAAAAACCCACCTCAATAATCTGAAATTACTGAAAACGATACTAGACTTAATTCCCAATGACAGCGACATGTGTGCCATGCCTATTACTTGAAAAGTTTTTCAACCTTTATTAAATCATATCCTACCTATGATTCCAGCCTAACTCATGTGTCACCTGATCCAGTCATTTTGTCCAGTCCCTCCGGGCCCTAACCACTGCCCCACCCCCTAGGTTGTTACAACACTCATCTGTAGGCCTCTCCATCCCCTAATGCTATTGAAATGCTTCACATACTTCCTATGCGCAAGTCAAATAAGATGTGTTACGTGCTCTAGTTATGCAAACTCCTTGACATATACCGCACCTTCCTCGGTGTCTAATTTAAAAGGAAAAATCTCTTTACTGATTTTAAACAGATATTTTCCTAAAGTATCCAAGGAGGAGAAGATCGTAGTAACATGAGTTGGGATGGACTTGATGCCGGAGAGGTTCTTTGAGTTTTACACCTCCTTGCACTTCTCAAAGCCCCTTCACCTTAGAGATGGATGAGACCAGGGACATTGACCCACGGATTCAGAGGGGACGCATCCCATTGACAGATAAGTTACCATTTTCTTGGGCTTTGACGCTTTCCCAAAACGTTCCTTACTTTTGTGTGATGCATAATTTATATAAATAGCGACTAAAATAACCTACAAGGCTGAAAGGTGCCAAAGGGTCCCCTTCCTTAGTATAGAAAATGATCTTTGGCGAGAACATCAACAGGTAGGGTTCCTTTGTTCTAAATCTGATGGGGTGGCAGTGACAGAGCTGTATAAAAACCTAAACAGCAACACTGAGGTTTGATGAAGCTGTAGCTCTAAAAACAAATGAGTGGTGAAAAAAAAGCAGACACAAAAATCATATAGACACTCCAAGCTAGGAAGCCCCTGGGTGGACAGGTGGGGCTCCCAGAAAAGAAATGCTTGTTTCTTAGCCTAAAATCACTGTTTTTCCAGGGGCTTGAACACTGTTTATAGAAAAACACCAAAGCTTAAGATCCACAATGCATTACGTCTATAAACAGAGAAGCCACACCATTGAGATCAATGGAACGTGAAGTTCCTGGGGGCGGCGGGTGGGGGCACTAAGGAAGGCAAGGCTCCTCTCACCACATGGAAGTTTGAGGACGCTGCAACTTGTAAGCCGCCGGGAGTTCACCGTCACGCTCTTCACCTTCACCTTCCGGGTTTTATCCAGAAGATCTCTGCGTGTTTGCAGTTTCTTCTCCACAACCAACAATTCCTTGTCTCTTTCACTCCGCTGGATCAGGGATTATATTGCTTTTGCTTTTTTTTTTAGCGGACTGCTTACATTGAGGTTCCTATTGTGGGTCGACCCAAGACTTGATCGCCTACTGCTGGGGCTGCTCGCAGGTGAGGTGCAACATCAAAGCGCTCGACCTCTTTTTTGAAAAATACGGGAGGCGTCATGAATGTGCGTGTCATCCTTGCCCGCAGGGGCCATGCGAATCCCCTCCTATCGTTGCCTTGTGGTCGACGTGCTGCCGGTGCGAACCCAGAGCCACTCACCTTCAAGGGTTCATAAGCAGCAAAGGTGGCGCTACTCTCCAGGCGCTCTCCACAGTCCCTCGCGCTCACGGTCACCAGCGTGTGGCCCAGCGATCTGGCCGCTATGTGTGCACTGGAGCAGTGCGCCGCCCCCGGTTTCCGAGTCCCTGCGAATCAACCACATGGCCTCAGCGGGGCAAAAAGCAGGCCGTTTTCAAAGAAACGAGGCTGCAGAATCAAGGGTCTCAATGCACCGAAAGCATCATCTGGATCTCATGCTAGCTACTGCCCAGACCACTGTCAGCCAGTCTCTTCCAACCCACAGTGACCCCACATGGCGTTTTCAAGATGGTTCTTTATGGGAGTAGACCGCCTCACCTTTCTCTCTGGTGAATCTGAGCCGCTCACCTTGTGGCTAGCAGCCCTTCGCCTGATCTACACTACTGCCAGCATTCTTTGTGCGGACCTCTACACTCCAACTGTCTGTATCACGTGGACAAGAGAACCTATCCCTCAGTCACCAACAGATGAGTGGAAGGGCGGTTGTGGGCATAGGGAGAACAGAACATTACATAGCCGTAGAGCGGAATGACGGTGTCGTACATGTCACAACATGGGTGAATCTTGAAAGAAAACGTTTTTCGGGGTGAAGTAAGTGGATCACACAAGGACAACCACTGTCTGACCCCGCCTACACGAACTCTCTAGAACAGGCAGGTGGGCGCTAGGGATGAGAGGAGAAGGGAAGGGAGAATCACGGCACACAGGGCGCTGAGTCTCTGCTGGAGGTGGTGACAAATATGAAACGACAGTGGGGATGGTGGCGCACAAGTAATATCACGGAATTGTACCTGCAAACATGTTGAAATGGCACATGTTGTGTTCTCTATACTTGCCACAATCAAAATAAGATGAAGCAGCTATTCTATTAACAGATAGATTTCATGTAAGACACAATTCTTTATATAATGAAGACACAAATATCAAGCAAGATACTGACCCCAAAGTCCTTAGAGTTTATAAAGGAAGATTGATCGTGTACAGAAATTACTTAAAATACTAGTAGAAAGTGATGAGTATTAGAGAAATTCACCAAATAGAAAGATTACTTCTGACTGAAGAGATTGAGGGAATATTAGAAATGCAGGCGAGGATGAACAAAGATCTGGAGCTGTAAATGAGTGTAAGAGGGAGCTGCAAGGGCAAATGTAACGAAATTAAAATATGAATTCAAGAAAAGTAGGCTGGGTCATATTGTAGCGGTCTTGAAGGGTGACCTAAGAATTTTCGTTCTTTCCTGGGCCATGGGGAACCTCTCAAATGTTTTGAGCAGAAGTAACATTAAAGCTGAGCTTTGTAAAGATCCATTTGGTACTGCGATTACCAACGGCAGGAAAAAATACTGGCTAACACACGTGTTGGCGCCGTCACTGTTAGATTTATTTCTGGGTATATTTGACCTGCTGATTCAAAAAATGGCGCTAGTTTTCCCCCCTCAGTTCTAGGTTTTGAGATACAAAGCAGATGTCAGGTTGCCCTGCACCACTTTTCACTACACTTGCTCATTAAAAATATCAGGATCTATCTTTTTAAAAACATATTAAAAATTAAAAGTATACTACTTAAAATCTACTATTTCATACCAAAAGCACATATTTCTGATACAACTCTCCAGTCAGTTGACACGCAAGAAGCTCCTTCTGCAAGACTGCCCAGAGTGGTTATCTGCCAGGACCACCCGCATCCGATTCCAGCCCTGGTCTGCCACGAGGTGTGCATCTCGTCTTCCCTGGTCTCCGACTTCCATTGTCTTGTCTTGGTGAAGTCTTCCACTTTGTTGTTCGCTTACGTCACCAAGGTGCTCTGGAACGCGATCTGAGCGTGCAGATAAAGGACTCTAACCCTCAAGTGACGGCCAAGCCCATTGAAATGAAAGAGCACATCCTCTACCGACTGTGGGACGTTGTCTGACAGTTTTTTTAACAAGAACAAAGGAGGACCAAGCACATGATTCTATTTCATTCACTGATGCTATGGAGTGTGCATCCTTTCTAAGTTGTCTGATCTGTGGACCATCGAAAATCCCTGCCTTGAGTTCTTCCATGGTGAGGTCCAGGTAACTGATGTGCTACGTATTCAATGCACTAACCGTTTTTAATCAAAGCTGTTACAAATGGTTTCATCAGGCCGATGTCGTGGTGGCAGTATGATTCTGTCTCGTGCTACCAAAGGTTCATTGATTACATTTTGTCCTCCAACCACCATATATTCCCTCGGAGGCTAATCTTTTCTTGCCCAAAGTTCATGTTTGGCTCTACTATCCTGAAGACATAGAAGCAAAGATTCTCTGTGCAGCCACTTTGTTGACCAAGAAGAAAATTAACCACCCTCAAGTCTACACAACCGCTCATTGGTGTTCTTGGTGATGTATCTTTTCCAAGGCTAGAGAGATGGCCTTGTATTCTTCTTTCGTTCTGGTGGAGTGACTGATTGGAATAGAACCCTTATTTGTTGCCCTTATTTAGAAGAACACATTTCTAACTATGTTTTGAACTGTTGATGAGAAGACGCCACTCACTTGGGGGTATATTCTGAAAGACCAATTTTTTTCAGAAGGTTTTCAACATCATTGCAGAGTACCGAGTTGTTGTCTGTGGTAAGGAATGGCAGCAAACTCTTTCTCTCCTTTGGTAAAATGTAATTTTGGTTCCAGGCTGAAGCACATTCGTTCTGTTAGTCTGGAGGCAAGCAATTCAGAAGAATCTGGAAAGATTTAAGTCCCTGATCAGATGGTTCAATTAATTCTGGTCAAGACATCCAGGATGTGAAATTGTTTGGAAAGCACTGTCATCACCCCCACTTTGTTTAAACTGTGCAGGAGCAGACATGCAAGACTCAGCCTCTGCGAGCTCTGGTAGTTTACAGAAGGGGGATGAGTACATGATCTGAGTGCAGAACAGTGTGCACTGAAGGAGAGGGAGTGGATGAGTACTTGTGAAACCAGGGTCATTATACACCAAAAAAGTGGGAAATTTAAATACCTACATTTCCCATTCAAACAAGGAAGCTTATTATGATATCCTGATTCTGCCGAGGAGATCTTTTAAAGAGTGGACTAAAATTGTACCAATTTGACCATATTTTTTTTTATGACCATATTTAAGAAACCAGAGCTGATGCGCTCTGTCCACTGCAATTGAGCAGGCCTAAGAACCAAGACACAAAGAAATGTGGCTGTTGGGCTGTGATAATTCGAAAGGCATTCTAATGACCTGAGAGGTAATGAGGGTCTAAAAGTCAGGAGCAATATCATGCGAACAGAGGAGAGAGGGAGGTAAGAGATATTACAGCAGCAACAGCAGGAAGAAGACCGAGTTGATGCTAACTCTATCGACAGATGCATTGAACTCTATAACTAGATGTCCGGTGAGAATTGCAAGAGTTAAAAATAAAAAGTATTCAGACAAGCAGCCATCTAGCAGAGAAGCAATAAGCCCACATGGAAGAAGCACACCAGCCTGTGCGATCATGAGGTATCACTAGGACCAGGTAACAGGCATCAGAAGACCCCAAACAAACAAACAAAACCATATGGTTGAGAATGAGTGGGGTTGGAGCAGAGACCTGAAGCCCATCTGTTGACAATGGGACATCCCCTCACAGAGGGGTCACAGAGAAGGGATGAGTCAATGAGGGTGCAGTAAAGCACCGATGAAACACACAATGCTGCTCTCATTCCTTGAGGCTTCCTCACAGCCCCACTGTCATGACCCCAGCCCTGCCTTTCACTGTGAGCTAGACCACAGCACGTGCACAGGTACAGATAAGAGATAAGAGCTCAGGACACGCGGAATCCAGGAACAGGAATGGGAGCAGTGATACCAGGAGAGCAGGGGGAAGGTGGGAAAAGAAGGGAGGGGAGGAAGGGGGAACCTATCGCAATGATTGACACTTAACCTTACTGGCCACCCCAGGGGTACGAAAAACAGAAACCATGGGGGAAGGGAGACAGTGGTGGGTGTAAGATAAGAAAATAATAATGATTTATCAAGGGGCCATGAGAGTTTGGGCGGGATGAGAGGAGCTGACACCAAGGGCTCAATAGAAAATAAATGTCTAGAAAATAATGATGGCAACATATGTACAAATGTGCTTGGTACAACTGATGTATGGATTGTTATAAGAACTCTAAGAGCCCTGGATAAAATGTTGAAAATAAAATAAAAAGTATTCAAAATGTTGCCTGGAAAATAGTAATCATTAGGTATATGCTTAATGCTTTTACTGCCAGTATTATTGATGGAAAAACAATAGATGAGACTCAAATAGGAAGTTCAATTTCAAGAAGCAATGTTGACCTTTATGGACAGCTTATTCATGTTCTCTTTTTCATTTCCACATAGTAAATGACACTCTTTAAACAATACAAACTGTCTCTGAGTGGATTCCAACTCACAGGGAACCTATAGGACAGCACAGGACTGCCCTTGTGGGGGTACGAGGCTGTAAATCTTTTCTTTTCTTATTAAAGACTTTAAAATACTTAATATTAATTTTTTAGTTAAATGCTTTCATTCGGGGCTCTTACATCTTATTCCAATCCATACATTCATCCATTGTCAAGCACATTTGTACATATGTTGCCATCATCATTTTCAAAGCATTGTCTTTCTACTTGAGTCCTTTGTATCAGCTCCTCATTTTTCCCCCTTCCTCCTCCACCCTCCCTCCCCCTTGAACCCTTGATAAATTATAGCTCATTATTTTCATATCTTACATCATCCTCTGTCATCCTTCACCCACTTTTCTGTTGTTCGTCCCCCTGGGAGGGGGTTATAGATCAATCCTTGTGATCGATTCCCCCCCTATTCCCCCACCTTCCCCTTATCCTCCTGGTATCTCTATTCTCAGTGGTGGTCCTGAGGGATCCTGGATTCCCTGTGTTGCGGACTCTTATCTGTAGCAGTGTACGTATTCTGGTCTAGTCCAATTTGTAAGGTAGAATTGAGGTCATGATGGTGGGGGGAAGAAGCATTAAATAACTAGAGGACAGTTGGATGTTTCATCCGTGCTATACTGCACCCTGGCTGACTCGTCTCTTCCTTGTGACCTTTCTGTGAGGGGGTGTCCAATTGTCTACAGATGGGTGCTTTGGGTCTCCACTCCGCCTGCACCCCCCTGACCCATTCACATTGGTATGATTTTGTTCTGGGTCTTAGATGCCTGATAACTGATCCCATCGACACCTCATGATCACACAGACTGGTGTGCTTCTTGCATGTGGACTTTGTTGCTTCTCAGCGAGATGGCTGCTTGTTTATCTTCAAGTCTTTAAAACCCCAGACACTGTATCTTTTGATAGCCGGGCACCATCAGCTTTCTTCACCACATTTGCTTATGCCCCCATTTTGTCTTCAGCGATCATGTTGGGAAGGTGAGCATCGCAGAATGCCGGATTATTAGAACAAAGTGTTCTTGTGTTGAGGGAGTACTGGAGTAGAGGTCCAATGTCCATCTGCTACCTTGATACTTAACATATAGATATAGAGACTGTAAATCTTTACAGAACAGGAAGCCTCGTCTTTTACCTGATGACACTATTAGAGGTATGACCTATCGTGTGAAAGAATGAAAGAGGAAGAGGCTGGAAACTGAAGACTTTCACAGGAACTGAAAAGTGCTATTGAGTAGTCACATTGAAATCCACGTTACTGAATTTCTGTGAAACGAGGAGTGTAACATTTACTACAAGGCAGTTCACAGAATAAAGAAAAGATACATAATAGGGAAATTCAAACTATTACCTGTAGTTCCTGAACTGGTGATTTGTTTCTTAACACAAAAACAGAGGAAGGATAAACATAAAAGCCTACTCTCACCTTCTTTGAGACTAGAAAAGACTCCTTGCTTATCCATGTTCAAATTCAAGGGTAAGTGAGAGCAGTCTGTGAATGCAAGGGTCTCTTTGGTCTCCGTGTTTACGTGATACATTGCGATGGGGATCTCTATAATCTGGCCAATTGCCACATCAGCATGAAACGGTAATAACTCCATTTTGTTCAGTTTCTGGACATATATCTGGAGGAAAAAAAGGAATTCACCTTTTAAGAAAGTTATATTTTTAAAAAAACTTAAAAACTATTCCTTAAATAGTTAAAACTTACAAGACTCTGTGCTAGGTAGGTACTGAATGTCTCTCTCTTTATTCCTAAATCAATTTATTTTTTAATCTCTCAAGCACCTACCACCATACGGCAGGGGTCTGGCAGACTACCCACCACATTCTGTCAGTTTGTCACACTCTGGTGGCTTGTGTGTTGCAGTGATGCTGGAAGCCATGCCCCTGGTAGTCACAATGCAGCGGGGTCACCAGCATGAACAGGGTTCAGCGGAGCTTCCAGACTAAGACCAGACCATGAAGGAGGACTCGGCTGCCCGCTTTGGAAGAAGAAGCTGCTGAAAACCTTATACTTGGCTTTGAAGCATTTTCAAACACTGAAAGCCTAAACCAAGGAAACGACATTGTTGCAGGTACTACTGGCAGATGGATCTCTCAGGTCCGAGGGCACTCAAACCGTGACTGAAGAGGAGATGGCTTCTTGGAGGGGAGTCGTGACATGAGTCCCATAATGCCTGTAGGAGGGGAGCCTTCAGGGTCTTCATTTGATGATGGGGCCCAAGTCAAGGTAAAGAGAAACAGCTGCAAAAATCTTCTAACGATTGGAACTTGGAATGTGCAAAGTCTGAATTGAGGAAAATTGGTGTGGTGTGATATAATGCTTTGTCAATTTGAGAGGATTATGAGTGAAGGGGTAGAGTCTAGCCTGTCAATCAGGTAGTAGCTTGATGACCTCATTCGGGAGGCGTTAAAGAAATAAATAGCTCGCTGGAGGCAGGACACCTGCTCACTCCCTGCGAGACATCCCTGAAGAAGACACATGGAGAGAGGCTGATGGAGCCACCTCTGGTGGAGAAGCCACGTGGGCAGCCCTGCCAGCACTGATATGCTTACAATGCCACTGGAGCCACAAGACTTTCCACCCACTGGCCTGTGATCTTCCTGCATTCGGCATCATTGCATGTGTTTCATGAGTCTGAAGAGGAATTTATAGATTGGTATCAGACATGTGGGCTAATATCAGGCTTATGGACTTGATCTGGACTGGGCTGTTTTCTCAATATTCAATTACTCTTATATATAAAACTCTTTCTTCTACACATGAGTGTCTATGAATTTGTTTCTCTAGTCCACCCAGACTACACAATTAGAAATAGTCAAAATGAAATGGAACGTATGTAAATCGATATCGTAGGTGTTAGTGAGCTGAAATGGACTGGTATTGGCCATTTTGAATCAGAAAATCACATGATTTACTATGTCTGATGAAACACAATAAAGAGGAATGGCAAGGCATTCATTGTCAGAAAGGATCTTGTTAAATCCATCATGAAGTAAAATGCTATTGGTGATCAGATTACATCTACCAGCCTTCAAGGAAAGCACAATAAAAGTATTATTCAAATTAATGCACCAACCACAAAGGCCAGTGATGAGGAAACTGAAGAATTCTACCAACGACTTCAGTCTGAAGTTGATCAAACATGCAATCAAGATGCTTTTATAGTTAATGGAAATTGGAATGCAAGAGTTGGAAACAAAGAGGAAGGAACAGTAGTTAAAATATGGACTTGGTGATAGAAATGAAGCTGGAGATCAAATGATAGAATCTTGCCATGACTTGTTCATAGAAAATACCTATTTTCAACAACACAAAAGTTGACTATAGATATGGACTTCCCCAGAAAGACTACATAGAAATTAAATTGACTACACCTGTGGGAAGACGTGATGGAGAAGCTCAAGATCAGCAGCTAAAACCTGACCAGGGGCCGACTGTGGAACAGATCATCAATTGCGCATATGTAAGTTCAGGATAAAACTGAAGAAAATTAAAACAAGTCCACGTGAGTCAAAATATGACCTTGGGTTTAATCCCACCTGAATTTTGAGGTCATCTCAAGAACAGATTTGACACATTGCACACTGATAGCAGTGTGATGACGGGTGGGAGGACATCAAGACCATCATTCATGAAGAAAGCCAAAGATCATTAAAAAGTCAGGAAAGAAAGAAATGATCAAAGTGGATTATCGGAAGAGACTGTGAAAGTTCCTATTAATGGTAGAGCAGCTAAAGCAATGGAAGAACGGATGAAGTCAAGGAGCTGAATAGAACATTTCAAAGAGCAGCTCGAGAAGACAAAGCCAAATATGATCATGAAATGTGCAGAGACCTAGAGTTAGAAAACCCACAGGGAAGAAGACACTCAGCACATGTGAAACGGAAAGAACTCAAGACAAAAAAGTCAAGCCTTGAATTGCAATTTTTAAAGATTTAATATTTGGGCAAAATATTAAATGATGCAGGAAGCATCAAGAGGAGATGGAAAGAAAACAGAGTCACTGTACCACAGAGAACTAGTTGACAGTCCAGCAAGAACCAATGGTGCTGAAGAAAGAAGGTTAAGCTGTCCTGAAGGCATCAGCCAGAAACAAGGCTCCAGGAATCGACAGAATACCCATTGAAATGTTTCAGAAAGCTGAAGAAACACTGGCAGCACTCACTCGTCAGGAAATTTGGAAGGCAGCTACCTGGCCAACTGACTGGAAGAGATCCATATTTGTGCCCATTCCACAAAAAGGTGACCCAACAAAATGCTCAACACTTCCACAAAAAGGTGACCCAACAAATGTGTGATACCATTGATATCACACACAAGTAAAATGTGACTTAAGATCGTCCAATAACAGCTGTAACAGCACATTGACAAGAAACTGCCAGAAATTCAGGCTGGATTCAGAAGAGGATGTAGAACAAGGATGTCAGATGGATCTGGGCTCAAAGCAGAGAATACCTGAAAGATGTTTACTTGTGTTTCATTAACTGTGAAAAGGCATCAGACTGTGTGGACCATAATAAACTGTGCATAACCTTGAGAAAAATGGGAATTCAGGAACATATCATTGTGCTCATGTGGAACCTGTACATGGATTAAGAGGCAGTTGTGCAAACAGAACAAGGGAATACTGCATGGTTTAAAAATCAGGAAAGGTGTGAGCCAGGCTTGTATCCTCTCACCTTATTTGTTCTTATCTGCATGATGAGCCAGTCATCAGAGAACCTGGATTATATGAAGAAGAGTACGGTATCAGGCTTATTAACCACCTGTGGTGTGCAGATGACATAACCTAGCTAGCTGAAAGTGAGGAGGACTTGAAGCACTTGCTCATGAAGATCAGGGATTGTAGCCTTCAGTATGGATTACCACTCAATGAAAAGAAGTCAAAAATCCTCACAACTGGACCATGATAAATGGAGAAAAGGTTGAAATTGTCAAGGATTTTGTCTTACGTGGATCCACAATCAATGCTCATGGAAGCAGCAGTCAAGAGCTCAAAAGATCTATTGTATTAGGTCAATCTGCTGCACAAGACCTCTTTAGAGTGTTGAAGAGCAAGGATGTTACTTTGAGGACTAAGGTGTGCCTGACCCAAGCCATGGTATTCTCCATTGCCTCGTATGTATGTGAAAGTTGGATGTTGAATAAGGAAGACTGCAGCAGAATAGATGCATTTGAATTGTGGTGCTGGTGAAGAATATTGAAAACGGACTGCTAAAAGGACAAACATCTGTATCGGAAGAAGTAAGACCAGAGTGCTCCTTAGAGGCAAGGATGGCAAGACTTTGTCATACATACTTTGGATAGATTTTCAGGAGAGACCAGTTCCTGGAGAAGGCCATCATGTTTAGTAAAGTGGAAGGGAGGTGAAAAAGAGGAAGGTGCTCAAGGAGATGGTTGACACAGTGGCTGCATCAACGGGCTCAGGCACAGGACAACAGTGGGGATGCAGGACGGTGCAGTGGTTTGCCTTCTGTCGTACATAAGGTAACAAACTACGGGACTTGATGGTACCTAGCAACAACATGGCAAACTACAGCCAGCTGTGACTATTTTTATAGTTAGCCAAGAACCATTTCTAAAAGGTTGTGAAATCAACGACGACGATGACAACAAAGAATTTGGGACCGCTCATTTTCTAACACCTTCTATCTGGCCCTTCACTTTTTTTTCTTTTCTTTTTCTTTTTTGCTGACCTCTGGCAAGAGAGGAGACTCTTCTTCCTCCATGCCTTCTAGTTTATCTCTTCTGTCACTTTATATAGATTTTTTTCTGCTGGTTCGGCTTCCTCGACACCTAATACACAGAGTCTATCTTGCTCTTCCAGGGAAATTTTATCCTGGAATGTTAAAGCTTCACTAGCCAATCATATGCTAACACGTTACATTTTTTTATCTCCAACCTTAGCTTTTCAGTTGAGCTCAAGACCCCTGTTTCCTGTTGCCCACATCCATTTGCATTATCTGCAGGTGAGTAATATTAAATACATCCCAAACTGAACTCATCGGTTTCTCCCTTTTCTGGGGTTCTCTATCCACCCAGCTGCCAAAGTTAGGAAGCTCCAAATAACCTGTGACTTGAAAAATTGTCACTTGAATGTTCCACTGGGCATCAAATCTGATTCAACAAGTCTGCAGCAAGCCCCAAGTGGTCCCCTTCATTCTACTCTGAAGACTCTTCCACGAATCCAGGCTTTGCTGGTTTGCCTTTCACTTGCCACCTTCAATCCGCTCTAGCCTAGTAGTCATTACGAACACAGCCATCTTTCATCCACTTACTTTTATTGTTCTATCTGTTACGATCTGATTGTAAAAATCATTTTAAAACTGAAACCCATAAAAAACCTATTGCCTTTAGTCAATCCCAGCTCCAAGGGACCCACAGTAAAAACCCTTTGACCTTGGCATAGCACAGATTTTACCATGGGACTGACCTGCTTAAAAGCCCAGGATGACTCCCTGCTGCCTACAGCAGGGGTCCTCAAACTATGACTCATGGGCCACATGCGGCCCACCGAGGACATTTATCCGGCCTGCTGGGTGTTTTTGCCCCGTTTTGTTTTTTTAATTCAAAATAAGATATGTACAGTGTGCATAGGAAGTTGTTCATAGTTTTTTATTTTTTATTTTTTGTAGTCCAGCCCTGCAATGGGTCTGAGGGACATGGAACTGGCCCCGTTTAAAAAGTTTGAGGAGCCCTGGTCTACAGGAAGGGCTGACATATGTTTATTGTCAAGGGACAGAGAGTCAACCTTCTATTGTTTGCAGGCCACACGTTCTCTAGCACAGTACTCAACTGTGCCGTCCTGTTCCGGGAGCAGACGAGGATAATCCATACACGAGTGGGAAGGGCTGTGTCCAATGCAACTGTATCTTCAAGAAAAGAAACAGAGCCAGACTTGACCCACAGCCTGTTGTGCCTCCTTTCTTCAGAGTCTCGTTCAAGTTCATTTCTCTTTCATCATAATCTCTAACTACTTGCCCTCAGGATGCTTCTTTTAAGAGCCACCATTACAGCTACACTTCAACAAGCTCTCAGCCTTCTACTACTTTATAACGCTTAACATGTCTTTTCCTTGAAATGTTATCTAACTTTTCAGGTGAATACATCTTCCTAATTAGACTTTAGAGGTTTAAAGGTAGGAATGATGTGCTATATTTCTCTGACTCTCCTGTGATAGACACCAAGTATGGTAAATACCTAGGAATTACCTAATAAATGCCCACTGGATGGTGACAAAATACTAAGGCCTGCAGTAACATGTATGAGGGGGCTTCAAAAAAAATTGTGGAAAAATTCCAGTATCCTTTCATTCCATTTCCAGGAACTTTTGGAATTCTTCTCATATTAATATATTCTGAAAGTGGGAGAAAAATCAGAGAATGGTAATAGAATACAGGAAAAAAGTGTTCTCAGTGTTTTTTAAACACAGTTGGCAAGCAAAAACATGATTCTGTAAATTAAGTTAATATAAAGCCTTTTAAAGATCATATGTATGATAATAATAATAGTTAACATTGAGTATTGAATATATGTCAGAATTGGGGTAAATATCAACTCACTGATATTTAAAAAAAATCATTTTATTGGGGACTCTTACAGCTCTTATAATACTCCATACATCAATTGTATCAAGCATATGTGTACATATGTTGCCATCATCATTTTCAAAATTTACTTTCTATTTGAGCCCTTGATTTCAGCTCCTCTTTTCCTTCCCTCCAGCCCCCCTGGTGACCCCTTGATAAATTGTGTTATTATTTCTTACACCGACTGCTGTCTTCCTTCACCCACGTTTCTCTTGGGTGTGGGGAGGTGTTATGTGTCAATCATTGCAATTGGCATCCCCTTCCTCCTCCCTTCCCCCCACTTTCCCCTCCCCTCCTGGTATTGCTACTCCCGTTTCTGGTCCAGAGTTTGTTTTTTCCTTTTTCTTTCGTTTAAATAGATTTATTTCTTGCAACTTTGCTCAGTTTAGAGGATGCCGTGGTGGTGGTGGTGGGGTGGTTGTTGGCTAGCTTTAATGGACAGAAGAGGATCCGAGGGAAATGGATATGCCAGGAAACACATATTCAGAGCGCAGGTCTGCTCCCTGGGCCTGACTGGCTAATGCTGGAACGCAGGCTCCTCAGAGAGCATCAGGGGTCCACTAACGGACACACGCGTCTCCTCCTGCAAATTACAGTGGGCAGACCAACTGACCTGGGAGCCCGCTGAGACACACAGGGGGCCTGGTCAGGAGAAAACACACGCACTCACAACGCAGTCCGTCTGGTGAGACCACATGTCCTGGAGGAGCCTCCCCTGAGGATCTTGCTCTCCCACTGCTTGGCGCTCCTCCACGTGCGGATGCACTGAGACAGCAGGTGTGCTGCAGTTGACAAGGGTTGGCCTTCTCGGAGCCCACCTCCAGGCAGACGCCACACACCACGTCCTTGCTGCGCGGGACCGGGAAGGAGAGCCCCAAGTCCTTCTCGTGGGCTTCCGTGCGCCATCTGACGTGCCGTGGGCGCTGGCAGCGTCCATGGGTGCAGCACCTACGTCCGCACAGGTCGCAGGAGTCCCCGTGGAGGTACCCACAGTCTCCCCGTAGCGGCTCTCGCCCACGGCGGAGGCGGCGGGGCACAGCTGCTTCTTGGGATCCATGGGCCGCTCTTTCCCCCGTGGCTCCGTGGTCACTGAGCCCTCCGGGGAGGCTTCAGGAGGGTTGTCCAGGGACAAACTCTGCGGCACTCGCCCAGTGCTCTGCACCTGCCCCGACAGCAGCCAAGTTTGGACTTCTCATCTCATCCACTTCAGACACTCATCTCCGCAGGTGGTCCAACTCCAGGTGCAAGGCCAGCAGACACAGCCGGGAGAGATGCTTCGCAGCAGTGGCCGCTTCTTCCTGCTTCCAGAGGGGTTTGTCAGGCCTGGATTCCATGCGTCCTGACCTGATACCTGTACCAGTGCACATGCTCCGGTCTAGCCCGAACTGAAAGGTAGGACGGGTCATGATGGTGGGGGGTGAGGAAGCCTCAAAGAACCAGAGGAATATTGTGTGTTTCATCAGTGCTATGCTGTGCCCTGGTTGACTCATCCCTTCCTTGTGACCCTTCTGTGAGGGGATGTCCTATTGTCTACAGATGGGTTTGGGGTCTCTGCTCCGACCCCCTTTGTTCTCAACAATATATTTTGTTTTGTTTTGAGTTGTCTGACTGATGATATTGTTTAATGCTAATAACCCCTTGAGTTCAGGGATTATCCCTGTCTGAGAGATGAAGAAACAAACATTGAAGTTAAATACCTGGCTTTTTAAAATAAAAAATTGTAAATTAGGTGCGAGTTTACATTTCAGATCATCAACTTTTTTTGACCCATTTTATTCACATATACTTTGTGCACGCTACAATTCAATAGTTTAAGTATATTCAAAGGAGTTGTGCAATCGTCACCCCTGTCAATTTTAGATAAATCATTCTCTATTAAGTGAAGCAGTAAGCAACCCAGCTCCAGGAATATTTAGGGAAAATGTACTTCCAGACTGAATGTGAGCATCATTTTTAGATAGCCAATTTGGATTAAAAAAATTTAAAATAATAACATTGTTCTTATATATAGATAACAGTCTCAGAGGTGAAAAGAAGTTCGTTGGAGTGTCAGTTACCTTAATTTCTCCATATCGAAAGGGATTTTGTACATCCCTGGCGAAAACAGTGCTGTTGCCCCTGACTCGGCCAGCAGTTACCACTCCTCTAGTGGTTACCATGGCCACGGTTTCATTAGAAGACGTCCAGGTGAAGTTGCCACTGCCGCCCTCTACCTGTGCAAACAAACAACTTTACATTTACTCACTATAGGAAGAAAAAGAAAAATTTAAGTGGAAAAGGAAGATGTGGCTGGTAAAATGAAGTTTAGGAGATGATCCAACTAAGAAATTTCTCTGGACACATTAGGAACCTATGCAGTTATGTGCAGTACACTCACTAAAATGGCAAGGAGAATACTAAGGGAAGGTGAGGCAACGCAGGTGTCTTCTAATATTAAAAAACCAGTCAACAAAAATAAACGGAAATTTAAGAAAAGTTTTCAGGACTCACAAGGAAAGGAGATGGAAGAGAGACAAGGTGAATCAAGTCTTCTTGTGGATAACAATTTTTAAGAGCATGATGTTGTTTTATTTAAACCAGAGCTTTCTTATGAGGATTCAGAAGAAATAAAACTGAGCATAAAACAAATGGTAACAAATTGGGCTATCAGGGAAACTCTTGGTGAATTCTCATATTGTAGGCTGCCATACCTGTACTTGGTAATGATATACCATTCCCATAGGGTGATGAGGAAACGCCAGAAAGTTGGGTGTGAGCTTGATGGGAAAATAGATCTTCACTTCTTGCTGGTGTTTGATTGGAAATCCTGTGGGTTGACTAATTTTAGTCTATAAAATCAGAGGGGGAGGAAAAGGAGAAAAATTAGATTTTATAATGGGAATACCAATACCAGGAGGGGAAGGGGAAGGTGGGGGAGAAAGGTAGCACTGATCACAATGATCTACGTATAACAACCCGCCCCCTGGGGGGGGACAAACCATAGAAAACATCAGGAAAGGAAGACCGTGTTGGTGTAAGATATGAAAATAATCATACTTTATAATTTATCACGAGGGCAGGAGGGTGGGGGAGGGAGGGAAAAAAAGAAGAGCTGATACCAAGGGCTCAAGTAGAAAGAAAATGTTTTGAAAATGATGATGGCAACATTATATGCTTGATGTGCTTGATACAATTGATGTATGGCTTGTTCTAAGAGCTGGAGAGCCCCCAATAAAATGATTTGTAAAAAAGAAAATCTGTATCAATTTTTAAATCTTTCTAATATTTTATTCAAAACGACTTCCATTCTTGAAAACACATGGTTTCAACAAAAAATTCAAAGCAAAAAATAATTCCTTCTTGAAAGGGTTCAAGTGAAATAAGAAAAGAATGTAATAAAATTTACAAATGCAGTAAGAGTTTCAAAGTGCAATACTAGAATAAAAAGCACAATCAGCCTTATAGAAAATAGACTGCTTAAAATAGAAAACAATTAAGGAAACTCTCACAGATTGTAAAGAAAAAGTACACAAGCTGAAACAGAGAACCAGCGATCCCAAATCTGGGTAATTGGCTGTTCCTTATCTGACTTCTAAGTACTGCTTTATACTACTTTTCGTATATAGTATTTCCACTGGCATCCTATTAAATTTTTCTCCTTTAATATATGAGTTTTTGAAAGTACATTATTTACATTTCTGAATACGTGGCTTAAAATAATTCATTGACAGCTGATTTTAATTACATTGTGATCATGGAACAAGGCTTGTGACTGATCAAGTGGACAATTTTTATGAATGGTACAAATGAAATATAGAATAGCTTCTGTATTTGTTTGTTCTGGGGTTTTGTATACTTTTATAACATCAATCTTACTGATTTTGTTTCACTGTGTATATCATTAATTCATGGCTGCTATCTTTCTTTGTTGTTGTTGTTGTTGTTTTTTAACATTTTATTAGGGGCTCATACAACTGTTATCCCAATCCATACACACATCAATTGTGTAAAGCGCATTTGTACATTGTTTCGCAAAACATTTTCTCTCCATTTAAACCCCCGACATTAGGTCCTCATTTTTCCCCTCCCTCCCCGCTCCCCCCTCCCACATGAGCCCTTGATAGTTTATAAATGGGTATTTTGTCATATCTTGCCCTGTCCGACATCTCCCTTCATCCACTTTTCAGTTGTCTGTCCCCCAGGGAGGAGGTCACACATAGTTCCATGTAATCAGTTCCCTCTTTCCTACCCATTCTCCCTTTACCCTCCCTGTTTTGCCACTCACACCACTGGTCCTATAGGGCTCATCCGTCCTGGATTCCCTGTATTTTCAGTTCCTATCTGTACCAGTGTACCTCCTCTGGTCTAGCCAGTCTTGCAAGATAGAATTCGAGTCATGGTAGTGGGAGCGGGGAGGAAACATTTAGGAACTAGAGGAAAGTTGTATTTCTCATCATTGTTACATCGCACCCTGACTGGCTCATCTCCTCCCCGAGACCCCTCTGCAAGGGGATCTCCAGTGGCCTACTAATGGGCTTTGGATCTCCACTCCGCACCCCCCCCATCATTCACTATGGTAAGATTTTTTGTTCTGATGATGCCTTACACCTGATCCCTTCGACACCTCGTGGTTGCATAGGCTGGTGTGCTTCTTCCATGTGGGCTTTGTTGCTTCTGAGCTTGATGGCCGCTTGATTACCTTCAAGCCTTTAAGACCCCAGACGCTATACTTTTTGATAGCCGGGCACCATCATGGCTGCTAGCTTTCAATTACAAGTAGAGATATGTTAAAATCTCTCATGATGAGTGCAGATTTGATAGTCTCCTTGTATCTCTGTTAGGCTTTTACTAAAAACATTTATTTGAAATGTTTACATGTACTGGTAAACTATTTTTGTGTATGTAGTGTTTCACTTTATCTTTATTAATTCTTTTGATCTTAAATGCTATTTTATTGAATATAAATATAATACATCAATTTTCTTCTATGTAACATGGCTTGATTTTTGTATCTTCCTTTACTTTCAATCATTTTGTGCCATTTTATTTTAGATATATCTCAGATTTCTGATATAACAGAATAAGATAGACAATTTATGTTTATGTGATTAAAGATATATTTAGATATATTTCTAACACATTTTAAAAATAATCTCCTTTTTCTTTCCTTATTATCTCAGCATTCTCTGCCTTCTGTTGGGCTGGTGGATTGAGTTTTAAAAATAAAAAGCAAATTCAAACTAGAAGCAGAGTTTTTTTTCTCCTCTGCTGTTCAGAAGCTATAGGAATATTCTATTCTTTGCATTGTCCAAATAAGTTAATTTAAATATTATTTGTGTTGAAAGCAACAACATACATAGAATAAAGCAATAATCAAAGGATGGCAGCAGAATAAAAATTTCAATTTTTAGATCCAATGAACTCCTGATGACAAGAAGGTGGTGGTACTTACAAGCTCTCCCCTCACACCTGATGAAAATGAAAAATAAAGGGCTTGGTAATTCTTTTAGATTTTTACAATCTAATAGTTTAAATATATTAGTTATGCAATTATTACCACAATACATTTTAGAACATTTTCTTCTTTCTTGTACTCATTATTATTAGCTCCCCATTCTCCCAAACTGCCCTATGATAGCCTCCAATGACTCTTAATCCACTTACTGTCCCTACAGATTAACCTATCCTGGGTGTCATATAAAGAGAAATACATAAGAACAAAACATGAAACAAAACAAAACAAAAAGCCAAAAACCAAAAAAACTCAACAACAATAACAAAATAAATCGGAGAAAAACCTTAGTTGAAAAGATAACAGGCAAAAATAAAAACCAGAACAAATTTAAAATAGGTCAAAAGGGAGAAGGTAGTAAATTTTAAGGTAACTACATCTACACTAGTCCACCTTCCAAAGTGCTCCATCTGAAAGCACGGCTTCACATCCCTAGTTAATGATCAGAGGGCATTTACTGGAGGCTTAATCTACATGGACCCTGCAAATAGATTTTCGGCTTTCACTGTCATCCATGGCCTTCTGCAAACTGGGTAGTCAGAATGTAACCTCTGATACCATCCCATCCTCTGATCTTGGAGTTTATTATTTACAATCCTTGCATCGCAAAGGCTGATGTGCTTCTTCCATGTGGACTTAGCTGCCATCTCACGTAAGATGGTTGCTCATTTTAAGACAAGCTTTTGTAGAATTATCTGTTTCTAGTAAACAGTAATAAAAAGAAAATAATAAACAGTAATAAAATTAGTCTAGTGCCAGCATAATGTCTAGTGTAGGTCCAGATCTAGATCTCTATATAAATCTAGATCTAAATATAGATACAGATAAATATGTAAATATGTATATATGTGTAACATATATAAATCTATGTTTTATAAAATATCAGAGTTCTAAAATATGAAGCAAACACTGACAGAACTGAAGTAAGAGACACCATCCTACATAAGTGAAGACTTCAATATATCACTTTCAATAAACATCTGAGGGGGTATCCCCCCCCCCAAAGAAAACCCCCAAACAAACAGAAAAAAGATCCACTGGGTTGAGTTTTTGTAGTATGCATTTTTCATGCTAGGCGAGCATCCAGCAACTCACTCTGAGTTAGTGCACCCAGTGGTGTTGCCTGTGGTCTGGTCACAGTGGATTTTTTTGTAAAAGCAGTTTCACTCAAACCTCATTTTTTGTGATGGCTGACTTAAGAGAACAGCGTGTGGCTGTGAAATTTTGTTTCCTGCTCTGGAAAGATGCCACACAAATGCCACAAACTGTTGTGATGTTGAACGCAGCTTACAAGGACAGCACTTGAGAAAAACTCAAGTGTACACGTGGTTTCATCATTTCCTAAAAGGAGAAGTGTAGATTGATGACACACCTCATCCTGGACGTCTGTCAAATTCTCAAAAGGACGAAAATGTCGACTCAGTACATTTGGAGTTCATTTCACCAGGTCAGACTGTTGATCAAGCTTTCTATTTAGAGGTTCTGAAAAGATTCCATAACAATGTGCGACAAAAAAAGGCCTGATTTGTGGCAGACGGGGGACTGGTTTTGCCACCATGACAATGCACCTGCTCATGCAGCCATCTCAGTGCGGCAGTTTTGGGCAAAAACCAGCATGCTTCTCTTGCCCCATGCACTTTACTCACCTGACCTCACTCCGTGCAATTTTTGTTTCCACAAATGAAGAGGGACATGAAAGGACAGCAATTTTCCAATGTAGAAGAGATGAAGAAAAAAACAAGGGAGGTGCTGCCATCTGAACAGATGCATTTGAAAAATGTTTCCAAAAATGGAATAGCAGACTTGACAAATGTATTAAGTGTAATGGAGAATATTTTTAAGATGATAAGGTTCTTTTTGTAAAAAAAAATTTTAATGCATAGCTTTTGGGGAAAAAAATCCATTTGGGGGTGGGTAACCCCCTCATATAGACCATTGAACTGAGAGTACAGAAATAAACCCATACACCTATGGTGGATGACTTTCAACAAGGGTGCTAAGTCCATTCAGCAAGGTGATAATAGTATCCTTAATAAGTGGTACTGGAAAAACTGGATTTATTTCTGCAAAAGAATGAAGCTAGAACCATGTCTCACACTGTATAAGAAAAATGAATTAAAATGGATAAATAAACTAAATATAAAAAATGAAGTCATAAAATTCTTAGAAAACAACATAGATGATTTTGCTTTTAAAAAAATGGATTTCTAGATGTGACATTAAAACAGGTGCAACTGGTCCCAATCCCAGCTACATGGACACCCCCTTTTCCCCTGGACGAATACACTTCAGAGGACAGCAATGAAGCTACAGCTCAGGGAGAGGGGTGCTGCGTCTGATGAGAGCACACGGGAGCGAATGAAGAGGGAAGGAGAGAGAGTGGAACACATGCTGTCCACCAAGCCCCAGGGACAATATTCCTGCTCAGCGCAGCCAATGAACAGAGAGGACCACAGGGCCGGCCCCACCAGGAGACACGATGGTCCTCACTGACCCATAGCGTTACAGGGACTACACTGGAGACACAGTGTGGGAATTGTACCTGATCTGACCCCATCACACTGGGGGAAACACTAAGGGTGTGCAACAGAGCAGTAAGGGGAGCAAAGCAATGAAGCTCCCAGGGAATACCAAAAATAGACTGTGGGGCCAGGGCGGGGCACCCCATCAGGCTGGCCTGGAAAACACTCATAAAGGTCAACAAAAAGATCTGGAACTATTTATTGGTTTTTCTTTTACTTTGTTTTGTG
>NW_022111325.1:682634-684037 GCF_000313985.2 Echinops telfairi
ATGAGCGGATACCGAGGACTCAATTAAAAAGAAAATATTTTGAAAATGATGATGGCAACTGTCAGGGTAGCCAGGCCCTAACAAATCACCACGGGTCTGGCAGGCACAATTGTACAGCGCTAATATATAAAGATTTCAGTAAAGTCATAGAGAATAAGAGAGATAGGAGAGAAAGTAAAATAAAGGAATCAGACAAATCTCATGGTAGCATGCTCGCCTCAGCCCTACTTGGTGGTCCACATGGGGATGTGGGAGGAGGAGAGGGCAGGAGAGAGCGAGTGATTTATCTCTAGCCAAGGCTTTTTTTTTTTTTTTTAATAAATCATTTTATTGGTGGCTTGTACAACTCTTATCACCATCCATACATCCATCCATTGTGTCAAGCACATTTGTACATTTGTTGAGGCCGAGGCTTATATATCTTTGGGGACATGCAAGCTCCCTGATTACAGGTAAAGACATACATCACAAAAATGGGTTACACTATGGTAATACAATAATGGGAGGGGGGCGATCTAGGGGTATATATGCACTAAGAAGGGAAGGGATTGGGGGTACACATGTGACAAGATTGGCGGATACTAGATTCAGGACAGCAGCCAAACTTTGGATGTCACTGAGCAGGTTTGACCTGTTCTAAGCTCTCCAGGGAAACAATCACTATCCTATCAGTAGGGTGTGAGCCCCACCTACAGTGGCCAGACAGCAGTCTGATTGTTCTGGATGGCTGAATGCCTTCAAGGGGATAGCTTGACAATCATTTATCATTAGCTATAAGCAGTGTCCTAGTTCTGACATACATTGGGGGGAGACAAGCTGGGGAGCAGCCTTTTTATATCCCACAGGCAACATATGTACAAATTTGCTTGGCACATGGATGGATGGATGGATGGTGATAAGAGCTGTAAGAGCCCCCAATAAAATGTTTGATTGTTTGTTTGTTTTTTAAAAAGTAAAACTAGGAGGAAATGCAAACATTTGGTATTGGGGCATGGTTAAGTAAACTGGCATCCTAACTTTTTGGCCATTTAGAATAAAAAGTAATTTATGTGGATCTGATTCACACGGAATAGTACATAAGAAATAACTCTTCTAAAACTTCAAATGAGCGCTACAAAATGGACCCAATTATATTAAACGTAGATTAGAATTATAGATTAGAGTTGAGAATTCTAATGTAGATTAGAGTAGAATTTGAAGAGGTATGAACTATGGAGTAGACTGTTTATCTACCTATTCCTCAGTTTTTTTATTTTGTGAAAGATAAAGATATATGCCATACACAAGTATCTGTTGCCAACTTCTGTATTCCAATCATCAATAATGATCAATGCATCTTGATCAATTTCAGACTGAAGTTGATAGAATTCTTCCATTTTTTCATCACTGGATTTCGCGGTTGG
>NW_022111325.1:685034-686750 GCF_000313985.2 Echinops telfairi
AAGGAGCTGCAAGAAAATTTCAAAGAGCAGCTCAAGAAGCCAAAGCTCCGTTACTGTACAGATATGCAAAGACCTGGAATCAGAGAACGAAAAAGGAAGAGCACAGCATGTCTCACGTAGAAAGGCCTGAAGAGAAAAGTCCAGGCTTGAGTTGCAACACTGACAGATTTGTGGGCAAAATACTGAACAATACAGAAGACGAGGAAGTGACATACAGAGCCACTGCACCAAAAAGAACAGCATTCGGCATTCAGCTCTTTCGAAAGGAAGCACAGGATCAAGAACAAATGGTCCTGAAGGAAGAAGCTCAAGCTGCATTGAGGCACTGGGGAAAAACAAAGCTCTAGGGGCAGATGGAATACTAATGGGAATGGTCCAACAAGCTGAGAAAGCACTGGGAACACTCACTGCCCTATGCCAAGAAACCTGGAAGAGGGCGACCTGGCTAACGGACTGGAAAAATCGCATCTTTGTATCCATTCCAAAGAAAAGTCACCCAGCAGAATGTGGACATTATCAAACAAAATTATTAATACCACATACAAGTAAAGTTTTACTGAAGATCATTCAACAACGGTCGCGGCAGTGCATGACGGAGCTTCCAGAACCTCAAGCTGGATCTAGAAGAGGATGTGGGATGAAGGATACCATCGCGGATGTCAGATGGAGCTTGGCTGAAAGCCAAAATACCAGACAGATGTTTGCTGGTATCTTATTGCCTATGCAAAGGTATTCAACTGTGGGGATCATAACAAACTATGGAATAGCCTTGGGAAGAATGGGAATTCCAGACACCTCACTGTGCTCAAGCGGAACCTGGACCTGAAACCGAGCAGCAGCATTTGAACAGAACAAGTGGTTTAAAATCAGGAAAGGGGTGTGTCTGTCAGCATTGTATCCTCTCACCACATTGATTCAATCTGTCTACTAAACAGATCATCTGAGAAGCTGGACTAGATGAAGAAAAGTTTTACAACAGGATTGAAGGAAGGGTTATTAGCAACCTTCAATATGCAGATGACACAACCTTGCGAGCTGTAAGAGAGGAGGACTTGAAGTACTTGCGGATGAAGATCAAGGACTGCAGGCTTCAATACAGATTGTAATTCAATGTAATGCAAACCCAAATCCTCACAACTGGACCAATAGACATCACCATGGTAAATGGGGAAAAGATTCAAGTTACCAAGGATTTCATTTTGGTTGGATTCACATCCAAAGCGCATGAAAGCTGCAGTCAAGAAATCCAATGATAGATTACACTGGGCAAATCTGCTGCACACGACCTCTTTAAAGTACTGACGGGGAAAGATGTCACTTTGCAGAGGAAAGTGCACCTGATCCAAGTCATGGTATTTTCAATGACCTCAGATGCAAAGTTGGACACTGAAAAAGGAAGACTGAAGCAGATTTGATTGGTGCATCTGAATCACAGTACTGTCAAGGAGTACTTAAGATCACGTGGACAGCCAGGACAAGCAGGTCTGTCTTAGAGGAAGTACAGCCAGGATGCTTTCTGGAGGCAAGCAGAGCGAGACAAGACTTCATCTTGTGTACTTTGGACATGTTTTCAGGAGAGACCAGTCCCTGGAGAAAGACATCATTCTTGGTAAAGTAAAGGGGCAGCAAAAAAAACCCCGAAAAGAGCCTTCCTTGAGATGCACTGACACGTGGCTGTAACAATGGGCTGGATGAACAATCTGGAGGAGAAAACAA
>NW_022111325.1:688180-689639 GCF_000313985.2 Echinops telfairi
ACCAAAGCTATATACAAAGTATATGGGAGAAAGACAGCGGAGAAAAACAAACAAGTTGGCTCTGCATTGAGGGGGTAAGACAAATAAAACAAAATCTTTGCTCTCTTTCATTGAAATCCTAAACTGGGAAGATGCCATTTTAAAACGGCCCTAGATTTAGAAAGAACAATTAATGGCAAGCAATCAGGAGTAGACAGAGTCAACGTTTATATAGATTTTAGTGTAACGTGTGCCATTTTGCAAGTTGACAATTTTCGGAGGGGGCGGCTAGTGTGGGAGGGAGACCTTGGAGAATGAGTGCGGCACCTCGCATCCAGCAAGACGCATCATCACCTCCAGCACCACCACAAGCCTGGGGGGCATCCCTCAAGTATGAGGCTTAGAATGAGTGTCAGCTCCCCTCCAAAGTGTGGTCCCATGGGCTCATATCAACAACTCGCTACAATTCCGCCTAAACTGTGGTTTTTTTATTGCTGCTTGGGCATTCCTCAAGGATAGAACTACTTGATGATCATAATTTTTAAAAAGCAGTAACTTGCATTTCCCACGAAAGCACCTGGACACAAGAAGACTTCCTAGCTACAAGGACAGATCCCTAAGGTGCAAGTTGTAATGCAGGAGGGACTCACATCTGAACTGTAGGCCTTGGTGCTGCTTTTATCGAAGACTTCAATGGTAATGACATACATCTGTCCCACCTCAAGGCTCCATCGGTCTCCAGGTAAGACAGTGAAACCTACGTACAAATCAAGAAACACAAATATTAGCTATTATGACTGAATCCTGTCTCTCACAAATTAATAATCCTCACTCTTATACCTTCAGATGGAATCCCACTTGGGATTCATGTTTTACTGATATTGATGAAGCCATTTAAGTGTTGGATATGTTTTAAATCAATCATTTTTGCAATATGAAGAGCAGAACCAGCATAGAAGGAAATGCAGGGGCAAGACTCAGTTATCTGGACTGAAGTCGACCAATATACAGACCCAAGATTTCCAAGGACGGCCGGCTAGAGAAATTGAGACAAGGATTTTCCCCCAGTTTTCTAAATCTGATGCCCCAAATTTGTACTTCTAGCCTTCACAGTGGGCAAGCTCTGGTATGCTAGTGGATTATACATTGTGCCGCTAACCACGTTAGTGGTTCAAGACCACCAGCTGCTCTTTGGCAGAAAGATGAGGCTGTCTGCCCCTGCAGAGCTGTACAGCCCCGAAACCCACAGGGGAGTTAGTTCCACCCTAGTGACCACAGGGTCGCTATCACTACGAGTCAAAATAGATGCAGCAACAAAAATATTCAATGGATCAAACTCATGTAATGATGGAAATGGTTTCCAAAGAAGGTTCTTTTCATTCTCTCGATCGTATGGTAACTATAATTCCTGGGTTAGCTCCTCTCAGGCATCAAGAGCCACTTCTACTTATATTTTTAAACAAGTGTAAACGACGTGTCA
>NW_022111325.1:690844-694437 GCF_000313985.2 Echinops telfairi
GTTGAAGTTTTCTATACATTTTAGAGATGAGTCCCTGGGACGCTATGTCACTGCCAAAATTGTCTTTCACAATCGATGGGTTCTCTTTGCTCTAAGATGCTTCCCTCTTACAGATCGCAGCGGACCATAAGGAGCAGTGAGATGCCTGTCCAAGCACGACTGCAGATGTGCTCAGCTACCTAAGCCTCACGATGAAGCACTCGCGTGTTCAATGCTCATCTTAGTGAAACCATTGAACCATGCAGCTGTGTGAAAAAACGTTATTTTAAAAATACCTAGAAATCCGGGCTCCACAACATAGATGGTGCAATTTGGAAGTCCAGACACAGATTTCATATGGATATCTTGATTTCTGCTTAAGGAAACTATGTGAGTTGGCTGAAAAGATAAAAATGGACTACTCACGAAGAAATAACTTTGGAAAGCAAGAGCTTACGTGGGTACAGTCCCGAGACATGTCTGAGAGACTCTTTTCATCATGGGGGCCACAAAAGCATTCATGAATTTCAAATTTGAGAACGATGGGGAAAGGTGGGGTGGGGGTGGCGACCAGAGTCGGTGTTTTTAAGATTCGTTTGGCTGCAGATACTTTTCCCCCCAGGGGAATTCTCACTTGAGTGCCCACTATCAGACGCAGAACCAAATGGTGCCCCTCTGAGGTAATGGCTCCCCTGGCTGAAGGATGAGCATTGGCCACACGCCTGGAGCTCTGCAGTGTAGAAAACAGCCGCGGATTGTTCTGTTATCTGCAGCCAACCTTTAATGTCAACCGGGTTCCTCTTGGCCACCACAGATGCTTCTCGCTTGCTTATACCTCCTATGACCCGCTTCTGTTAAATTCTAGCAGACGCACAAATGTCTTCGAAGACCAGTCTATACAAATCTAAGGGGGGTATGCTGTTGTTGGGTGCCACTGCGTGGGTTCCAACTCACAGCAGTCTCCCGCGGCAGAGTAGAATTGCCATCAGCGTTTTCCTGGCAGCCATCCTTATGGCACTGAGTGCCAGGCCTTTCTCTCTCCGCGCCACTGGTTGAATCCCAAAGGACAACCTTTCGGTGAGCAGCAGCCGAGTGCTTAACTCTTGTGTCACCAGGGCTCCTCAGTTAGAAATCCATTTCCCTTGTAAAAAAATAACAATACACTGCATCCAAGATCTAAAATCTCATTAATTAAAAATAACCAACTTAGAAGTTGTATTAATTCAGTCGTGGGCTAGGCTAAAATTTACCACTGCCTCATCTGTAGTCATAGTGAAAGCAAGTACTATTTCATCTACTTAGCGCATCAGATTTACAGAGCTGCTTCGGGCACACACAGTGAGCTATCCAGATACATAGACTTGGTATGCTCAGTAGAGATGACTTCCATCTGGCCACTGAATCACATCTTCTAAAGACTGCACGGGCAGCTTGGTGTCAGTCTCGGCTTGGTTCTAATATGGACTCCTAAAACCTCAGCGCTAGATGGACATTCCGAGCACCACCCCCTTCTTTCTTTCTACCGGTGAGGAAACAGATCTGGGACAGGTCGCTCGCTCATTCCTCCTTCATCAGAGTAAGACCTCTTCCCACCGGGGTCGTCTTTCCACTTGGGATCTCAATCTTGTTTCCTCCTGCCTTTCAGCAAACCTGCCCCATCTACTCACTAACTCTCTTTTTCTCACGTGACTTGGCTACCTATGTTTAACTTACAGGCATGCTTACATTTCTCTGGTCTTAAAAATGTCCTCCTTCTGCATTTTTAAAAACTTCTACCGTGCTTTTTCTCCTTCTTTTCATAGCCAAGTTGTTTATATTGGGGGGGGGGGGGAAGTGACCCAAGACCTCCTGGTTATTACAGCCCAAAGGCCCTTCCGGCCCTTTTTCTTCTTTGACATCTCTACCTTATGGTCCTCATTGAACGTGCTCCCCTGGACACTCCTCACATTGTTGCTAAGGTCAGTGGTGGAGGGCCCCATAAGTCGGTAAGCCCATGCTTACTTTGCTTAGTGGGTAATCTGCCCCTGATCAAACCCCTCTTCTGCTTTCTGCTTTTGAAAACATTCTTTTCTGGGCTCCTTTAGAATTTTCCTTCTTCCACCTGCAGCTGACCTTACACAGCTGTTTGGGGCTCTCTTCAATCACTCTATATACTCTCCCTAGTTGATTTTTGTCTATCGCTAACCCCTACCCCTAAGCTGGTAACTTTCAAATATCACTATCATCTGGAATCTTTTTCCTTCCAGTGCACAGTGAAGAATTCTGCTTGGATGTCTGTCCTACAGGTACTGCCTGTACCTGTAAGAAACCACACTCATGGTCTTTTCCCTTAAGCGTGTCCCTTCTCTTATACTGCCCACCTCCGGGGACACGACCCCCAGACCCCCTATGCCAGATGCTGGGCCAAACTGGGTCATCATCATTCATGCCATCAAGACCAGTGTAATGTATTTTAGTATTTGCGACCTTGGAAGAAATAAGAGTAGGAACTGAGACTATGGGAACAAAATAATCTGAGTCTGCCTGGGGCATTCAGAGGAGCATGTGAGACGTAGCTGTGATTAAATGACTACTGAGGGACTAAAGTGGTTTATTTTGTTGGTACAGTGAGCCTGTAAGAGCTGGAACGTGGTGGGACTACAAAATCGTGTCGGCTTTCCGCCTTCGACAGGTTACAGTTTTACTACTTTATCACTATTAGTGAAAAATAATTTCCTTTTCATTCTCTGACGGGTTTCTTGGGATGTGCTGTGTGATTGTATTTGTTGGCAAATATCTTAAAATGACTGCAGCACCTTGAACAGAATGACCCTAAACCGCTAGCTGGTTGCTCGATGCTCAGCTGCCAACTGTAGGGTTGGCGGTTCAAACATCCAGCACTTCACAGAAGAACGACCCGAAGGCTTCCTGCTATAACGATGGCAGTCATGAAAACCTACCCTCGGGGGAAGTTCCATACTCTGTGCATGGATTCTGAAGACAAAGAGTCTTCAAAACGGACTCAGAGGCATCTAACAATAGGATTCCACAAGAAATTCCTTGCACGCCCAATGGAATCTTATCAGAGTGAGCTGGGCAGGCCCTGTATGATCATATGACTCCCTCCATTCTGCTCCGACCACATTCCTGATACACTGCACTGCAGCCTCCACGTCTCCCTTGCTGTCCAGTGTCCTGCCAAACATGCTCCTGCTGCAGAACAACCTTGCTGTCCCCCTTCCTGGAGCCCTTCCACCCACAGAGCGAGCTGCCTGGCTCCTGGCTCTGGGGAGCCTTATCAGAGAGAACTTCGCTGACCGCCCTGAACGATGCTGAATATAGAAATGGAAAATTGCATGTGTTTGTTGACTACGAATATTCAAAAAATAGGAAAGATTTCCAAATGAAACACTGAAAATGGATTCCAAATCATGTTTCCACTGTCTAGGAATTCAAGTCTTCGTTGCTTCGTTTTCAACGTCTATAACGGAGCCCTGTGTTCTGTCTCTCTTTCTCTGTTCAGTTCTTTGAGCGCAGTTTAGTGCATTTGACCTTAATGGAGCAACTATTGACTGAGCATCTGGGGCAGACAGTACCATCTTTTCTCAGTTTTTCAGGTGAAAACAGGAATGAAT
>NW_022111325.1:695433-697391 GCF_000313985.2 Echinops telfairi
ACCATGCCAAAGACGGAAAACGTGGGAGCGCTGTAAACAAGAGGCAGGCTCGGCACGTCTGGGCTCTCACAGGCTCATTGTCTCATATCCTCTCCTGCCTTCTGTGCTGGAGAAGCAAAGATTGGCAGCTAACACATTACCAAAAGGATACTTTTATGGACAAAGACAAGATTCGTTTGGCCCAGTTGGACTGCCGTCACCAGGGCTGTTTTCTCATCCAGTAAAGCCACTTTCTCAGAAAGAGATCGGTTACAGGCAACTCTATGATCTTGCATTTCCAACGTATAATGTTCCAGGGGAAATTCCACCTCTGTAAGACATGAACGATACATAAATGTAAGGACATAGCCACTCAAACAAACAGATATTGATGTGCAGTTAGATTATACGAGAAAAATCAGGAAAGCATCCTAAAATAACAGTATAATCAGGTTCTAATTTCTGGGTACTGTGAAACATTCCTGGGATCCCTGGTGGAACAATGGTTAAGCATTTGGCTGCTAACTGAAAGGTCAGTGGTTTGAGCCCGCCAGCCGCTCAGAGGGTGAAAGATGAGGCAACCTGTTCTGGTCATGAGAGACAGCCTCGGAGACCTCATGGGGCAGGTCTTCTCTGTCCCACAGGGGTTCTGGGCATCGGAACTAGACCTGAGAGCAATGGGTTTGGTTCTGGGCTATGACGACTTTCCACCAGTAGACAACGCATGGGGCATGCTAGATGAGGTAATTGCTGATATACACTTGCATTCCTGAAAACTTACTAATCTGAGACTACCTGGGAAAACTGCCATGAGGTATGTCAAGAAAGAACTCACGTAAGTGCGGCTGATGCACTTTATAAACACACTGGGATCAATCAGAACTTTAAGTTTTCAGTTAACAGATTGGATAGCTTAAGAATCAACATTTGCAAAGTTTTAAAAATGATCATTCAAGTCCTTTCCTCACAATAAGTAGTACCTCTACTTGCCCCACAAAATATGGAAACTTTTTGGCTATTTTAGTAGGGAATTCAGATGCCCCAAAGAACCGAAGCCTGGTGACCTAACTATGTCATTTTCCTGCTCCAGTTACAGGGGTTCTGTTAGCATTAGTTCAAGTATAACAAATTAGGAATATCTTATCACAAAAAGCCAAGAACACAAAAAACTATCTTGTGTACATGATGTGACGCTGCTTCTCTTGTTCTTCTCAGCAAAAAGAACTTGGAAAATTATCATTACAAATATAACTGGCCTTATTCTAAAGACATGTGACTGGGTTTTATTTACACAGTTTTATTTCCTTGGAACATGCGAGGCCTGGAAAAAGATAAAATACGTTACCTGTCATTCTTCCCTGAACCATCTTTGCAACTCGGTATTTAATATATGCTCCTACTAAGAGATAGACATCATGAGACGGTATAAGAAATATATTCTCCAAAACAAGTAGACGGATCAACGCTGCTGTCACTTTCTAAAATAAAGGGGGGAAGGAAAAAACGAGAAATATTTCCATAGCCCTAATCTTTAAGGTCATCTTGCTGGTAAAAAGTATACTTCTTTTAAAATACTTTAGAAAGATTTTTAAAATACTTTTACAACCATAAGTCATCATTTCAGTTACCCTTAAGAAATGATCACGCATGCCATGCCTTGAGGAAAAGACTCTAGACTTGAGTCGCCTCCCTAGAGGACAGTATCAAAGACACAGTTCAGAGTGCAGCCTGTCTGACCCGCCCACATGGGGGCAAATGAAGTGGGGAGTGCAGCAGACCAGCAAGGGGAACACCGCCACGAAGTCCTAAGGAAGCTGGACTGTAGACAGTGAATGGTGTAAATTTTGAAAATATATAAATTATCAAGTGTTCGTGAGGGTAGGAAGGTTGGGGAGGGAGGGGAAAAAAGAGGAGCTGCAAGTAGAAAGCAAATGTTTTGAGAAGGATGATGGCAACAGATGTACAAATGTGTTTGACAC
>NW_022111325.1:698583-699818 GCF_000313985.2 Echinops telfairi
GCCCAATGAAGCTACTCTCCACTCCTGTGGAATGTACTGACTCTGGCACAGGCTCTCCCAACACCAGGCAGTGAGCTCCTCTCTAGGATGCACACATGCTCTCTTCCCCTTACCGAATGAAACGCTTAACAAAAGACGTTTGCTTTCTTCAAGCCTATTTCTGTAATTCAGACTGGTGATTATAATTACATTAAAACATCCATTCTCATGATGAAAGGGAAGATAACAGTGGCTTCTACAAACTTTTTAATGTTTTGGAAACAAGTGAAAGGTAAACTGTTAAAATGTGCCCTCAAATTACGTGTAGGTAAAAGATGTAATAAATAAATAAACTAGAGATTCGGAGAGGGGAACCCTTTAAAAAAAGCCCAAAATTCTGCACGCAGACTGCTTCACACTTGTCTAAACTGTCAGTGAAACTAAACTGCAGTTTATACAAGAAAGAGCATTTCCATCAGGGAGCTCAGAGTCCAGGCCCTTTGACTTACAACAAAGAATTTGTAAATGAAACACAGTCACATATCTTAAGAAGTAAAACCAGGTATATTTATAATTGTAAGTAGACAGTAAAATGTTTACAGAAGACTAGTACTTTTTTATGCATCACGAGTAAGTTTATGACCTAAGCAAGTGCACTGCACCTCACCTTAATCCCCTGACAAAGGATGGGCTGATCACATTAAATCCCATCCTGAGGATAATTACATGATTACAAGGAATACTAGATTACATCATTACATATCTGCCACTGTGGGGATCATAAACCCAAGAGGCAGTTGTTCCAACAGGACAAGCGAATAGTGCCTGGTTTAAAACCAGGAAAGGTGTCCATCCAGGTTGTATTCTTTCATCCTATTTATTCCACCTGCACACTCGGTAAATACCCACGGTGCCGGCCTACATGAAGAAGAACGTGGTGTCAGGTTGGAGGAAGACTCATGAACAACCTTCTACATGGACTCTGCACAACCTTGATTGCAGAATGTAAAGAGGACTTGAAGCGTTTGCTGAGGAAGATCAAAGACGGCAGCCTTCGGTATGGATTCATCTCAATATAAAGAAAACCAAAGTCCTCAAAACTGGGCCCATGAACAGCATCAGGATAAATGGCGAGAAAGTGGCTAAGAAATTCATTTTGCCTGAATCCAGAATGAACACCCACGGAAAGAGCAGCAAGAAATCAGCTGACAAGTCTTCTGCAAAAACTCTCTTAAAGTGTTGACAAGCAAAGATGT
>NW_022111325.1:701980-703798 GCF_000313985.2 Echinops telfairi
CACTTCTGCTTCCTGGTTCCTTGGCCTCTGGCCCCTCAGCCCTTTTGGACCGGCTGGCCTCCAGCCTGCTTGGGCAAGTGTTATCAAGTGCCTTGTCTCTAGCAAGAAGTGTTGGAGGCACCTTATTCTGCCAGGACACCTGTGCCTGAGAGCACACAGCTCTCTTGCTCTGTGGGTCAGCTCCCATGCTGTCATGCACCAGTCTCCTGATTCTGCTGCTACCACTTCTCTCGCTGCTTCGCATCGTCTGCACTGCCTCTGGTACAACTCTCGGAATCCCTTCTGAGCACTCACTAGAATTGCCTTTGAGGTTCATAATTCCAACCGTCTCTTCAAGGCAACTCAAGCTTTTCCTACTAAGTGCCTTCAAACTCTACTCAGTACCTAATTCCAAAAGGACACACCATCTTGGCACAACATGCTGCCTTTGTTATCAAGTGTTCCCACACTAGATATACCATGAGTGGATGGCTTTCATAAACAGAAAATGTATTATCTCAACAGTTTAGAGGCTAGAAGCTCAAACTCTAGGGGAGGGCTTTTTATCAGTTCTGGGCAAATGTTCTTGTCTCCATTCAACACCTTTGGGCCCAGTATTCCAGGGAGATCAACATGTGTCTTGGCAGCAATCTGCCCCAGAGTCTAGGAGTTTCTCAGCACAGGGACCCAAGGTCCAGAGAACACACTCTGTTCCCAGTTCTTCTTTCTTGCAGACACTAAGGTAACTCTGTCTTGATTAGTTTCTCCCTCTTCTTATCTCTTGGAAGATAAAGCGTGAAAGTGATACAGACCACACTTCAGGGAAACTCACCTTTACAACTAATTGGCTGATCCCATCAGATCCCATCGTGGGGAATGACTACAGCATTCTATAGCTATGAAACCACTGAGAATCATAGCCAAGCCAAGCTGACAGATATTCTGGGAGGAACACAATCCAATCCATTGAAGGAAACTGGCCCAAATCACGTCAAGTTAGAGATTTCTTCTACAGATACATGTTGTTGCTGTCCTTAGGGGCCATCAACCTGGCTCCAAGTCACAGGGACCTTACACACGACAGAGCCAGCACTGTCCAAGCCTGAGCCACCCTCACAACTGTCCTTGCGTTGAGCCTTTGGCTGCAGCCACAATGGCAATCCATCCCCTTCAACGTCCTCCTCTTTGTCATTGACCTCCTGCTCTACCAAGCGGGATGTCACTGTCTAGGGACCGGTCGCTGTTAGTTCCACGTCCAGAGCAGGCGAGACGAAATCTTACCCTTCTGCTTCTAAGGAGCATTCTGGCTGTGCTTCTTATAAGGCAGGTTTGCTTATTCTACTGACACTCCACCACACTTCCAAAATGCTCGGCCAAGTCCGATGTATCCCACAGGCAAGATTATTGGATAAGTTGATAACACACACTTTTTACCTTATAGAAGGACTCATAGATTCGAACTTTTACAACAGCAGCACCCGTTCTAATACCAGACACCAAAATCATATCTCCTCGTTTGTCTTCTCTTTCCATCTCAGCGATATACCCCGGGGGAGAGTATTCTGCCTCAGAGTATTTCAGAATCCTAAAGAAATAAAATAAAGCTGGTTTGTTTTTCTAGCATAATCAAATAGTCTCATTCCAAAAGACCCTTAAAGGTTTTTTTAAAAAACCATGATAAAATGAAAGGGTACCAAAATAAATAAATAAAAGGGTACGTCAGCAAGCATTGCTGGTAGGGTCCCAGCCCATGTATGCACGGCTTGATTCTGAATGGAACACATTTAAACACGTCTCTCCAATCCGAGGCTGGCTGCAGGGATGTACCTGTCGTAGTCT
>NW_022111325.1:704802-707055 GCF_000313985.2 Echinops telfairi
GAACTTTTTGAAGCCCCCTCGTATATAACAGAACATTTGCCATTTCAGTCATTTTTAATATACAATTCAATGACATTAATTACATGAACATTGCATAGCTATTACGACTATGCATTTCAAAAATTTTTCATCACGCTTAATCAATTCATCAGCAATTTCCCCCTCTGCTCCCTTTGCTTTGGTCTACTCTAGATATTTCATGTAAGTAGACTTACTGTCTTTTTGTATCTTATTTTACTCAGCACAGTGTTTTCAGGATCACCCATGTCATAGCATGTATCAAAATTTCATTTGTCTGCAGGGTGAAATAAAAATGCACTGTACGTATCTATGGATAAGCATCTTTTGTGTATCCATTCCTCCACTGACAGACACTTGAGTTGGTGACGCCTTTGAGCCATGCTGAGCCATGCTGTGATACACACTGGTGTACAGGTACCCGTCAGGGGTCCCTGCTTTCATCCGTACCCTAAGAGATTTTAAACACACTCTGCTCAGTGCCCACAGAATGTAAACTATTTTAAAAATTCCTTTTTTCCATACGACCTCTAGGAAAAGGAATGCGCCTCTAGAGCTTAAATTTGTTATGAGAGAGCTAGTTTTTTAATGGGCGTCTGATAGTTTTGAACTGCTCACCTTGTGCTTAGCAGCCTAACATTTAACCCACTGCACCACCAGGGCACCTGAGACAGCTAGTTTTTGATACTAAAGGCAAAATTGCATACAAATATCATTCTCACTCTGTTTCTCTGTGTGGACATAGCACCAGCAACCAAGCTGCCAGAAGACAGACCTGGCGCACAGAACTGTGCAGTCCTGAGCGCATGAACTCCTCCACTGCAGCCCACGTCATCAGAAAGCATCTCACACCCATGCCATAGTCATTCTGTCACGGATATGTCCCCTGGTTTATTGATCTAGGGCAAAAAAAGTCCAGACGCAAAGGCCACACTAATGGCTGCTGTTCAGCAGGCCCCCCAATGGCAGGCAGCTCCTCAAAATCAGATGGTTTGGTCACAAGGTTACCTAATTTTGCTAGATAGCTCTCCTCTTGCTGACTCGTTATCCTTGGCAACGTTCCACTCAAACATCATCCCCGCCAAACTACTAAACGTGTTTCCTGTAGAGCAAGCCAAAAGCAGACAAGGCGGAATGAGCAGACAAGGCGGAATGACATATTTTAGAATACTCAGCTATCTTTAATAAGAAAGGAAAACCTAACTAACAGAAAATTATACTCGGGTCTCTTTCGGCGGAAAATAAACGCACTATTCGTAGTCCATCAAAGCACGTCCTTCAGGGCGATCCCTATGGAGAGAATGTAAGTGCTGCTACCGCACAAACATTCTGGAGGAAAAAAGACTCCAGCCCATTAAATATTTTCTTTCTTTAAATATAAGTTTTATTTTGGAATTTGTATCAGGCCGATTAATTTTTGATTGACAGGAATTCTACCACGCCGTCTGTTCCTGTCTACAGAAAGTAGTCCACCTTACAGCCCACTTTATGGTTGATGGGCATCTTTAATCCTGGTCCCTCTAACATAAGTCATTTAAACACTGGCTTCCTGAAGAGTCTAATAGATTCACTTTTCAGATTAAAAAATAACTCTTTACTGAATAGCCTACACAGAAAGAGGCAATACGTTGAAATATTTGAGTAGCATGTTGCATCGTTAGAATAGTATGCTAAAGCATTCTAAAAGCAGTCTCAAGAAACATTCACTCAAAATTATAACACTTTCCCACAGGGGTACATTGAATTTGAGAGGACTGATCAAAACTGAGCAAGCAATAAATTAGAGAAGAAATGTTCATCAGAAGCTCAGTGGCAGAATATGGGTATTTAGGAAAAGCTCTGAGGTGACCAACACTATCCCAGGAATTTTTTCCCCAGGAAATATTTTATAAAAGTGTGTCTAGCCACATATTGAACTACACTCAGAATTACTGATTCCTCATCTTTATGAGCTCCATCTGAGAAAAGAAACATTATTTCTAATCTAATTTTCTCTCACTTAAATTCCTATTATCAAGCATTATACACAAAGGGAGTATCGCATGCTTTCATTTTAGATAACTTTGTTGAAATGCCTTTGAAAGGTATTACCTTCAGCATCCAACGCCCTCACCATCAGCTCTAGTGGTGAATCATCTACATAGAGTTCCCGGGTTCGAGATACAATTTCAATGCTGGTTATCACGTCAACCTTAACATCACAGCGCAGTTCATGGTCAGTCACTAGGATGAACC
>NW_022111325.1:707526-709531 GCF_000313985.2 Echinops telfairi
AAGTTTTAAAAGCCTGGGAACCCCAGTATGAGGGGGGTTCAAAAGGGTTTATAGAAAAACGTAACTACAAAATCATGGAATTTTCCCATGAACTTTTTGAAGTCCTCTTGTCTGAGAGCAGAGTACTTGTTAATACACCCATAACGCAATTCAGAAACTCTAATTAAAACAATACAGGATGAAATGAAAAGGAAATAAAAAATATTTTGTACTGGTCTTTTAAAACACTCCCTCCAACCATATTTGCCACAGCTTACAGAACGGTCCACGTTCAGTTTTAACTTTACGCATGAGTAACAAAAGCAAAGTTATTGCTGCTATAATACCAAGATTGCTAATGGAACATTAAGGGTAAACTCTGTCCCTAGCCACGGGTCTAGCTTCATGGAATTTTAAAATCAAGGGATAATGTTAATCAGATAGCACAGGTAAATGCACTTAGCCAAAGGTGCATCAAATATGCTTGTTTCAGGAAAAGCTGTACTTTCTCTCTCTCTCTCTCTCTCTCTCTCTCTCTCTCACCGACACACACACACACAGTCTGTTAAAATAGAATTAATCATCCTGAAACAATAGATACACTAGGGTGCTATTAGTGGCTGGAAGAAAAGCCGGTTGATAGTATCATTCTGTTTTCCCTATATAGTAACATTCATGAACCCCCAGGAACCACATCATTAAGGGGAGGAGGTAGGAAAGGCAGTGACTCAGATGTATGACGTTTCTTTCTAAAGCTGGAGAGAAAAACAGACGGAAAGATGCCCACATCAGATAGATGTGACTGCAAAGCCGATGTCGGAGTCTAATCCCCGTTACTGCTGAGTGGTTTCAAAACGGATTGTTTTAAGAACTGTGGCGTCACTGGCACGTTTGCTGGCACCGACCATGATGCTGTGGGGAAACACACAGCAAGCAAATGTGGGGGAAGCCCGGTCAAAAGGGGATTCAGAGAAGTCCGATGTGTAAGGCAGCTTTCAGAACATCTTAACCGATGCACTTTCCTCTCCTTTCATTAGGCATGAATACACGCTAATGAGGTCTGAGAGTTCTTTTAGTAGTTACAAAGTCCTTTAGTACTTCTGAAAATTCCAAGTGAACACACAAGCAAAGCACAACTGGCCGGATTTCTCGTTTCGTTGGCGTACACCCACCCAGAGGCACAGCTAAGGAATGGCTGGCATGGCATGTGTCCTGGGCGCCAAGGAGCAGTCCCGATTCATCACTGCCTGTTCCAGGGCCAGTTGGGAGATTGTGGAGCAACTGAAAAGGAATCCCTTTGTGTTTGAGAGCCTCCGTGGGCTAAGGCAGGAGCACTCGTGGCATAGTGGTTAGGCTGTTGGTCTCGGAGCTTGGCTTAAGGTCAGCGGTTCAAGCACAGTAGTGTGTTGCCTCAGGAGAAAGCTGCAGCAGTGGGCTTCAGTAAAGGTTTAGGGAGACTCTGTCCCACAGCCTTACTAAGCTTCCACGTCTCTCGGGGGCAGTGGGTCACGTGTCAAGCCCAACAGTGTGATCCTTGCTCTGCTGAGTGTAGAAACGCAAAAAATAAAAATGACTTTCAGCACACAGCATAGGCCCATTTTCGTCAGTGAAAGTACAGATGGGGTGGCTGTCCTTTCCACGTAGTGCCGTAATGTGTTGAGTAACGGACGTGTGAGCTTCACTTTCTTTCTGAGTTCATGCTGTGATCTATTATCTAGAACCTGGGGCCAGAGGTCTGCAATTTCACGTCTTGCCATAGGCACTGTTGTTCTGTGGACACATCTCTGCTTAGAATACACGGATGGAACCTCCAATTCTAGGAAATAGAACTGAAAGATGCTGTACTAAACCATGAACCACAAACCAGCTCTGGGGGCGCTATGGGTTAGGCATGGGGCTGCTACCCAGAATGCCAGTGGTTCAAACCCACCAGCCGCTCTGCGGGAGAAAGCGGGGACGGTCTGCACCCATAAAGATGTATACTCACTATGAGTCAGGAGCGCTTTGATGGCAGGGGGTTGTGTGA
>NW_022111325.1:710035-715719 GCF_000313985.2 Echinops telfairi
TTGGTTGTTGTTGTTTCAAAGCACCCTGACCTTGTCATTCACAGCCTATTACAGCCTTTTGCTATCACTTACCAAAAGATGTAAAGCTGTTTATACATCTCCGGCCTCTGGGTCGGGCAATGAAGTGCCAACTATGGGAAGGGCTCTTGGCAAACCCAGGAAGGCAGGGTCTTTACCTTATCTGGAAACACACTATATTTCCAGAGCTGCCCTGGACGAACGTAGTGGCTCTCAAACTTGAGTCTGCGTAAGACGTGCCCACATAAAGTTCCCTGAGTCCAGCCCAGATATTCGGACACAGCAGATCTCGGGGGAGGCCTGAGAATTGCCACTTGTAACACCGAGCCCCAAGGTGGTGCACGTAATTAACATGCTCAGCTGCAGCACACAGGTTAGAAATGTGAGTCCGCCTGGAGGGGCCTCGAAAACAAAGCCTGGAGAGGGACCTACATCAGGAAAACCAGCCGCTGCAGACGCTGAGGGCACAGCTGCACCGGCCCGCACGGGCTGCCGTGAGCTGGAATCAAGTCCATGGCACCTGGCAGCATTGAGACTGACTTTTGCCTCATTCAAAATCCCTCTCAGACCTGAACACCTGAGCTAGTTTCGGGTGATTAATTCCTCATCCGGCTGAAGGAGCGCGCCCACCCGAGGGTGAAGTGGCGTCTGTCTGAGGGCTCACAATCGAGACTCGAGATGGGTGGAGTGGGGGTGGGGAGGAAAATCACAAAAGCATGACTGGTGGTAGGTCAACACATCACAGTAAGAGGCGGGTCTATGGAGCAGGGGCGGGGCGGTGACTAGATAGAAGGGGTGATGAGAAGATGGGTGCAGGGCCTTCTGACCCAGGCTGCCAGGGCCAAACTGATTGGGCACAACTCAAGATTATGTGGCAACCCCAGTCCTCTGTACGGTGACCTCCATCTAGGACCCACCTAGGCAAGCCCCTGAGAGAGACTGTCCCTCCCCAGGGTGGCCAGAGAAGGGTGGAGGCAATCTACTCCCTAAAGCATTCTCCCTGAGTGTAAGAGCATCTACATCAGCAGTTCTCAACCTGTGGGTCGAGACCCCTTTGGGGGTCGGAACAACCCTTTCCCAGGGGTCGCCCGATTCATAACGGTAGCAAACTTACAGTGAAGAAGTAGCAATGAAAATAATGTTATGGTTGGGGGTCACCACCACATGAGGAACTGTATGAAAGGATCGCAGCATCAGGAAGGTTGAGAACCGCTGATCTACATCCTTGGTTAGAGATCAGAAAGCATTCAATGGGGGCTCACTCTCTGTGGGGACACACATACATGGATTTGGGGCTGCCACTGCTGTCCATACCCTTTTGCAAAGCAGGGTGCTCAGAATTTAAGCTCTAGACTCCAATGACATAAAATATCCGATTATTCCACCTCAGCATTTTCTCTCAACGTACCTCTCTCTCGAGCAAGGATAATACTGCTGAGGCGTATCGGCTGGGTGGATTCAGCAATAAGGAGAGCTTTTTGGGAACATAAGGTGCCATTTTCATATAAAGGTTCAACAGTAACTGCATCATGGTGGGTGGAATGCCTGTCGGAACAAAACACTTCAGAGCAGGAACACAGCTTAGTCACATAAGAGTCTAAGAGAGCTCAAAGCATATACTCCCCCGGGACCTTGGCGTCCTCACCGAAGTGTACCACACTTTGCTTCAATATTTAAAATCAGATGAATGCTATTTTCTTCCTTCAGGATGCCAGAATAGGATAAATGACATATTTTCTGGAATTTCTCATCAGAAGTTAGGAACCTGCTATCTCAGTTGGAAGAGTCCCCTAAATAATGAAATGTGTGTCCAACTTAAAAAACAAAAAGTGGCTTTTTTTTTAGCTGGTTGGAAGGAACAGCTTCATGCTCACAGTCCAGAAGGCCACCACACCGGCCTGAGTCCTTTATCCTTCCTCAGTAAATGGGAGGGAAACTTTGTATGCTCCGAAGATATACCATGGCTTCTCTTGGGAGAGGGCCAAAGGGACATCTACCGTGCCTAAGAGTGCACTTGGCGTCCCTGCATGAAACAATGCACTCCACCACTAACAAAACGTGGGGGTTTGACTCCACCCAAAGCTTCTATAGAAGGAAGGGTTGATGGTGTTTTTGGAGAAATCAGTCTTCAAAACTCTGGCCCCGCGGAGTGCCCCTGAGTCCGAACCTCCTCTCTGGCAGCTGGCGGAGGGCCCTCCGTATCCTGCCACTCATTTTACTTCACCTCCCTCGCACCTTTGGTGAGCTCACCACCTGTCTTGGGATCTCTCTCACCTGAAGGTTTTCTCTTTCCATCCTCGGTTGTGGGAAACTGACTCTGAGGGCAATATGACTGGGATGATACTCCCTAACTGATAACAGAGGGAATCGGGAAAGCTAGCATTATTCCACGGTAGGAAAGCCACCACTTTGGTAAGTTAGAGATAAAACCCAAGGACACGATCCTACTTTAACTAACACTCCCACAGATTCTCCCCTAATAGCGTTGCTGCCTTAAAGTGAGCACATGGGTGATTCTAGCTCCCTGAAGAAGCAGACATTCTCTGGTCATTTCCTCCCACCGTGGCATGCATCCCCCCTCATGCCTTCCCCCAGTGCAGGTATTAGGTTTCCTCACCTGTGAGCTCAGGGACTTTTCCGTGGTGACCACCCACCTTGTGACGTATGTACCTACTGAATATGCATGTCTTCTGGCTACCTACAAATATCCCAAGACAGTAAAGACTCTCTGTGCGGGCCTGGCTGCTGAGATCATGGCCATCCAGGAGGTGAGCGTGCTACCATGAACTGTGTGACTCCTTTATTTTCCTCTCGCCTACCTCTCCCCTTCTCTGTGACTTTCTTATGACCTTTACATATTATAACGGCACCCTTGTGCCTGCAGGCCCCTCGGCTGTCAGAGGCTGGTTGACTCTGACACTCAAGTCAGGGTGCCATCACCCCCACGGCGAGCACCCCTCGGGCTCTCACTTCAAGTGCAGGCCACTAGCTAAAGAGGGGAGCCCTCACATTCTGGGGAGAGCTCATCTTCAAGATGAATTTGTCCTATTTCACAGTGTCTGTGGCTTGTTCCCTCCTGGGTCAAGTATAAGTAACACTTCATAAAACTACACACCAAGCACTTAAGGGGAGAGCTCAATATTAGCTATTTATGTCATGGAGATCTCCTACCCCAAGGCTTTCTCTATTATAAAAATTTCCTCATCCTCTGGAATCCCCCTCATCCGAAGTTTACATGGGAAGCCTTCGCACGGAGTAGCCATCCATACCCGCTGCCTCCCACCAAGAGGCTTCGCTGGGCCCTGGTCGCTGGGCCTCCTGCGACTACCTCTCCCAACACGGGGGCAACGGACAGGCTGATCTCATGTCCTGAAAATTCCTCTCCCACGTCCACAGAATGAAGATGCTTTAACCTTCCTCAGGGTCTGGCTCCCCGCCCACCCACCCACCCCCGACAAGACTGGCTTCAAGTGGCCACACGACATCCCCTTCAGGCCTTCAGGCGGACGCCCCCCTCCGCAGTGGATGGCGTGGGGGCACAGGCGGCGGGCCCCACGGCCCCTCACCAAGTGTAGCAGCCCCGCTGCGCTTCCAGCCGGAAGGGAACCCGGCCTGGCTCCCGGCCGAAAGGGAGCAACACCTGCGGCACGTTGAGTTTGCTGGCCAGGGTCCCCAGTGAGCACACAAGCAGCAACGGGTAATGCAAGGAGCCGGTCATGGCGACTGCCCAGCCGATGCAGGGCCAGCTACTGGCCACGCCCTGAGCCCAGCATCAGCCAATCCGCAACGCGCAACGTCGCCGGGGCCAGGGGCCCGCACTAGGCGTTGTGGGAAATTTTTTAAAAATTGAATTGGCATGAAGAAAACTTTAGGAATAACCTGTGAACTGTTTCTTGTTGAAAAAAAATTTTTTGGAGCTGTTTTTAAAGAAACACAGTAGGATGGCTAGATTGTTGGTCTACGAAGACCAGAGGGGACAGGTCACACAGCAAAAGGTAGGGGGCGCACTAGCTACCTGCTGAAAGGATTCCTGTCCTGAACATTGTAGACCTTTAACCGTTACTACAGAGGTAACAATTGCAATTCTCCCAAATCTTGTTTTAACCTTGGGTTTGGCTCCTACAAACTATTTCAGTGCTAATTTCCAGTGACGTTGGTCTTTATGTACCTATAAAAAGTTCCAGTTCTTTGCATAAACAGCTGGGTTTTATCAACGGACCTGTGTTTGCTGGTACTGACATAAACTAACTTTACTAGGAAGTCAGACTCATGTCCGGCCTCAGGGCCAGGGTGCAGGAAATGCCAGGCCCTGGCCTGTCAAAGGAAGCTTTCAAACTTACCCTCTCAACACACAGCCGGTTCCTAAGTAAATGCTGCGGGAGCATGTCTTGTTAGATTACCTTGTCCTTCCCCAATACCCAGCATTACAGGAATTCAAAAGGCTGTGGCAGGGAAGTTGACTATACACACACACACACACACACACACACACAAACACACACGACACGCACAAACCAAAACTCTAAGCCAGTGGTTCTCAACCTTCCGAATGCTAAGACCCTCTCATACAGTTCATGCGGTGGTGACCCCCAACCATAAAATTATTTCCGTTGCTACTTCATCACTGCAATTTTGCTACTGCTATGAATTGGGTGACCCCTGTGAAAGGATCGTTCGCTCCCCAAAGGGCTCGAGACCCACAGGTTGAGAACCGCTGCTCTAGGGCTTCCAGTTGATTCCAACTTACAGCAATGCGACCTCAGGTTTCCAAGGCTGTACATCTCAACGCGAATGGAGTCTCACCTTCTCCCAAGGAGCAGCTGTTGGGTTTGACCAACTGACTTTGTGGTTAAGCAGACAATGCTTACTCCACCTCGCCTCCAGGGCCCTTTCACAAAAGATGTGGCTGGAGGCTTGGATGACACACTGATACCACGCTTACTTCACAGATGATGAAACATACGTGGTCTATGGCCGGAGGTCCAGCAGGATTTTCAGAACCTAGCTTTAAACCCAGTTTCAGTGTCTCTCAAGTGCATGCAGCAGCTCTACTACACTGCGTTGTGATCACCCACCCAAACCTACTTTTTGACCCAGACCTTAGAGCTCCCGTAGAGAACGCCCGTTTGGGTTAGTAAATAAGAGAAGAGGCCAAAGGGTTGGAGGGACTGGTTCTTTATTTCAAAAAGACACGTGTCAATTCTCAGTATCAAAACAGTTGGACTATTGGTTTCTCTCTCCTTATTGGTTTCTGTCAGCCCCCAAATGAGACCACACCAAAGCAGAGTGCACTTTAGCTACTACGCTGCAGGATGCATACCTACCAGACCTCACAGAAACCTCACCAAAAGGGGGAACTGGGCAGGGAGAGGACTTTTAAAAGATCAGCACACTGCAAGCCTACAGACCGGAAAGAGAACTCACAGCCAGATGGGGTGACCTGTGCCCCCCCACCCAACCCCAAAGAAGCAATGTTTCAGAGTAATATGACATGTCAAGAAAGTTTCTGTACGTAGGTATTCACGGTTTCTCCAGCACTGACTGATAGGAAGCACTTGGAGATGGCACTTGGAGAGACAGCAGCTTCAGGCCCCGAAGAGGGGGATGAGTTTCATGTGGCAAAATCAGTGGTGAACATGTTAATGTTCCTTGGTCTTTTCAAACAG
>NW_022111325.1:716815-720685 GCF_000313985.2 Echinops telfairi
GTTACAAAGACAAGAAGCAGCCTTCAAGTTCTGCCCGCTCAGAGAACTGGTCCTAGCTCGGGGAAGCAGCCGACTAACCGAGCAGCAACCACAGAAGCAAGCTGTTAACTGCACGCTTGGGGGCTCTGGCTGGCCTACCGGGTTGTGGATGTTGGCAAAACTTCCTGAGGAAGGGGGCTGGGGCCTTCCTATCGTTTCCCCTCCCTCCCACCCACACCCAACCTAGGCTTCCATTCCGGTGCTCAGGGACCAAAAGCTTTTAGGCGTCGCCCAGAAGGAAGCGTCTACTGGAAATGGCCCGCTGGGGTCAGGCCTTAAGAACAAGGACCGGTAGAAACACCTGCGTCACAACTGGAAACGGGTACAAGAGGAGGCTCCCGCAGACCCTCCAAAAAGTGGAGGTGCAAGGACTAATTCTTTGGGGAAACGAAAGAACCCCCACGGCTAAGTCAAAGCCTTTCAAAACAAAACAAAGCCAGGCGCACTCCCTGAACAAACGGGCAAGGGAAACCTTGCGATTTCTGCAGAGCTGTTAAGGTCCCTGTGAACTGCGCCAGTGCAATGATGTAATAAGCAGTTAGCTGCTCCCCCACAAAGGGCGGTGGCTTGAGTTCACCCAGAAATGCCTTAGCAGGGAAGCAGAGTGAACCGCTTCTGGAGACTGGAGTTCTAATATGGGGTGGCCCTGACCTAGACGATCAAGGGCAGCTGTAAGGTTCCTCTGTTTTCTTTCATTATCAGAACTAGGGGGGCTTCCGAAAGACCCTGGGGAAACACCATTACCTCTGAAATCAATCTCCCGCAAGCCTGTGACAGTTACTGAGCACAAACCAGGCAGAAGAAACCAAAGGGGGCTGGGGCGTGTCCAGCAGGAAACCACGGGCCGGAAAGCAAGAAAATCCCAAACCCCCTCTGCCAAGCAGGCTTGAAAACAACTCTACCACCTGGAGAAGGCAGTGGGAACGCAGACCCAAGTTCACGCCCCCCCATCTTCTTCTTCCCTTTCCTTCCCTCCCCCTTCCCCCCACGTGCTCAGGAGGGCCTGCAGATAGAGCAGCTCCAACACCTTGTCAAGTCAGGCCTTTTATTGTTAGAAAGCACCCCCGTGGGGGAACACATCCTACAGTCAGTGCACCCGTGAAGGAGCCACTGAAGGGGGAACAGATCACACTCCCACCACCACGCGCCCAGGACCCTCCCTTCATCGCCCATCAGGTCTTGAAGAGAACGCACGCATTGACAGTCCCATCTTGACAATGCTCTCAGGAAATAAACTTGTTCTTAAAGCACACTAGGGCCTAACTGCCCCAAGTAACACGCGACTGAGTGCTGTGGTTTGCTGAGGGCAAAATCATAGTTTTAAAAAGGCAATCGGCTTTGTGCTGGGGGTCCGGTCAATGGCGTGAGCAGTGAGCTCGGTTTAATGGGCATCAGCACGGAGCCTGCCCATCAGTCACACAGATCATGCAGCGTTAGCTTCAGCTCATTAGAAAGCAGCCGGTTTCGCTCAAGTTGGCTGTAGAGACGCTCTGCGGCAGCAACGGGGAGGAGGGAAGACAAGGAGGAGGGGGGAAAGAGGAGGAGAGAGAGAAAAAGGGCGTTAGTGGAGCACCTGAAGCAAGGATCTGAGGCTCTTACCTAGCTGGTACACTGAGCATGCGTCTATTAGGCAGGACAGATGCGAAGAGGCCTTGGACAGAGGGCAGGAAGGGTCAGTCAGTCAGTGGAAAGATGTCCCCACCAACGGAGGAACAAAAGGGGGTGGGGAGAATCATCAGACGGACAAGCGGGTAGGACAAGACTCGGAGGAAAAACACCTCCTTCTGGGTGTTTAGTTCCTGGGCTGCGAGGCTGAGATGAATGAAAACGAGCAAGAGGAGGAATGCGGATAGGCTTCGAAGAAATCGTCTACAATTCTCAGGGTTTAGAAGAAAAACCACGTGGACGGTGACTAGTCTTCTGTGAAAGCCTTCCACGCGGTGTCATTAAAAGTAAGGTGAGATAAATATTCCACCCCTGCTCAAGCCTAAACCTTCTAGGTGCTGTGTGAGACGGTTCCAATAGCCAATTCCACCTTCTTTGCTAATAGGACCCTGGGCGAACTTTAAACCTGTAAGCGTCAACAATATGCCCAGCCACCGGGTTGGGGGCGATAAATCCCTAGCCTAAGACAACCAAGACTGTCTCGTTCTTTGTTCTTGTAGCACCCTCTGCAGCTGGAGGAGGGGGGCCATCATGTGACCAAGTTGTAGCCAGTGAGACGTAAGGCCGAATCAACTGGTGGTTACTGGGCAAACTTTTGCTCTCCTGCATGCCTGTAACATGAATGTGATGCCTGGGCCTGCAGAATCTGCCTTTCAACCTTAAGGGAGGGGCCAGGGAGTCTGAGACCCCACGTATATCAGGCCACCAGCTGTCCAGTTTGAACCAGTTCCGTCATGGCCCACATGTAAACCAGAAAAGATTGGGGTTTAGCCAAAAAGAACACCAGAAGTTTTAAAAATTTGGGGGAAATGGACCGGAGGAAATTATGGAACAGAAGGCCTAGACTAGAAGACTTGGAAGGGGCGCAAAATGAGAGCCCTTCCAAGAACCTGGCTCAGGAGATGAATTATTGGGGAAAGGTGGCGTGGCGCAGGAACAGGTGTGATAGGTAGGCAAAACGTGTGCTGCCCTGAGAGGTGGGTGCGTTTTTAGCAGGGCTATGACCTGTAATATTCTACCCATAGAATCTTTCAATTGTGCTTGCATTTTTTCTCGGTTCCTTCCGTTTGAGATATGTTGAGCGTGTTCGTTTCAGTTTTCTAGCTCTAAACCCTTGCACGTTTCATTGCAGCATTTGATTCTGACTTCTGGAGCTGCCCTCTGAAGTTTTCTACCCCTCTCTCGTCCTTTCTTCCACTCGCGTTCGCTCCGCTCCGCTCCGCTCCGCCCCGCCTAACAGACCCACTCTGATCCACAGGAAAGATCTCCCTTTCCTGTCTTTTGAATGACTTGTTGTCCCTGAAGGACAGCATGCTTGGTAAAGGTGGGGGGGGCAGGGCAGCGACCAAGAGGAAGACTGACATCGGGGCTGCAACCCTGGGCTCGGCCAGAGAAACCGCTCTGAGGACAGAGCAGGACCATGCACAGGGTTGCTGTGGGTCGGAACCCACTCGGCGGCACCAAGCAGCAGCGCATGACCAGTCGTTCTTCCTGCCACCACTTCAGTTCACCTCAAATGTCAGTCCCTTCTGGTGTCACTTCCTCAGCCAGGACTGCGCCGCAGACATATTCTTATGGGAGAAAAATAAGTCACCGAAGCTACTGCTCAGCTGCTTCTTATAGCCAATGGTGCTCCTGGAGACAAGTCCGTACGTGTTTTGGTCTACCGCCTTAGCTGCACGTCTACAGCAGCTCACCCCATCGAGGTGTGGCGAGCCCACCCTGACATGACGAGGGCCGGCACATGAAGATGGACCTCCTGATCTACTCCCAGGATCAGCCTCTGAGGTCCTGGGAGTACATCAGCTTCTCTCTGGTTTACAGGCTGGTTCAACACGGTCTCAAAATCACTTACGTCTGTGGGCTGACGGTGGCCACTGCTCACACCTGGCCTGCTAGCTTGAGTTTTCCTGGTTCTACCCAGAAGCCGGGGGCCAGGTTGGTCCCTCTAATACTTCCACCATATTTACACTATCACACTATGGAAAAAGAAAGCTTTATCACGGCAAAGAAATAGCTTGGGGAGGGGGGGGATATAGCTAAAAATAGGAGTTGTAAGAAGGAGAATTAAGGCGATTCTAAAAAACTGTACTTCCCATTAAACCAGCGGTTCTCGTTAAGAGCAGTATGGCCCTTCCAAGTTTAAGGGCAAGATTTCATTATCAC
>NW_022111325.1:721073-749409 GCF_000313985.2 Echinops telfairi
GCCTTATACACAGACCCCATCTATAGGCCGGCTTTCTGTAAAGTCCACACCCAACTGTTTGTGTGACTCCCATTCCTACCAGGCTAGCCAACAAGGGCTTTGTCTGCATTCAGGAACGAGATAAAGACACACGGAAGAAATGAGGCCATTTTCTTACCTGACTGAAGCTCAGAGGCAGAGTTCGCTAAGAACTGCCCCAGGTCAGGAAGTCGTGGTTTTGCTGTTATTTCCCTCTCTCGCATTCCTTAAACCCCAAACCAAACTCACTGCCATCAATCCATTCCTAGTGACTGAGAATCAGTCCATCCGCTAAAGGTCTGGCCCCCAGGTCACAGCAAAAACAAGGGGAGATGAGACGGAGAACTCATCTGGTCTGCTGTTCTTTTTGAGTCTTGCCCAGTCAGGGTATCAATCCCATGAATGTTAAATCCTTCATGCGTCAGTGGCCGAAATCAGGACCAGCTCATTCTGCCACTAGACAAAGAAGGGCGAGTAAAGAACCCAGCCAGCTATAAAGCCTCAGGTCAGCGAAACACAGGAAGGAACGGTGAACTGATTTTGGTTTGACTCTTCCCGGGAAGATCAGGATGGGGCTAATCTAACTCTAGTCAACCAATCAGGGCAGTCCTGCCATCAGGTAACAGTCAAACCTCTTTGTTCCTCATTCCTACAAGGGTTATAACAACAAAGGCAAGAACGGAAACTAACCCATGAGCCTTGACCTAGACAGTCATGTGCTTTCCCCTGAGTATTACGGAGGCTTGGCCCTATCCCCATAGCTCGTTGACACGCAAGTAACACACAATCTTCTACAAAAATGGAAGACATGACACGCAGCATCTCACGGCTCCCTGGTTTGCTCATCCCTACCCTTGTCCATACAAATCATGGCCCTGAGGAAACACAGCAGCTTTACCTTCCTCCCCATCTCTTCCCATCTTCCCCGTGTCATTCCTCCTTAGGAAGCTTTTCTCTGTGCCACGGACGACTCCTTCCACCTAAATATTAACCACCCAGAACTCCACTGTCCAATACAGCAGCCACCAGCTACACGAGGAAATTTAAATTATCATTAAATGAAGCTAGCAGCCAGACTGGCCACTTTGTGCCTGCTCTGTGGCTCCCGGCTCCCAATGCTATAGACATCCCCACCATTGCACCAAAAGGTCTATTGGACAGCAGCATTTCTCCAGAAGGCTACCCTCCCTGCCCTTATTTTCTTGCCGTCAACTCTTCCTTCCATCCACTGGAGCATGTCCGCCACCTTCACTTCCCATGCTCAAAGTGCACCCCCTCAAAACGACTAACGTGTCGATGAACGTCCTGTCTTTTAATCTTCCTGTTGCACTTGTCTATTGTCTTTGAGAACCACTGGAAATCATCCAGCCCTTAGCTTGTAAACACCAAGTAACTCATTCTTCTCGCTCTCCCACCAGTTGCCTTTCCGCGTCCTCCTCTACACAGATTTCCACCTTGCTCCTCCTGCTGCCTGCCCCTCACCCCCCACCACTTTAGCCTGGACTCCTGCTAGGTGCTTTTTGTTCCGCTTGCCCCTCGAGATTGTCATTGCTTCTCTCCCCCTTCCCAGCCCAGGACCATCAAGTTCCCTACGTCTCTAACATCACCACTGTCCTCGGCTTGAGAACCAGGAAACTGGGACTTTCCTCCTGTGTCTAGTGGCCAAGGCCTACAAAATCCCTGTCATGCGTGCCATCTTCTCACCACCATTACTCTAGTCGAGCCGACAAACGAAAACCGCACCTAGCATTCCCCGCCCGCCCTCCCGGTGTGGCTCACTCAGTGGTATGTGAGTTTCCAGGTAGTGTATACACCCTAGTGAACTTTAGGAAGGAAAGAAATGTTTCATAACTAATTCAGTGTGCATTCCAAGAAAAAAAAAAATAGGAGGGAGGAACTGATCACAAGGATCTACATATAACCCCCTCCCAGGGGGACAGACAACAGAAAAGTGGGAGAAGGGAGACGTCGGATAGCGTAAGAGATGACAAAATAATAATAATTTATAAATTATCAAAGGTTCATGAGGGAGGTGGGGTGGGGAGGGAGGGGAAAAATGAGGAGCTGATACCAAGTGTTTTGAGAATGATGAGGGCAACAAATGTATAAATGTCCTTGACACGATGGATGGATGGATTGTAATAAGAGTTGTTCGAGCCCCCAATAAAATGATTAAAAATAATAATAATACTGCCCTGTCAAACTCATTTGAAGACAGAATTTAAGAGTACGACTAAAACAAATTTTAAAATGCATCCATTCGAAGGCGATAGTAACCTGGGCAGCACACAGGAGCACACGAAGGTGGTGAACGAAAAGAGCAGCACCACCGCTCACTGCTCTGGGGTGGGGCGGCTCACAGCGACTGTTTCCCGAGCTGTAGACCTTCCCCGGAGCTCAGAGCCTCAGCTTCTGCCTCTGAGCCACGGGTGGGTTTGAACTGCTAGCTGTGTGGTTTAGCAGCCCCACACATAGCCCACGACACCACCAGGGGTCCTGAACTTGGTAAAAGCCATGGAAAATGAAGCCCAAATGACTGACCTTTGGACATCTTAGCGGACCACCTTAAGACCATGTGCCTGTGAGGTGTCAATAACTGGCAGCTGAATAGAGCGTATGGACTGAAGGAAGTGGAATTTGATATGAAATCGAAATTCTAAGATTAAGAAGAACTTCTCTGCCTGGCTGTATCCGTATGAAAGCACACCTTAAATACACTTTCCTGAGAGACTTAAGAACTTGGTAAGGATAATTGGCAGCTGCACGCTCCGGTGAAGCCATGGCCTGTGTGCATCCATGGGAACGAGGGATCCTGAAATGCGGCCGCATGATCCCACGTGTGAGCCAACAACAACTGGACTGGTACCTAACCGTGCAGCATTTCCCGTGGGCACATCATTTGAAACATTCACGGCTGGTTGGTTGTTTTCCCAACACAACAGACCAATGGTACCGGGCCCTAAATGTGTGAGAGAGGCTTAAGAGGAAAACACTCAAGTGTCATTCTATTGATTCCCGCTGCTTCTCCCCACGACTGGGGATGGTGTGGTGAAGCAATGCATTTGTTTAGGCAGACATCTCTGAGCGCCGGTGGACACTCCACCTCAACACTGGCAAAGGGTAGTCAAGTGTTGAGAGAAAAATCGGAAGGAACAACAGCAACGTGAGTGGGGCGACTTAAGAACCTGCCATCAAAGCACCCAGGTGAGCTCGTTCCCACCTGGAGCCCCAACCCGAGGGGCAGCTGCTGACCCACGTTTAGGCAGATTCAAGTCAGCCGGGTTTCAAGGTCCAGAAATAACAAGACACACACAAAAATGGCTTTGATGGCGTTAAGACAGGGAAATGTGGGGGTAGCTGGTCCCCCATATCCCAGGGGTCCTGCTTGGGGACACTGGCAGCTCTGGCAATGACACAAATGCAGTGTGGCGGCATGAGGCATCCGACAGCTTAACATTTTAATCTCGGGCAGGGGTGGAGGAAGAACACGTGAGTTGCTCTGTGCGCCCCTCCACCCCTACAGTCTGTTTGAACACCTTGGGGGACCAGCCGGGCTGACCCAAATGGAATCCAGAGTGAGAGTGGGGCGTTGGTTCCCCGAGGAAAGGGGGACAGAGATCCAGAACAGGGCAGAAACGGTGATAGGTTATCTGTATAAAAGAGTAAGGAGGAGACGCTGGGTAAAAAGGACTAGCACCGCGGAGGCAGCATATCTGGGAGGAAGGAAGAGGTGATAAAAAAGAGCCAGACACCACACCCTGGACGTTTGGCTTCTTTTCAGGGTTAGTGGGAGAGACAGAGAGAGGCAGGTTAGCGTCCAGGACCAGGGGGCCACAGCAAACAGATAAAGACCCCCAATCACTCTCTTGGGTGCTGCTTACTCCCGGGCTTCCTTCTGGGACTCAGCTGGATTCGTAGGCGAATTTGGGGTCTCCTACCTTGGGGGTTGGCCCCCAAACTTTAGTATCAGGGCACAAAACACCCAGGAGGTCTGCCTGCTTGATCCACTCAGCCAGCTCAATTCACTGGCTCTCCGGATACTACTGACTTTGTCCCTTGTGAGAAATGAAGCGAGAAGGCGTGTGTGGTGAGGGACTTCGAGGAGAAAGCACTTATACAGAGGGCAGGACTCTGTCACTGAGCCAGCACGAAGCCGGCTCCCCAGTGTTTGCCACACAAGTAACCAGCACCAAGATCTTGAAGGTCGAGGTAGAGAGTCTAGTTCCCAGAGGATGAAAATCAAAGCACACTGTGCCCAGCCGGTCCCCCTCCACCCACACGCCACAAGCCCAGCCCCATTCTGCTGTCAGATAGTTACATAGAGGTCATGTCATTGAGGGCGTGGTCCAGCTCCTCACTAATAGCCTTGTACTTCAGTTTCTGGGCATAGAGTTCATCTGGACAGGCACAGGAACCACAGGGAGGGACCAGGGGCAGAGTGAAAGGTGTCAGAAGCAGATGGAGAGAAGGAATCATTAGAAAATAAGGACAGTAAGTGACCTGTGACTCTACCACAGTTAGACGTCTACACTGGCAGCCAGGACCGGCCACTTCCAGATCCGCTGTGCCCTCGGACCCACTGCACTACTCCAGACTGCTAAGTGAATACAGCCAGGGTTGAGAACCTGGGGACAGTCACGACTAGCAGGTCCCATTGCCAGATGCACTCAGGAGGGTGCCAGGCCAACTCAGTTACTTCACTTCTTAGCAGACATCATGCTCACTTCCGTGCAAACAGAGAAGGGAGAAAGGCCCACAGCAACATTCAGACACACCTTCTCTGCCCACAAAGTGCGGCCGTTATCCCTGGTCGCTTCTCCAAAATTTTCCACAGCAGGACTATCCTGCTACCCAGAGTGACCAAAGGAACAAGTTCGCTCAAGAGTGCCCCCAAGGCAAAGCACACTTTCCCTTGTCGGGGTGCACGCCATTGTCCAGCTGTGGGGACAGGAAGAACGTGGGCAGCTGCTGGTGCTGGTCAGCTCTGGGACAGTCGAGGCACAGCTTCCTGTCTTGGGGAGTTCCCCACAGCTTCAGCGGCGAGCGGGATTAACAGGAAGGAGTCACGGGGTTACAGGCACCCTTGCTGCCTTTTAAAAACATGTTCTCCAATTCAACCCACAAGCTGGAAGATTTAAGACTATCAAATTGGAGTGATCACCAGCCTCCTTATAGGGCAAGGGGCAACGCTTAGGGTATGAGGTGAAGTCTCTTTTAAAGAAAAAGATTAAGTGGAAAAAAATCCAAGTCTAGAGTCGGACCGCGTCACCTCGCTGTAATAGAGGGCAAGCAGGGTACAGGACAGACGCCCAGCCACTGCCAACTGCCCTTGGTGTCCAGGAAATGAGCTACAGTAACGGCTACTGGGCAAGGCCTTCTTTCAGATGTCCCTAGTTTAATCTATGTCCTAGGTTCCGTACCTTCCAAATCATCAATGGTCTTTTCCAGCTTGGCTACCGATCTCTCAGCGAACTCGGCACGGGTCTCTGCCTGGGGGAACACAGAGCCAGTCAGAAGCAGAGGAAGACAACAGGTGGACCTCGAGTCCCTCAGCCTTGCCCTTTCAGAGCCACCGCCAGCCAGCTCTGAGTGCACCTGAACGCCGTGTCTCCACCTGGCAATGCATGGGCCCTTCCCCTGAACCCCTCGGCTCACCTCCTTGAGTTTATCGGTAAGAATCTTTATCTCTTCCTCGTATTTGTCTTCTTTCTGAGAGTACTGCAAAGGGAGCAGAATAAAAACAGCGTAAAAATTACACCGACAAACACCTCCCTCCCCGGCACACACTCACTTTCAGTCACGTCAAATACCCTCTGGTTTAAGGTACTGAATGAGGCCCGTTTCTGCACAAGCCCCAAACCCAGTCACCAAGTTGTGTCTGACTCGCAGTGGCCTTACTATATAGGGTTTCTAAGACTGCAGGTCTTTATGGGAGCAGACAGCCTCACCTTTCTCTGTCAGAAGAACTAGGTGGCAGTTCTGCAATGCCTCCCTTGTGATTCCAGCCCAAAACTTACTCCACGGAGCACCAGAGGTTCGAGACCCACTCATTTATCTATATACCTAGGGCCATGGCAATCTCGGATCAGAATCCTTTGTTTTTATTTTTTAAATGGCCCTAAATGTTGATCTAGGACAGAACTACAAAGGGAGGTGTTTTTCTGTCCTCTTGCTTAATGAACAGTAGTGATGTCTCAAAGCCACATGGCGGTGACAGTTCCGTCATGGCCAAGAAAAGTCCACTGCCCGGAGTGCTGCGTAAACGGCTTTCAGAAGCCCTGATTCTAGCTGCTGCTCCCGCCTGTCTGCTGGACAGCCCGTCAGGGCCCAGGCTTGCTGCCTGCAGTTCAGCAGTGCCAGACTGGGGAGAACACCGCTCCAGCCAACTGAGACCTGGCCGCTATTTCAACGAAGCCATCAACGGTCCCCACGATGAACAGCGGGCAGAATCTGGTTAGAAGGCAGGCGTGCGGCATAGGGAGGGGCACCTCCAGCCTGCGCCCAGACCCCCGCGGGCCTGTCACTGTCACAAACTGGCCCCTACCTTCTCCGCCTGAGCCTCAAGAGACTTGAGGTTGTTGGTGACATTCTTCAGCTCCTCCTCCAGCTCAGAGCACTTACTGTGAATGTTTTAAGTGTCACAGGAGAGGAAAGGGAGAAAGGCAGAGAATAAAAAAAAGAGAGAGAGAGAGAGAGAGACACATAGACGTGAATTGAACCTATATGCAGAAGGGTGGAAAGACATCCTGGGGGAAGAGAAGTTCCCAGGTGGTCTGAGCAAGCACCCGCCCTCCTCCCTCCGCCACAGAGCACATTAGGAACTGGACGCTCCTGGGCTTGGACTCAGGATGGCTGGGTACCAAGGAAGAACATCTGAAAGGAAGTCACTACCAGACCAAGGTAGGCCTGCTGCCCGCAGTGGAGTGGAGGTGGGCGTGGATGCCCAGCCCCCAACAGTGCCCCACCATCACCCGAGGGAAGGAGAGACCCTGTGGAGAGGCAGCTGAAGCAACTAGGGAAAGAAGAGATGGAGAATGTCAAGGAAGTGGAAGCGGATGGAGCATTCCGTGAAGAGATGAGAGAGCGCTCAACAAACCAACCGGTGGAGGGGAGGCGGCTGCAAAACAAAAGCAAGAACACAGACAACACCACACACAGACCCTCCCTGGGGGTCTAAGGGTTAGTACCTTTTCCTCAGCAGCACTCAGACACTTCACATTCTGGTCCATCAGTCTGATCTGCTCATCCATCTCTCGGCAACGGCTGTTAGTGACAGTCACGGGGATGACACAAGCCAGGTGGTGGGGAGGTCAAAAAGGAACACAGCAAGAAAACAAGCAGCAAATGGAAAACCTTCTCCGCCCCCCCAAACAAAACTTCCAAAAACAAAGGAAAGCCAACACCACGATGGGGATGAAGTGTCATGGCGGGGCGAGGGCTGAAAGGGACGCACATAGAGCCGCCCGCGCAGCAGCGCTGACTTTGTTACACAAGGCCCAGAGGTGGCAGCAGGGGGGCAGTTCATGGACGTGACCCAGGGGGCCAGCCAAGGGGGACAGAGAGCAGATCTTAAGTCAGAGCTCCATCCATGCCTCCAGAAGGCCCCAATAATGGTCTCTCGGTGAACCTCCCCATCCATCCCTATTCCCCTCCGTCTGTAAGCCCTCCCTGCAAACCAAGAACCCGGAAGCTATTCCCCTCCGTCTGTAAGCCCTCCCTGCAAACCAAGAACCCGGAAGCTTTCTTGGTCACATGCGAAGAGAACGGCAGAGCGCAGCGCTCAGCACGTGCAGGGGCTCAGAAGCACCGATACCTCCCACCCTCCGGGCCTTATGTAACAAGGTTGAAGGAATGCTGCTTCCGTCACAGCAGTGCCCAGGCCAAAGGGGGAAGGGGACAAAAATGGCACGATAGATTTGGGAAGTAGGATACTCACGACTCTGCCAGCTCAGCTCTCTCCTCTGTGCGTTCCAAGTCCCCTTCAATAATGACCAACTTACGAGCCACCTATTGAAAAACACCCAGGCTGCAGCTCAGGGAGTGAAGACCCCAAAACCCAAACCCACTGCCAGGGCGCGGATGCCAGCTCAGAGGAACCCTAATCGGGCGTCCGAGGCTCTGTATATCTTTACGGGCACAGACCGCTTCAACTGTCTCCCTCGGAGGAGTTGCTGGGTTTGAACTGCTGACCTGTGTTCAGCAGCCAAACAAGTAACCCTGACGCTATCAGGGCAAGGTGTGAGTTCCCTTTTTTGAGGGCTCTTTGCAGAAGCCTCATCACCCCTGAAGAGAGTGTCACCAACACAGGGGACCTCACCTCCTCATACTTCCGGTCGGCCTCTTCTGCAATGTGCTTCGCTTCCTTCAGCTGGATTTCCTGGAGCTCCATCTTTTCTTCATCTTTTAAAGCCCGGTTCTCAATCACCTTCATGCCTCTGTCAGAAACCAAAGGACCACCTGAGGAGGTTGGCGTCCGCGCCATTCCACGGAACCCAGGGCTAGCCGTGAAAGCCCGTTCCCCTCTGCTTGCTATGCAGAGAAAACCCCACGGCCTTGCCTTACTTTGTCCCAAATCACTTTCCTTCTCTCAGTTGCTCAATTCGTAGAAAACACCAACTATAAAAGGGTGACAGGGTAACCCTTCCAGTCCAGAACAGAGGCAGGAAGATTCTGTACGACAGAGGGTCCAACAGGCCTATCGATTATGATTGAGGTACATAAAAACAAAAAGCAGGCCGATCACAAAATTAAATATCTGTGTTCATGATCTAAGGGCAAGCCTCCCTGCTTCAAACACCACTCATTACAGGCAAACCTCTTCATGTTCCTTCCAGAGAGCTTTTATGTGGGCAGATGCAAAATCCCCAAGACCCTCACCCCTCATAACATTCTACAACGCTTTCCCCTCGTTTTCTATAGTTTTGTATTCATTTCCACAGCTTCATTCTGCGATAACTGTCCAGACATGCCTCGGGGATATTGTGGGATCTGGTCCAGACCAGGCCATTGCCGTATAGCAAACAATACCATGCAGCAAGAACCACGAATGTATGTACTTCTGGGTGTATATAAAAGGTATGTTCCCCCCAATAAAATAATTAAAAAAAATAAAAATAAACCAATGGGCATTTAGATTAAAAAAAAGTTATGTTCACATTCTGTCGTAGTCTATTACATGTGCACTAGCAGTGGGGAAACGTTTGGAATATTATAAAATTATTAAAGTGTGACACAGAGACACAAGGTGTAAAAAGTTCCGTATCTGTGAAATACAACGAAACACAGGAACATGAAGTCCCGGAATGTCTGGGCTCCCAACGGGCACGTCTCAATTCCGCGCCGGTAGCTACAGACCTTTGTCCTAGTTTAACTCACGTGTGGCAAGGAGGCCACTGCTTATTTCCACAAACATGAGATGTGATTTGGCTTAAAGGACATGGTTCTCAATCCTGGACACACATTAAAATTAACAAAGCAACTTTAAAAACATCGATGCCCAGGAACCGATCACAATGGATTCTAATTTTTTTAAATTCTAATTTCTTTGAACTGACATGGGAACCAGATATTTTGAAAACTGCCCACCACAAAAGTTATCCCAAGTCGAGGGCCGGAATTGCAAGGGCTGGTGGAAACAGGCGGCTGGGCTCCAGCTCCAAAATCTCACACAGACAGACGACCAAAAATCTCACACAGACAGACGACCAGGGCTGCGGGTTACTTTGTTTCTATCCAGTTCCCAGGCGTTGCCGATGCTGCTGGTCTAGGGCTCAATTTGAGAACCTCCTCTCCAAAGGTGCTCCCTGGTGGCAAAGTGGTTATATGGTGGGTTGCCATATAACCACCAGCCTCACCGGTGGAGAAAAATAGGCTTATGACTCCCATAAAGAGTTAGTCTTAAAACCCACAAGGGCAGTCCTACCCTGTCCTGTAGGGTCTCTAGCAGTGAGAATCAAAAAAAGGATGTGACCCATTTGAGTCACATCGGTCTTAGTGACTTCACTGAAGGATTATGATGTCAACTTATAGGAACTTTCCATTACCAAGGGGCCACCAGGTCTAGGGCTCCCCTTTCTGTCGGTCTTCAAGAGGAAGGAAATAAGATCCTGTAGGCGGTTAGTTACTATAGGTCTACAAAGAACTCTTGGGCAGAGCCATTCTGGGCTTTTATTTAAATCCACACTCCATCAAGGTCCCTCCACATACCTCTCACTCTCATCAGCCGCTTTCTCTGCCTCTTCCAGCTTCTGCAGGGCAGTGGCCAGGCGCTCCTGAGCTCGGTCCAGCTCCTCTTCAACCAGCTGGATCCGACGATTCAAGGAGGCCACCTCAGCCTCAGCCTAGATGTGAATGCAGAACGGAGACGGGGAAGCGGAAGGCATGTGAAATGCAGAGCCGAGACAGGAAGGTTACGGTCGGCTGCCACGACCGGCCTCAGAGTCGTGGTCGGACAGAACTTCACTCAGAGGCGCTCTAGCACACACGGTTACATAATTTCTCACCTTTTCCCATCAACCAATTCCCACATGTTCCACAGGAAGAGGGTTTTTATTTATTTATTTCTTTTATTAATTATTTTTTTTTTTTTTTTTTTTTTTTTTTAACATTTTATTAGGGGCTCATACAACTGTTATCCCAATCCATACACACATCAATTGTGTAAAGCGCATTTGTACATCGTTTCTCAAAACATTTTCTCTCCATTTAAACCCCCGACATTAGGTCCTCATTTTTCCCCTCCCTCCCCGCTCCCCCCTCCTGGAAGAGGGTTTTAAAACTCAGTTCCCCTGCCCAGCCCAGAGAAAGCACCACCCCTTTTCTGGATCCAGTGCAAATTCCTGAACACCGGGAGTCAGGAAAGGTGGCTAGCTAGTGATGGGGTCAGTCATTCTGCCTGAGCTCTGGTTTGGAGGTGTGTCTTACTCTTCTGCAGCTTTCTTGTAAATATCTCATTAAGTGGAAGGATCCTTAAGGAGGGCTCTTGCATATCTATTTTACACGCCGTTAGCCCTCCGAAAATCTGACTGTAATAGACCAGAACTGGACAAGGGCAGAAGGGGGGCTTTGACAAGCTGGTGTAAAAGGAAATTAATGGACAGTGCAATTTCCCCACCAGCTTTCCGAAGCTCTTCCAAAATGAGCCTTCCATCCTGGGAAGCAAAGAATAAAACGTTGGGGGATCTACTCCCCACCCCTTCAGATTGCATTTGAAAAAAACAAAAAAACCCAAAAAACTGGCAATGAGGCACTTCATTTGATTGTAGAATTAGCTATTTGATGAGGTCGCCATGAAAAAAAAACAAAAACAGGCCAGAGACTGTTTCTTTCATGTCCACTGCCATTCCTCCAAACTTCTGAGCGGTCTCCTTTCTACACCTCTAATCACCGCTCCTAGCTGGTCTACTCCTGAGGATTCAGCACTCTTCTATACTTTCAACAAGAGCCCTGGTGGTGGAGTGTCTGTGTGTTGAGCTGCTAATTGAAAGGCCAGCAGTTCGAAACCACCAGCCAGTCCATGGATAAAGATGAGGCTTTCTAGTCCCATGAAGAGTTACAGTCTCGGAACACCCCCGGGGCAGTTTCACCCTGTCCTAGAGGGTCACTCTGAGTCTGAAGGACTCAGTGGCAGTGAGAGTCCTCCTGTCCTGGAGCCCTGGTGGCACTGTGGGAGAAGCATTTGGCTGCGCGCTGCGAGAAGGGCAGTTTAAAACTTCCCAGCTGCTCTAAGGCAGGCAGGTGTGACACTGAGTGACCTTGTAAAGACGGACAACCTCTGAAAGCCCAGGGGTCAGAACTGACTCAATGGCAGAGGGCTGGGTTTTGGCTTATTCCCCTAGTCGGGCCCTTAGCTGCACCCTCTCCCAGTCTCTGCCGGAAAGAAAGAGCCGGCTAGCGCCCAAGGAATCCTGTGCCCCTCCCTGGCCCGGAAATAAGGGATGGGCAAAGGAGGTGCTGGCCCATATATGGGAAGTCCTAAAGCCATAAAGCCACTTCCCTAAGACCTTGCGCCTCTTCCCTCACCTTTACTGGTGGCAGGTCTGCGGGCAGCCACAACCTCACAGGAATTCAGTCTGCTCCGCATACCACCAGTTCAGATGCTTATCCAAGTGCCTGCTGAACATGATCTCGCCTCCTCCACAGCCCAGACCGTGCCTGAATTCTATTGCCCTGCTTTCCTCCTGGCAGTCAGGGGTGGGGGCAGGCGCAGAAATAATCTGGGCCACCAGCCCCTATGGGGAGAGATATAGCCCAAAAGACTCCTGTTGGGAATCAGGTTATTTGGCACAAAACTTTCCACATACAAACAGGAGAGGGTCAAGGGACTAGGGGGAGGAGGAGTGTGATCTAAGTAACCACCAGGCTATCAGAAAAGGGATGCCAGGAAGCTCACACACACTGGAACACCGCAGTGAAGAAGGGCCCATTGTCGCTAACACTGCTACTCCACACACCACAAAATGGCAAGTGTGCCTGAGTCTGGTCGCTTCCAGGAAAATAGGTATCATAGGACAACACCTTTCATCATCTCAACAGCCCAAGCAAGGCTGACCAGTCAAGACTACATAGGCGCAAATCAGACCAACAAACACGCACCGTAGACCCCTCCCAGACAATGCCCCCTCCCACCAGACGTCTAGACTGAAAAGAACACTGGCACTAGATTTGGAGGAAGCTTAGGAGATGCAAGTCCCCATCCAGCTCACCAGCAGTTACCCAAACTGGAGTAGAAGGTAACAGGCTATGGGGGCAGGGTGTACGGTTTCCATGACAACAAGCTGGCTCGGGCAGCTTCTCCCACAAATCAGCACTGACAATAGCATTCTTCCCAAGGCTGAAATGAAAAGGGAGGAGGAGAAACCACATGGCAGCGCCCTCAGTGGGGCATGCGCTCGCGTGCGTGCGTGCACACAAGCCTATACCAAAAGCAGAATCCGCGATGGGAGCCCCGCTGGGAGGGCGGGACTGGAGTCTGCTGTTTTTCCCTCTTTCTTTCCTCTATCTAGAGGATCACTTCTCTCTAGGGCGAGGGCCTGCAGACTCCAGCCCTGGACACCGTTTAAAGGACGGAGGGAAGACACCTGACTTTTCCCCCAGGTCCAAACTTGAAACCCAACTGCCGTTCCCTCTCAGCTCCACGGTCCCACGGCGGGGGCAGAGTTGGATCACCTGTGCCAAGCAGACCACCCATGGCCCCGGGGGAAACATTCAACTTTTGAGCTTTTCCAATTCCACCAGGTTCTGCATGCCCAGATGTGGCTGTGACCTTTCAGGCCGCGTACCTATGCCTGCTTGCAGGATATAGCCCAAGGTCCTACCCTTCAGGGAATAATAGGATTACGATTGTCCACTGCCCAGTGAGCAAAGATCCCACAGTGGGGGGGACGACAGGACGACAATGTGGGGATGCAGTGACAAATTTTGTTACAATAGAAGATGGCTGAGAACAGCTATGGTCATGAAATGATGGAATGAGTTTTATTTCAATGCTAGTTTTTCATTCCAAAGAGATTCTGCCTACCTGCCACCTGCCCCAAGTGCACCATGCCACACCTAAGGCAAGAACCTGACCAACCCGCCAGAGTACTGGTGCTAGGAGGACTGATCAACCATGGGCAGGAGGGGTTTAGCCTGATTCTGACATTCAGACCCTCCAGGAGGGTTTCTGAACAGACAAAAGCCACAGATGAAATTCAAAAGAACATCGCAGCAAAGTTTGGCTGGAGCCCTGTGAGTAACAGCTCCTTATGTGCACCGTCCCAAGTACTGTGCACTTGGGATACTGCGTCCTTGGGGACTGTAAATTTCACCCAGGGGGAGCGGCGGGTTGGAAGGAAGGGAACAGAGCTATCAGGCACAGAGTAAACAAAGGTGGAAGCAGTGGAGCAAAGGGCTATTTGCCTCTCCCAGGAGTGTGTGCTCTTGCATGTGTGTGCAGTGGGGGTGGGGAATCAGCAGGAGAGCAAATCTAAACCAAAGGAAGGTGACAAAGGCGGTTACTTAGTCCACTGAGCACCCCAAATCACCAGCCATTCCAATCCCCACCTCCCACCCCCGAGGCTAGGTATCTGGGATTACAGCCCGAATAAAAAATGCTCTTCTGAGAGTTTGGTGAAAATTTTAAAATCAGAACAAAAAAATAAAAGGAGGGAAATTAGGAGAGGGCAGTAAAACAGGTAAGGACAGCAATGGTCAGGGCAGCCCTAGGCACAATGGCCAGAAGGTGGCCAGGACCTAAAAGTGCACAGATGAGCAGATGCAGGACATACCTTTCCAGTCAGTCCATCAAATGACGTCGAGACATGCTACAGTGTGGATGGAGCTGGACATTAGGCTGAGCTAAACTAGTCAATCACAAAAGGACCCACATGGTATGTCCTCATTTATATAGAAAGACAAGGAAAGACAAATGTTTAGAGACCGAAGTTTTTTAGTGGTGGGAGGGAGAAAATGGAGAGTTAACCCAAGATGGGAAAATCATTGATTAGGATAAGGTTGCTCAGTGATTACTGTCATTGTTGTCAATAAATTATATACCTGTACAATTATATTGGCATAAACTGTGTGATGGATATATTTTTACATATCTATACAAAGATCAGATGCTGAGTTTGCTTATATACACCCAAACACCTCATGAAACTGGGTTCCTTGGTTTGGAAGTTTAGTGTCACAACCTCGTGGGCATCACCGGAATTGGCCTGATAACATATGCTTAGTGTTTCTGTCTATCTCCTAGTTCCTTGCATAGTGCCTGGTTCTAAATGCTTGCAGGCAACCACCCAAAACGGATCTCTATTCACCCGGAGCGACAGAAGGCGGGAAGGAGCAAGGGATTGGAAAAGCATATGGGATTTGTGGCTATTTGCCTCCAAGAACAACTGCCCCCTTTGCCATGAGACCAGGACTGGATGGCGACTGTCGCTGAACATTTGGTTCAAAGATTCCATAAGAATCTTGATAAAAAGGGGGAAATGGTGAACAGATTTCAAAGCCTCATAAATTCTATACTTTCTGGAGCCATGATGGGTCCATGAACCCCTCAAATGACTACCTTCCTATACTCTTTGGAGGCTAAACAAAAAATATTAAAACCCAATAGCTTAGTTTAACCAATTAAAAAAAAGCCTATCTTGAACTGTAAATTCCAAATTCATATGGAATCAAATCTAAAACAGCAACGTGAGAGATAAGCTAGGACAGTTGGAGGGCAGTGAGTTTATGTTAATGGGGAGCAATTCAGAAATGTAGGGTGAATGGTTGCACTACTCAAGAGTGTAATCAATGTCACCAGTGTCACTGCGTTGTACAAGTAGAAACGTGTTGGATTTGTGTGTTTTGTTTTGTATAGTCTCAATAACAAAATAAAGACAACTTGCGGGGGGGCAGATAAAGAAAAATGCCCATCTAACTGTTATACCTTCCGTTTAAGTCTAGCAAAAAGTGCAAAGGAAACAAAATCGAAAGTGGATTTCAGATGTTTATAAAAAGGTCAATGTAAAAAAAAAGTCAATCTCCGGGGCAAAAGCAGAAGAGAAAGATAGTCCACTCCTCTAGTTCCCCAACAAGAGAACACCAAGCAGCTAGAAAAAAAGACATGTGACAATCTCACTAAGGCTTGAGATACCATCAGGGAATGAGTGTGCTGTGCTTTGGGCTCCAAAGGAGGGAGGAGCCTGTAAAACCCACATTCCAGGATGCCCTAAGAGGCGGCCCAAGCACCTGCCAAGCACCATCCAAGCTCGGGCTCCTTTCCCACAGGTTTCGCTCCCTCAGAAGGGTTTTGATCAAAGTTCACTAGAGCAGAGAGCCAAGATTAGGATTCCTCAAGCTGGGAGCATAAGATACTGGTTTCAGCAATATTTAACGATCATTCTACTTCCCCATTCTGAGTACTTCCTCACTAGGCCTCAGCTCAATTAGCCAATTTGGCAGTGAGGGAGTAGCTTAAGAAACATCTGAGGCTGCATGCTCTGTTGCAGCCCACCCAAGTTACAAGGGTGGATTAAAGGGGCCAAATGTTCCTAGAAGTACCAAATCCTAAGGGAGAGTATGGGGAGTGCAGTAGTTTCCACACTACCAGAATCTCTAGAACTCTTCCTAGGGTGTCCATAGTTAGATGCTGAGCCTATTCATAAGGCTAGTTCCTTTGGTCATCCTGTGTCTTAACAAAAGGGATGAGAAAGAAATATCCCCAGTCGTAAAGAGTCACCCTGCTAGCCCACCGCACTTGATAATTACAAGTTGCCTGGGCATACTGAGCGGAGGAAACAATGTCTACAAAAAGCTAACCCGGAAAGACAACACACTTCTTCCAGTATGTCCTTGTCCAGTTATAAAAATAACTGAGCAGTACCCTGGGTCCTTGGTAAGCAGTTTTTCCTGTTTCCTCACTTTTTCTCAACCTTACTACCCTCCTCCTCCTCCAACACACACACACACTCTCTCTCTCTCTGAAACTACAAAGAAAAAAACTTAGCAAGGGAAAAAACACTAATAAACCACAAGAGTTCTTTCGCGAGGTTCTCAAATTTTAGCAAGTTACTTTTCTCCCCCTCCAAGATTCTCCAAACCCAGACCCTCCACAGACAGCATTGCATTCTCGACCTTAGAAAATCTGATGAGTTACTGAAACTTGCCACCCCTTCTAAAGAGAAGGTGGTCCCAAGCAATCCCAAGAATCTATCCATTCCATGTTTCAACTTTGAGGGGTTTTTGGTTGTTGTTTTTACTTTCAAAGACCCTGCTGGGTATTTGGGTAAGTAGCATCCCTACAATACACTGGACCTCGCTTCTGTCTCCATCCACCACATCACCAGGTCAACCAGAAACCTTGGCAGACAATGATGCTTCATCGGATTCTCTGCCACATACACTCGCTTATCAGCTCGGCTTGGAGGAAGTGCTCTTAACTGGTTCGGCTTGCACTGATCACACTTCAGCAATAAAGGCCTGCATCTGGCAGGAGTTCCTGCCTTCCAAGTCATCGTGGGTTGGGGCAGACAAGTTCGGGTGGCTCCTACATTTGCCCTAGAAGGGAGTAAAGTTCCACCTCCTCTCTGGCTTCACGCCGCCCGGATAGAAAGCGTCTAACAGTTGCAAGGGCTCTCCCGCTGCCCCCGCCCCCGCCCCCACCCCGATAGAGGAAAGGGCCCCAGGCCGGAGGATGGGAGGCGGTCCTGTGGCCTCAACCTCCTCTAGGGAGGGCACCGCGCTTCCTCTCAGCGGCTGCTGCCTCATTTCCTGAACAGAAGGAGGGAGCGGAAAAGCTGCCAGCAGGCCAAGTTGGGGGCTTTCCGGCGGTTCCCACCCGCTACCCAGTTCTGCCCCTCCTAGACCAGAGAAGCACCCACCCACTCCTACTCGTTGGGCCGGAAACCTCAAGAGCAAGTCTCCCCCTTCATCTGGAAATGGGGGAGGGAGAAGCCGCTGAGCCCCTCCCCCGGCCGCACCCGGCTCCGAGGGACTGAATGAATGAGCTGGGAGGAGGAGGAGGAGGAAGAAAACCACTCCCCAGGCTCCAAAGTGGCTCGATTCCTTCAAAGGTCAAGCCTGCTCCCCCGATCACCCCACTTCTCCCCTCGCCCATTTGCTACCCTACTGCAGCTGAGCCCCACCCAACCTCCGGGCTCCAACTTCATCTCCGAAACTGCTGACTCCCTGAGAACCAGGCTCTACTGCAAGAGACCCGATTCGAGATCCCGGGTGCTCCCGCGCCTGCCCTTCCCTCCTGGCGCCTCGCCCTCTCCGTACCTGTTCCCGGGCCCGCCTTTCCCCTTCCACTTCCCGCTGCAGGCGCTCGGCCCGCTCCTCAGCATCGTCGGCCTGCTGCTGCAGAACCTGGATCTTGCGCTTCACCGCCTCGATGGTGGTGATCCCGGCCATGCTGCCCACCCAGCTTCTGCTCCCGCTCCGGTTCCTGCCTCCTCCGCTCGGCGCAGCAGCGGCTTCTCACCCCTACTTCCGCCTGCTCCGCCCTGAAATACCGGAACTCACCCACCGCCCGGACGTGACGTCATGGCCGCCGCGCCCGCTCACCGCCCAGCGGGCGGGAAGGCAGTGCACTGGACGGGCACGCGAGGCCGGAGTAAGGGGCGGGGCTCCGCAATCGCCCCAGGCGACCACCCCGGCCCTTATCCCTGGGGCGCCGTTAAAGGGGGGCGGGGTTGGGAAGAGGAGGGATTACTATGGCAACCGGAAAGGCGCGTCGTAGAGTTAGCCTCTCCGTCCCGGCAGGCTGTCCTGTCCTGTCCTTACACACCCTCAGTTGATCTGCTGGCCGGCCGCCACTTACCTGCACAGGGCGTCCCTGTGCCCTCTCCCCAAGGTAGACCTCCTACAAGCCTCCGCTTCCGCCCACTCCACAACAAGCTTCAAGACCAGGTACTAAGAAGAGCCTAAGAGACTTCCTGGGCCTCATCTTCCAAAGAGCCTCCTTTTGTAGTTGGCTCAGGTAGGTTCTCTCTCATGCCGGAAAGTCCAGGAAGGCAACTCTCAAGAGAGATGAGATGGGCAAGTTGGTCAAGTTCTCCTTCTGCCAGTTATGGACTTAGATATTCCTTTTAGAATACTGGGATCTTTTTGCCTGTGACTCTTGAGGGTCCGTATGCACCAGTGATTAACAGACCTACCAGCCCTTCCAAACCTAAAAGGATTCAGGTCTTGCGAATTCATCAGCTCTCTTTCGGAAATGAGGACGTATTGTATACCTTCATTACATCTGGAAGGAATCCTCGATTGCGGCTCACAATGACCAGATCCTTCGTGCAGGAGCGAGGAGGCCCTTGGTGTAAGAGCCTGCCAGGTGAGCCTCCAGTCTCTTGCACCTTTGCATCCATTTCAGTCGCTTTTATTTCTTGTCTCACAAGCGGCTCTTTGTGAGTTAGAAATTGTCCCCACAAGCACTTGATGCAGGACTTCAGGAAATCAATAGTAAAGAGACCTGAGGGTTACACTACCTTCCCTCGCCTTTGATTTTATTTCTCCCATTTTACCAGTAACCAGTGATAACTCTCTCCTCTGTGCAACCCTTCTCCCTAGAGGAGGAGGGTGAGGAGCAGCACTTAGAGATGAGACTCTTAATCCCTGAAATATAGGTGTGGCCGCAATGCCTCGTTCTGAGGAGACTGCCTCCAGAGCGTCTGTCTTCTCTTTCCTTTTGGAAATATTAAATAATAAGACTAGTCAAAGGAAACATCTCTGGTAGACAGCAAGGAATTTGCTCCGTAAACTGCACACCTTGATATTCCGTGTCCCTTGCCCCCCTGAAGTGGAGAGAAGGAACCGGGTTCTGAACCTCAGTAAGCTCTCCATGATGGCCTAAGAATGATTCCAACTTGTTCCGAAGTCTGATTGGAGAGATCATAGTCGCCAGTGAGCCTTGGTTATGAGTGCTTACCAGCAAGGGGGCGCTATTGCACCTCCCTGCGCCTTAGTGACCAAGCAGCGGAAGACCTCATCCTAGATAAACCAAGAGTTGAAAGTATGTGGTTGCATTACTGGGGTTGGTGAATTTGATGAATGAATAAACTCTTCTTGATCTAGAGCAGTGGTTCTTAACCTTTCTAATGCCATGACCCTTTAATACAGTTCCTCATGTCGTGGTGACCCCCCCCCAACCATAACATTATTTTCTTTGCTACTTCATAACTGTAATTTTGCTACTGTTATAAATCAGGCGACCCCTGTGAAAGGGTTGTTCGACCCCCAAATGGGTTGCGACCCACAGGTTGAGAACTGCAGGTCTAGAGGAACAAGTAGGCTGCTTGCTGAGAGCCTTTCTAAACAGGATAGATGGGCGTCAAGGAGCCTAGTTCTGTTGTTGTCCTGCCACCTCTGATACAACAATCATCAACACGTGTATTTCTCCTTGTCTGTGCTCTCCCACCCCTCACCCTTTCCTAAAGGTGCCGTGACTTCATGCCCTAACCATTGTTTTCCTTACTAAAAATCGCTGATTCCATCTCAGATTTAAAATACCATACACTTGAGGAGTTAAAACAACAACAAAACACTAAAATTTGCTTTAATCTTATCATACCCTTGGCCCTTTCTTCTAACGGTTCTAGCAAACCGTACACTTTCCCAGAAAGGCTTCCCACATAACCAGGAACTCCCGTGGAAACATGCAGTTACTAACTCCCTCCTCCTTTCCCTGCCCATACAGCTACATTAAAGTAATATGCTCTGTTGACTGACATTAATCTCAAGGGCAAAAGCTGAGCTGTGAGCTTCCTTTGTATTAGATAAGCACCCTCTCCCAAAGATACAGGTACGGCACTGCTGACGACTACCCCTTTTCTAGCTGGTCTCACAATTATCTTTGTGGCATTTTCAAGGTTGAGAGGGAAGAGAATTGGTGACTAGGGGATAATATGAAGTGGAAAAAGGATTTCAAATGTGAAAATGTCAGCCCTAGAGAAGCCGAGTAATTGACTGAAGGCCATAGAGGAAAGTCCAGTAGAGATACTTTCACAATCTAAGATTCCTTTGTCACTTCTATTACAGACCCACACTGATGGCCTATACACACTGCCTCCTATGGCATCTCTGTGGCTTGAGATCAGATGCCCAAATGGGCCAAGATAAATAAACCCATACAGGGCCAAGGTCAGGGTGACCTCCTTGGTCCCATTGTGAAATCCAAGCTGGCTTTGTTGGGTAGCTGGAGGATGAGAGATTCCCTATTAATATACAGAGCTACATGCCAAGCCTTGGACACAAAGGCTAAGAATGTGTCGTGGGGGAGGGGGCCCTGGGATAAGTGATAGCTGTCTGGATCTGGAGTCCCCCTTTTTCTGTCCAATTCTTGGGAAAGATAGTTTAATTCCTGGGCTGGCAAAAAGATAAGATATCTACTGTTTCTAAGCAAGAAAATATATGCCATTACAAGAGTGTGTCAGCATGTGGTTAGAGGCAAAGATGTATATGAGTGTGTGCGAATGTCTATCTATGACCCCACGATTTGTCAAAGTGTGTTTGGAGGTCAGCAATACATTCACATTAAGATCTATAGGTGGAAATTAACCCCCCCACACCTCTCTAATACTTACATCAGCTGCCTTCTTCTCAGCCAGCTCCAGTTTCTCCTGGGCATCCTTCAAAGCCTCAGAATACTTGTCCAGCTCATCCTCAGTCCCTTTCAGCTTCTTCTGCATGGCTGCCAGCTCATCTTCCAGCTGGAGGAGCCCAAAGTCAGACACAGACACAGAAATGCAGCTTGGGGCCCTGGAGCCCTGCTTAACACCTGGGCCCAGCTCTAGGTTACCATCGCACATGACAAAAGAGACACACTTTTCCCCAGCCATTTCCAACTTCACTCCCCTGAATTACGCTTTACTCTTGGCCAGTGACCCTGTGTTGTGTGACTTAAAAATGCCCAAGGCATGCTGGATTTTCATTTCACGACCCTGGCCTCCAGTATTGAAGGGCTTAGATACCTGTGGCTCTGTTGAAGGGCAAAGACATGACACATGCCAAGCTCCCACCTTTGCCCAGACTCTTCCAAAAGATGGTCCATTCCCACTTCAATCCAGCAGACCAGGTGGCTGGCTATAAGGGGTCACTGACTTTCACAAGGTCATGCAGGTGTCTGAGGCAGAGACCCCACATGTCTTCTGTCCCTCCAGTGACGGTTGGGAAGAAGTATCCTTCCTGCCCAAAGAAGGAGCTGGCACCATTGGGCACTGCTTTTCCCACACAAACCCTCCCATTTCCCAGTCTTATCCACCAGCAGGTAACAGAGCTCAGTGCCAGCGCCCACCTGTTTACTTCTCTCCTCTGCCTGTTTCTGCTCAGCTTCAGCTTGTTCGGCACGATCCAAAGCGTTCTCCTTGTCCAGCTTCAGCATCTGCATCTTTTTCTTGATGGCCTCCATCATGAGCAGTGGTTGTCGGCCTCACCTGGAGACTAGGCCAAGCAGGGAAGGCTGCTGCCTCAACTGACTGCAAGTTTCCCAAACTTGACCCTTTATCTCTGTTCATGGCTCCACCTCTTCTTCCTAATATGGCCCTTGTAGCTCCCTCCACCCCCATCATTATTCTCCTGGGGGAAGGCAGGGTGAGACAGTTTAATGAACTGACATCACCGGGAAAGAAACATTTGGGAACAGCTGAGGCTGGTTTTAGACAATGGAAAGTGGGGGAGGGGAAACGCTCCCTGTCCCTAAAACTTTCCACTGAATCCAGGGAACTCTATTGGTGTTTCACATGAGCAGGGGAAGGGAAAACCATGAAGTCGGTTTAGAGAAGGGTACTTGGGCAAACTGAGAGCCGCACCGGGTGTTCACCCAAGGGTCTCAGCTGCCTGTCAGCTCTCCTCCTTTCACGCAGACCGAGTTGGGCGCTGATCAGACTCCACTGTTGGAGTTATTGCTCTTGATCCCTGGTCTCCAGGGAGCTTGGGTTACGGGTGAGGCAGGGACGTCACTCAGAATCCTTAGCAATTCCCCTAGATCCCTAGATCAAATGGCTTTGCTATTTTAGGAGCCCCTAATGAACAGAGGGACACCGTGCCTCCCTGTTAAGAACCACAGCGATGACCATAAGAAGGTCGGCTGGACTCTGGAAGGCCATCGCAGAGCTTAGAGTGGGATGGAGAGAGAGTAGGCTAGGGTCAGAAGGAGCCACAGAGGACCATGCTTAGCTTTCCCATACTACCACCACCACCATTTTATATATATATAAAATAACCACTGCCATCAAGTCTAGTCTGACTGTAGCAACCCCAAATAGGGCTTGGGAGACTGTCCATCTGGCCAGGTGCAGACAGCTTCCTTTCTCCCAAGGAGTAACTGGTGGGCTTGAACGGTGCCGGCCTTGGGGTTAGCAGCCCAGTGCCTAACCCATAGTGCCAGTCATCAGAGCATCTTCGCTTTCCCAGAGTTATCTTTAAATAGAACTGTTGTCCCCACACAGACAGACCAATGCCAGCGCTGCTCTCGACTCTTCTCTCCTTCACCTCCTGCCCTCTCCTCTTCCTCCCTACCTTTCATCAAAATCCTCCTCAGAGACTCTCTTCTCCTGGCCAAGTTCCCGGCCATGCCCACTCTTCCACTCGGATCTTCATTGAGGACAGGTGGCACTTGAGCCCACATAAACCCTGCAAATATGCCAAAAGAGAGGGGAGGCACTGTTCAAGGTGACCAGAGCTCTCAGGAGAATATGCACGGCTCGGATTAATCATTACTCTAAACAAGCTACAGGCAGTGTTAAGGCTAAGACCCAGCCATGAAGAAATGGAGATGGCCGCTGAGGCAGAGGACAAACGGGGAGTCCACTCCTGAGAACTGAGACCTTCCAGTCCCTAGAGGTAGACGGGCAGCTAAACCATCAGCTGAGTCTTGAAGGGAAGTTGAGAGACCTAAGGCTGCAGAGACCAACCAGAGAAAAGGACCAGAAAGCAAGAGTCCTCCCAGGGCTGGGAGTAGGAGAAACAGTGGATGAGAAGAAGGGATGGGGACCTGAATAAGGAGAAGGAAAATATAAAGAAAAGACAAGATAGAAAGCAAATGTTTTGAGAATGATGATGGCAATAAATGTGCACATGTGCTGGACACAATGGATGCATGTATGGATTGTGAGAAGTGTTGTACGAGCCCCCAATAAAATGATTAAAAGAAAAAGAAAAGACAAGAAAGAGAGAGAATATTTCTTTTCATAAGGGGGCAGGTTACAGGGTTCAATTCCTAAATTCCAACTCTCACCCTGCTCCCACCACAGCCCTCCAGTTTAAGGCTGAAATCTTCATGGATTATGGCCACTGGTCTTCCAGAAGGGGCCTTGGAGAGAAGAGATTCGATCTGTCTCAGTAGAAAAGGTAGATGCTCCAGAGGTTGAGGGATGAAAGGGCGTGATGCCGAATGGCTGACCGCTGTAAGAATATGTTTGACATTTAGTTGGCTCCTAATTCAACAACCCAATATCAAACATATCACACAGAAGCAGGCTAAGGGCTTTCATGGTCATTTATCTTTCTCCCGCTGCAAAGATGAGCCAGAGCCGAGAACCCAGGCACCAGTCATGGCTAGATGAAAAGGCATCTCTTGAGGGAAGATCATTTGCCCCAGCTCTTCACCTCCCAAGATTAGCAGGCTCTTGCTCATCTGCATTCCGTGCTGTTCCTGCCTCAGCTCCGCTCCCCCCAGTGTGTCAGCCTTTGCTAGATCACGTTGGCCTGCACCAGGAGGAATACCTGGCGGGGTTCCATATCCGGGCACCTATCCTCAAACACGCCCACACAGAGCTGCTTCCGGGGTGTCACAGCCTCAGGGCCTGGAGGATCAGCAGTGTCAGCAGCTTCTCATCAGCCCTGCCACCTGCTTCAAATCCACTCCAACTGCCGAGGCTTTCCTTCTTGGGTGAGGTGGTGGAGAGCTGCCTCTTGCCACTAGAACCCCTCGCCTGTACGGTCACTTCCCCCACAGGACTTCGGAGGCCCTCTCAGCGGACACCGCTCTGCTCTGAGCTCTGTGCATAAGTAGCCCCGAGAAACTTGCAGACACTTGGCTTCTTTCCACCGTCTTATTCCTTCTCACCTTCTCATATCCTCCAGGCATCCTCCTTAACGTCACCCTTGAGGGGTCCCCGCACAGAAGAGCGACCTTTCTCACAAGCCAGGCCTGAGTGTATCCTGTCCTCTCCCAGGCTTGCAGGCTTCATTCAGCCTGAGCCCTGGAGGAGAAGACTTAAGGTCTCCCTCGCCGCTAAGACTTTAGTTGATGAAAGATGAGGGTGGAGCAAACGGTAGTCCTGAGGACTCTCCTGGAGCTTTTAACGTCAGGAACACTAGTGCTTGGGCTGCCTTCTCCAGGCGTCTTACCTCCGGGGACCCAGCTTCCCTCTCTCCTGAGGGACTTTTCTTCTGAAGAGACGGGGGGCTGGTGCTGTCCGTGGCAGGCAGCTGCTGCTTCTCTCCACTGGGGCAGAAAGGAACTTGGGTTATAGCTGCACTAGGGGCGGGGGGTCTTGGTGGAAGCACAGGGTTCAGGGAGGAGACTGCTTCAGCCCCCAGGCCTGTTCCCTGTGTCCTTGCTCTCAGTAGTCTGGACACCCTCCATCCCCCACTTCCACTCTGTCCTTGAACTAGATCAATTGCTTGTCCCACGCCCCAGTCCATCTGTCATGTGGCTCTTACCTTGCATGGGAATACTGACCATACTGACCCATGGGTCTACAGGCCCCAAGCCAGGCACCTGTCGTGTGAAGCCCTTGCCTCGTTATGACTCCCCAGGGGAGGGGGTGTGTGATTTTTTTGCGTTCAAGCCCTCCTTTCTTCCCCTACACCCCGTCCCCCCCCACGTTTTCATATCCTTCTCGGAAAACCTTGGCCACAACGCAGCACCAGAGACAAGAGGAAAAGAATCCGGGAGAGAGACGAGCAGGCGTTGCAGAGACTTTAGTGCTGGGAGGACGTCGGGGAACAGAGCCTGGGCACGTCGAGGTAGGGGAGCAGCCCTTCTCTGAGGGAGGAGACTTTGACTGAAGGCACAGCTAGGAAGAAATGCCGGTGGCTTTGAGAGCCCTTTCGCTCGGCAGTCTGGAGTCCTCCTGAGCCAGAGGGGCTGGCTGAGAGACAGGGCTGCAGAGGAAGAAGGACTGGGTGGGTATGGACGGCGAACTCGTCAGCTGATGTGATGAGAGCAGACAGAGTAGACAGGATCATTGGAGATGGGCTCTGCAGGGGGGCAACCTGCCAATACTAGAGCCAGCCTGGCACTGACAAGCCCTGGGGAGACAGGCCAAGGTCAGGGATCAAGGCTGAGGGGTAGGGCGTTCTGTGGGTCCAAGAGAACAGAGGCATAGTAGGGGCGAGTAAGGGAGGGAGGAGGTAAGCCATCAGGTAAAACCATCACGGGCAGGGAAACCTCTCCATTGGTTACCATTTATGGTACCTGATGTGCCGCATGTTTTATTGTTTAATCTTCTGTGCAATCCAATGAGGCAAGAAGTAGCCCTATATCACATCTAAGAAACTGTGACCCCGTGAAATAGCACCAGGCCACACAGCCAGGATGTGACACCGCTAGAATTCTAACCCAGATCTGCCCAGTGTTAAAGCCTTTTCTCTGAATACTGCCCATACACAAGCAGCAGAAAATGAAGCAGGAGACAAATCAGAGGAAAGAGGAAAGATCTGAAGACAAGATGAACCTGCAGGGAAACAGGCAGGAGTGAGAGTTCTGTCTCATGTTTGGGATCAAGTTCAGGTCATGTAAATATCATATCATACTTCTCATTATGTGTTCAATGCTTCCCCCGCCAACCCCCCAGCCTGTGGAACCCTGATTGGCTATTGACTAGAGACAAGAGAGCACGGAGGATGAATGGATATACAGACGAAAGAGAGGAAAATGGGACGGAGAATGACATTCGACCTCATGCGGGAGAGAGGAAGACACCTCCTGTGTATCAAGCACTGCGCGTTTTCCCTAACACACACGATCGAACTGAATCCTCATAGTCTTATGACATAGGTGTTAGCCCCATTGTCAAGGGGGGGGTATTAAATAACTTGCACGCGGTGAAACAACAATTAAGAGGTGAAATCAGAAATTGAACCCAAACCTGACTGCGATTTTGACCCCTCTGCTTCCGAATCCATGGAGGAGAAGGGAGACGTTCTGCCGGTTAGGAGATGAAAACGGGAGCCTGAGAACTTTGGGGAGGCGGGTTTCAAGAACGACACAGGATGATTGAACGGCGAGGTTGCTGACGGCAGAGTGAAAGCACAGGACATGGTAGGTGCCATCGAGTCCGCTCCAGTTCATAGAAATGCTGTGGACAACAGGACAGACACTGCCTGGCCCCATAGTTGTTATGCTGAGCGTTGTTGTAACCACTGTGCCAATCCATCTCGTTGAGCGGCTCCCTCTTTTTCACTGACCTGTTAATAGGTCCAAAGTATGTGATTCTGAAAAGCATTCTGGCTGTACTTCCTCCAAGATACATTTGTTCTTTTTCTGACAGCCAAAGGACTTTCAATATTCTTTGCATGTATATATATAAATGTAATTTAACTCTATAATTTAAATGTATCAATTTTTTTATCTTCCTTAATCACTGTTCCGCTATCACATGCATATGAGGAGATTGGAAATGCCTGGCTTGGGTCAGGCGCACCTTCATTCTTCAAGTGACATCTCTACTCTCTAACCATTTTAAATAGGTCTTGCAGTTTTGTCCAGTGCAATACATTATTAGATTTCTTTTTCTTTTGTTTTTATTGTTCGGTTTCTTGACTACTACTTCCATGAACATTGATTGTAGAGCCAAGTAAAATAAATCCTTGACAACTTCAGTCGTTTCTTCCTTTATCGTGATGTCGATCGACTATTGGTCCAATTATGAAGCATTTTGGTTTCTTTTCCTTGAGCTGTAATCCATACTGAAGGCCATGCTGAAGTCTTTGGTCTCTATCAGTTAGGGCTTCAAATCCTCTTGGCTTGCAAGATTGTATCCTCTTGGCAAACAAGGTTGTATCATTTGTATATCAAAACTTGTTGTTGAGCCTCCCTGCAGTCCTCATGCAGAGTTCTTCTTTACATAGCCCAGCTTCTTGGATTACCTGCTCAACATACTGACAGTTAGGTTCTGTGTCCACTTGGCTGCACCTGTGAGAAGATATGGGTGGAGTGCAACTTCTCACTCACTTCGCAGCCTCTGATGTCTGCTTGGGGGTGTGGCCTATTTGACAGCTGAAAAGAAACATTGTAATGAACACTTCCTCCTCTGCTGGCTTGGATCCTGCCATCTGGGTTTTGGGACTTCCGGCATGTAGCTCGTGGTGTTACCTGTCAGACCTGGGGGCTATCAGTGGCCTGCCACAATACCTGACCTGGTTTCTTAGCTGTAGCAGCCACGAGGTTCTAGAAAAGCCTCTAGCTTTACACCTAAAACATGGCCTTGAACCACATTGGACTTAACTGCTTCTACAACAATGTGAGCCATCTTTCTTGATATATAGACTTCTTTTGTGTACATATATATGTGTGTCCCTGCTCTTGTTTCTCTAGTAAACCTATCCTAACAGCAGTCATCATCGTTCATGCTGTTACAAAAGGTATTTGCAACAGAGATGTTGTTGCTCTTGCAAAACCCTACCATGTGGGCCACAAGAACTGGATGGTGCATATGCTGTCCCTACCAGTTGCTCTGAGAGGATCACTGTAGTATTAAATTAAAAAATAGCATGGAGGGAGGTGGGTGGGGGACCAGCCCCCACCGCTAATACTCCTATAACTACTACTCGGATTCAGTAATGCACAATTGTACGGTTGAGATATATAAGTGTTATATTAAAGTCATCGAGAGCATGAGAGATA
>NW_022111325.1:749509-750890 GCF_000313985.2 Echinops telfairi
GAGTATGTGAATTTTGCCACCTGCGTCACACAGAGGAGGTTTGATAAGCTGTTTAAGTTGAATGCAAAAATGATCTGAAATGTAAATCCCACCTAATTCACAATAAAACATTTTTAAAAGTTGTGATCTTCAGCTACATTCCTACCACCAAGACCCTATTTCCCATCTACTGATCTTGTTTCTAACTTTTTAACCCAATCACCAGTAATTATCAATGCATCTTGATTGTATGTTTGATCATTTTTAGACTGAAGAAGTTAGTGGTTGCAATTCTTCAGTTTCTTCATCATTGACTCTACTGGATAGCTTGTAAATTTGATCATATTTCCGGAGGGGGGAAAATGAGGAGCTGATATCAAGGGCTCAAGTAGAAAGCAAATGTTTTGAGAATGATGATGGTAACAAATGTACAAATGTGCTCGACACAAGGGATGGATGTATGGATTGTGATAAAAACTGTATGAGCCCCAATAAAATGATAAAAATTTGGGATCATATTTCCATTAACTTGCCTTCATTGTAGGTACATATAGCTATTACCCTATCATTTGGAGCATTGTACTTGAAGAGAGATTTTGAAATGTTCTTTGTGATGATGAATGTGGTGCCTTTCCTCTTGGACTTAGCATTCCCGACGTTCTAAGCCATGACTGCTCTATTTTAAATGGCAAGGGCAGTGCATTTGAGTCTGCTAATGCCAATGACGAGGATAGTAGCTCTGACATGGTAGTCCTCCGACAGGAGCCTGTCCATTGTCCCCAGAGGCAGGGAGCAGACCCACCCCTGTGGAGGGATGAGACAGCAGTCTGGCAACTGATTGCCTTCAGGAGAGGAATGCCTGCATATCTGACCTCCCCCCACAGATCCCATTAGGAAATCCTGGATAGAATGGGAGAGAAATGTGGAACAGAACTAAAAATCATGAAAGTGACCGGGCTGACTGGACAGACAGAGACTGTTGAAGCCCCTACCCAAGAACTGAACTCACCTCAGCTTAGAAGAATTCACCATTTCAGAACAAAAGAGCAGCATTTACCCAAGGCCGAAGTTCAGAGGGGCAGGAAAGAAAGATGGAAACAGGAAACCGGAAGTAAGATAAGTGGTGGCACATGAAGGAGATTGCGAGGGATGAGTTGCATCAAAATGTGTATGAATTGTTGCATGTAAATGCATGATCTGCGCTGTAAGCCGTTATCCAGTTCCCAATAGGAAGTTTAAAAATTCTATCAGAGTGAACCGGGGCCCATATTTTCCTCCACATATAAAAATAAACTTAAGGAGAAGGAGGGAGAAAAGAGGAGCTGATACCAAGGGCTCAATAGAAAATAAATGTCTAGGAAATAATGATGGCAACATATATACAATGTGCTTAATAAAATTG
>NW_022111325.1:750990-753571 GCF_000313985.2 Echinops telfairi
GTAGTGAAGTACCAATTGAGCTGCTAACCACAAGGTCACCGCCAGCTGCCCCGCAAGAGAAAGAGGAGGCTGTCTACTCCTGTAAAGATGAAAAGTCTAGGAAACCCACAAGGGCAGTTCTACCCTGTCCTATAGGGTAACTGAATTGCCATCCACTCAGTGGCATTGAGTGAGAACGCCTAAGATACAACTTTTTTTTAAGCACTTGACCTGTGTTCTGGTGGCAAAGCCATTGTGAAAAAGCGAGGCCATCAATCTTCATGCGTTCCTTCTCATTCTTGAGTTCTTCTGATTTTCTTCAATTTGTACTTCATAATTCAACACTGTGATTGTTAATGGGTGTTTGCAACTCTTTTAATTTTGAGTCTTGCCCAATGACAGTGCCATAAGCTGTGCTCTGTGCATGGCATTAGAGGTGACTTGCTGAATCAACTTTTCTACAGTTGTATTTTGAGCGCCTTCCCACCTGAGGGGCTCACCTTCCGTCACTCTACCTGGCCATGTTCTGCTGCTATTTTTAAGGGTTATAACCACCAAGCTCACTGCCGTGGACTTAGTGCTGACTCGCAGGGAACCCCCGTGGGTTTCTGGGACTAATTCTTTACTGGAATAGAAAGCCCAGGCTTTTCCCCTTGGAGTTGCTGCTGGTTTCAAACTGCCTTCCCTGCGGGTAGCAACGTGTAACCACTACACCATGATTTTTCAGAAGTGTACTGTGGCTGCTTTCCCCCCAGTCTGCTCTTAGTCTGGAAGCTTTGCTGACACCCACATCATGGGTGTGTCTACCGGTGTTTGAAACATCCGTAGCATACCTTACAGCTCGGAAACCTCAGTGGGCACAGGCACAAGGCAGCATGGCAGCAACAGGCACGCCACCACGGCAGGGCGAACTGACAAACGAGGGGGAAGAACTTGCAATCACAATGTAAGTTATGGTCTATCAGCGAGGGATGGCCCCTTCCTGCGGCTGTTAATGGTTACGAAATGGGGTCTTCTGGGTTGGGTTGTTAGTTTCATGTAAATTGTTCTTGGTGGCCTGTAGATACATAGGGCTAAATGCCTTTAAATTGGACATTCTTGTTCCAGACCATCGCCAATCCCACTCCTCCTCAGCTCCTCATTCCTGCTAAGTGACCCACTTAACCGCCTGAAACCCGCCGTTTGCAGAAGTGGGAATTCGGGCCGAGGAAAGAGATTTGACGAAGGCCTCACAATGATGGTCCACTCAAACACAAACACAGTGTCTGGAGAGGGATTCATCGGCCCAGTCAGAGCTACCTGTGTAAGTATACAGATTTGATGGGTGGTCAGCAAAATCCAGGAAGCTAGCTAGAGTGAGTTGAGGTTTATTTATGGGGACTGTGGAGTAAGCATGTTTGAAACACAACTGGGAGAGTCAAGGTTGAGGGCTGAAAGGATGAGCCACGTGGCCTAAGTTTGAAACTTTAAGAGTCAGTTTTATTTGTAAAACCAGATCAGGATTCTCTCCTTTTCACACTGTCAATCTTTCCACCTGTCCTCCCACCCCCTAGCCCCCACCCCTACCCCATTACAGCAATACTGCATATCCCATTCTGACCACAAGGTGTCACTCTTTTTTCAACCATTATTTTATGGATCTCTTCTCAATCAGCACAGCAGGTAGGCATAAGCGGGAAAAGGTGAGAAGGGAAAGGCTATCATATTAAATCCTGGGCAGACAGCTAAAGCCAGGTGTGTTTGGGGAAGAAAGCTCTAGGCTGCAGATGCTTAAGAAGGCGAGGTTAGCGGGCGTGGCAAGAAGGGAAGGGGGGACTGTCCATCACAGCCTCTCCACATAAAAAGCTTTGCCCATCTGCTTTAGCTCCTGCTGGTACTGTTGATACTCCTTTTCAAACAGCTGGTACAGGGCAGCCTGCCGGACCTGGTGGGGAGGACAGAATACAGTGTTTACCACCCTCTCTGTTCTCTCTCCCTCATTGCTTTCCCGACACTGTTCACCCTTGGACTGGAGCCTGGCATAGAGTGAGGGAGTGCGTAGCAGAGAGGCGGAACATGTGGAGGGGAAGCATCAGCAATTTCTTCTCCGTGGGCGAAGCCCCAGGTGCAGCAGACATTTGCCAAGAACGCACCACAGCCAGGAACTCTGCTGGCCACCAGGAATACAAAGATGCCACATGACAGTAACTGGGGGCCCCTAGGAAGTGAGAGGTATTACTCTCGGTTTTGACTCTCAGCAAGATGAGAGGCGCAAAGACTAGAGTGTACTTTGGACTTTAAAACAGATCACCCACTGCCAGATGCAAGGGATCAATTAGAAAAAGGAAAACGTTTTGGCATTTGGAGTGAAAGATTGGCTGCTGGGTTGCAGGAGACCACCTTAAATAAGGTGGGCCAGGGCAGAGGGCAGGAGCTTGGAAATGCCAGCGGGCAAAGGGAGTCATGGAGGAGACTGCAGAGCACCCATTGCTAGAACTCACCATCAGTAGTTGCTTGTTGGCTAGTGCCAACTCCCGCACCATGGTGTCCTGATCCCTTAGGGAAACGTATGGGTTTCTCCGCTGGCTTAAGGTCATCTGCCACAGACAGCGAGTATGTGAAT
>NW_022111325.1:754825-776782 GCF_000313985.2 Echinops telfairi
CAAACTGTTTTCCAACCCATAGTGACCTTGGAGGACAGAGTAAAACTGCTCCACAGCATTTCCAAGGCTGTCAGTGTTTATGGAAACGCTGTCTCATCTTTCCTTTGTGGTGTGGCTGGCAAGTTTCAATTATTGACCTTTTGTTTGGTAGCAAGCACTTAACCACTATGCCACCAGGCAGTGATGCTATGGGACAGTTTCCTAGGCTATAATCTGAAAGTAAGCCTGACCCAAGCCATTGTATTTTCAGTCACCTTGAATACATTTGAAAGCTGAACAATGAATAAGGAAGATCAAAGAAGAATTTATGCACTTGAATTGTGAATTTAGTGAAGAATATCGAACCACCAGAACAACAAATCTGTCGTGGAAGAAATACAACCAAAATGTATTTAGAAACGAGGATGGCAAGGCGTCCTCTCATATACTTTGGATGAATGATCAGGAGAGACCAAAATAAAAAAATTTTTAAACTCCCTGCCATCAAGTCAATACCTACTCATAGTGACCCCATAGGACACGCTAGAACTGCCCCTATGATTGCCCAAGACAAACTCTTTAGGGGAGTAGAAAGCCACAAGAGACCAGTCCCTGAAAAAGGACATTATGCTTGGTAACACGTAGGTTCAGCATGAGAGAGGAAGGTCCTTGATGAGATGGATTGGCACAATGTCTACAGCAATGGGCTCAGACTTAACAACTGTCAGGATGGCATAGGAGCAGGCAGTGTTGTTCTATGGTACAGGGTTGCTCCGAGTCGGAAGTGACAACAGCTCCTATCAACAATCTTTATAGGAATGGATTGCCAGGCCTTTCCCCTGCAGGGCTGCTGTCAGGTTTGAACCACTGATTTTTTGGTGAGCAGCCGAGCACTTAGCCATTGCGCTACTAGTGTTCCTTGCTTCAACCTAAATGCCTCCTAAAATCCCACTGTTCTTTCCCCCTCACATCCTTGCTTGCTCTGGGGATGATAACCTGTGAAACCATAGCAAAACTGAGTCCTCTACTCATCCCAGACCTTTCAACCAGGGCCTCCAGGCGTAAGACCTGGGCATCCGTGATTGGTTTTTAAATGAGTCCTCAGGTGGGACAGATTTGCAGGCCAGTCTTGGGAATCATCCCATTCACTCATGACTCCTCACTGCCCGATGAGTACAATGCACAAAAAACAAGACACACACACACAACTTTCTCCCTTTAGAAAGTGGGAAGCAGGGAGGCCCTGAAAACCATAGCCTATCCCAAGTCCTAAGTGGGCACTCGGAAGCTATCTGGTTTCCTGCCCGGCTCTACACTTGTTTTCATTTCTAGGCAGTGTTGGGAGGTGGCTCAAGGGGGACAGGCCAGTGTCAACTATGGAGGGCACGAGGACGAGATCAAAGCAGAGGTTACCTGTCAACCATCTTCTTAAGTCCCATGGCCTTTTGAAGACTCTGCAAGAAGAGAGATTTGTTGATCTTCCTGGATGTGAGAATCTCACCCTCAGTACCATAGAAGTCTCCTTCAGAGAGGGAGGGTCCACTTTCACCGGGAGCTGGGGGAACGAAATCTCTATTCCTTTCAGAATGGATCCAATTACACACACAGGCACTGGGGCGAACAAACATTTGAATACCCACTACAATGCCAAACAGTCCCTACACTGTTACCTACTGCCATCCTGTGACAGTGACAGCCCTCCCCCTGGAAATTCCCCCCTTCAGGTAAATTGATCTGGAAAGCTCGAGGAAGATTCCTTCAGCCCAGTCAATTCTGTATACCTCTTTCACTCTTATTTTTTCCACAGACATGTCCACACACTTGCTCGATATGGTCTCAGGGGACTGGGCAGATTCTTTTTGTTTAGTTCAGTCGCCTGGGTTTCAGTAGCCATAGCAACATTCCTGTCTTCAACAATGACCCTAGATCTAGGCGCTGATTGGTCACCGAGCCTGTCCTCTTGGACACACGGAGTGAATCTTGATTTCTACAGCTGTCCATCAGTGACACAGGCAACTTGAGCAAGTGCTCGGTTTCAGGATTTATTCACTTAGGGTCAGGAGTTTCTGGATGGCTCGAGGGCCAATGCTCCGAGTCTCATCAATTCTCCCTCCTTCCTACTCTATTAGGCAGAGCAGAGAACACACACAGTTTTAAGGAAAGACTCATAAGCTTTTTCAAAAGTTCATTTTATTAAATAACCATCTTATAGTCAGACCAGTACAATGGCTTGGTATGGGAAGTCACTTATTCACGTGGTTCCGTTGTACCACCAACAAAGAAAAAAGTAGGGATAGGAGTCTATCGGGTTATCAGAGCAGCTCCTTTTATTCGTGTATTCACAACAGTATGGCATGAACGTGGCATGGCGGGTCCTCACGTTGCAGGAAGGTGTGCAGCAACACATCTTGGCTGATGTGGGACAGACAGTAGGGAGGGCCTTTTCAAATGCCAATCACCGCCACCCCCCACCTGCCTCTCCAGTTCCCATTGTCTGCCCCTCCCACCCATCAACTTGAGATGCTCCAAACCTAAGCAGATCCTATTTACCTGTGAACAGTAACAGGTGGATAAGGAAAGCCACCACGCACCCTCATCTCAACTCTAACCTTTCAGATTAAATAGTCTGGAACAGGGCAAGGGAACATGATCAAAACCAGGTGAACATTTTTATGGAAGGCTCGAGAGACACACCAAGAACTCCAGAAAAAGTGCTTTGAGGGAAAATAGTTTTAATTGTTGTTCGGAAATATCCCCCGAGGGCTTCCAGGCAAGATCTGTGCACACATCCACACATCGGGAGCGTCGGGCAACAGAGTACAGGCCCACAAGCCAGCTAACCTGAGGACTGCCCAGCAAGCACACTGTCCTCCTGGCTCCATCTCCAGCGAGAGTCTGTCAGTTCCATCACAGAGTACTCTCCAGGGTATTGTAGTTGTCCTTAAAGCTCTTCAATTCGAGGAAGTGCTTGGCACGTTTACTCTTCTGATTGGAGGGGAGGTACGTCACCTGGATGGTAGTTGGGGAGACTTCAGGAGATTGAGTAAGGTCTTTGGCTGCTGACTGGTGGTGTCGCTGAGAGCTCCCACTTCGTGCTTTGACCCTGAATAATAGAGAACAGGTCACTCACAAGTGAAGGAATAAAAGCACACATACAAGTCAGGACTCATCCTGTCACACACATGCTGCAGTAGCCACTAGTGGTCTCTAGTAAACTCGTGACCAAAATCTCATCTGGTGTCTAAGAGGAATTTATCTCCCTGAGTCCCTGGTCTCTCACTCAACCTTTTCTTCATCTCACTATGCTCAGAGGAAACTTTTAACTCTGCCAATTCACTTAATTTGTACCAGCAGCTAATATGCTCTTAGTTCAACAAGTCTCTTGAAAGCAGTTATCAAAAAAGAATAATGTCAACAGTTAGTGGACCCATACAACATCTTCGGACCCTGCACTTGGTGCTGCACCAACATCTAATTTGATTCCAAAACCTCTACTGGAATGCTATTATCCCTGCCTTCCCGGGCCCAGTAAGTCACTGTGAGGTCACAATGATAGTGAAGTGACAGAGAGCTGGGATTCTAACCGAGTTCGTCAAATTTCAAAGCCTTCATTTCCCCCCACTATACTCACTGAGCCTTTTTTAGAAACTAATGGTCAGAAACAGCATTTCGTGTAAGCCTCCTGCCTGATTTCTGGGACATACCCTTTCCCAACTTCTCCATGTTCATTTTCATCACTGCCCCTAAGTAGTTTTGTCTGTAAGAACAAGATAGTTCATTTTCAGGTACAGAGAGAGGGCAGGGCAGACTTCTTATTCTAGACTGGCTTTCCCTCTACACCGAGTATTTTCATTTTAATATTTGCAGAAATAGCATTCTCAAAACCAAGCTCACTGCCAGAGAGTCAATTCATTGCGGCCTTATAGGACAGGTACAACTGCCCCTGTGGTTTTCCAAAACAGGAACTCTCTCCAGGAGTGGAGAGCCTTATCTTTGTCCCATGGAGCAGGTGGTTTCAAACTGACTTTGTGGTTAGGAGCCCAATGTGTGACCCACCATGCCACAAGGGCTCCTTAAATAACATCATTAAGCTATATTTAATCAAAAAACCCAAAACTGTTGCTGCCAAGTCTATTCCAATTCATGGCAACCCCATGTGTTATACAGAATTACTCCATGGGGGTTTAAAGCAATTCTAAACAAAAGTCATAATCGTTCTCCTGTAACACGAATATCCAAAAGCTGACTCTCTAGACTAGTTTTAAACAGGGTTATCAATGCTATAAGTGGTCATAGAAATGGGTGGCACCAATCTTACTGGACCAAAGCACAAAAGGACAATTAAACCAGAATAGGAGGAAACTCTGTGTGCTGAGAAACTATTCCCTTTGCTAGGTTATCAATTTTGACCTTTTCCTGTGGTTGAAGAACCACAAGGAGGAAATGCACAAACCCTCTTCAGCTTATACCAACTGTAAGCATCTGCTTACAAAAGTGAGCAAGCAGTTCACGTTGCTTTGTCTACGGACATGACAGCATAGGGTATGACCGGGTTCTGCTCATATTGCTCGATGATGCTCATCCTGCTATGAAGTAGTCTGGCACTTCTAACATGGAGCCAACCTGCCAGTCCCCTTTGACACACTTCCCACCAAACTCACGCAGTGGCCAGCTCAGTCAGGGCCTCCTGATAGCGCAGGTACTCACTCTGGCCAAAGACCTGAGGAAAGAGGAAGAAGAAAGGGTGAGAGCTTGCAGTGCAGGGCACCTTGGTTCCTTGAAGGCGGAACCGGCCATCCAGCTTACCCCTGTCCCATAGCGGGCTGTCTCGTAGCCATCCAGCAGGGCATCGATGAGGGCCTTGCGCACACCCTTGAAAGGAGTAGTAGCGTTCCGAAGATCTAGCAGGTAAGAGCGGAAATTCCTGCCCATTAGGGAACAGGGATGCCGGCCTTCAGTGTGAAATGGGATCTCTGAGGAGATAATAGTACAATGATACCCTTTTGCCCAATTTTCAGTCTGTCTAGTAAATTCCTCAAATTTACAACTAGGTCCAGTGTGAGTTTGGGAGGAAGGGATGCCTAGTAGAATTCACACAATGAGAGGTGCCCAGCTGTGCATAGTTGGTGGAGGCCACACAGCTGTAAGCTACACCAGTAACACACAACAGTGATGCTGTGCTTTTTAACCTCCTACTAATATAGCTTGGCTTTCAGACATCAATTATGTTTGAGTAGACAGACAATATATACTAAAGTGTTTCAGAGAATCAGGCGGAAGATTCCATTTTCTTGTAATTACTTTTCCCATGAACTTTTTGAAACCCTCTTGTATGACAAGTGGTTACGTAATGGGGGAAATTCAAGAACCGTCCACGATGGTAGTGAAAGTGGATGCTGTCTTTTTAAAGCATTGCCAGTATATATGAAACAAATGATCGCTTAGATTTGCCACTCCAGCATTCTGTATAGCCACAGTTGGTGCCATGTTTATCATGTTGCTCAGGTCACCTCTCATGGAAAACAAACTATCATAAAGCTCATGAAACTACAGGTCTCAGAAACGGGGGTTTTAAAACAAAAACAGTTGTTTTGAGAAATTGCTTGCTTTTATTATTTCTTTATGCAAACAGGCTAATCTAGTACACCACACTCTAGGCAGCTTGTGCTGGCCACGACTGTCCAGAGGACCAACCCAACCTAAAGGGCTTCATCGCCCTTTTTCCCAGGTGAGTTCCCAACATCCCAGAATGGACCCTGATGGGCAGCCCTTACCAGAGGCACGGAGAGCGTCCAGAGCTTTCATCCTGTACAGATAGTTGTAGCAATCTGTTGGAAAGAATCTGGCTTCAGGCATAACCTTCAAAAGATCTCCCAAACGCCAGCAAGCTAAGAAATTGCCTTCCCCCACCAGATATATATACCCAGTAATAGGAGAACCACAGCTGCTAGTTTTGCCAGCAGCTATGTTGACAACTTTGAAAGTAAAAGAATTCAGAACTCGTGGGATTCCTCCCTGAAGCATCCTCCAGGGGAGTTTGCCACATACTTTGATTTCCCTGGGTTTCCAGCTGTAGCAGTCTGGCATCATCATCTGCAAGGAGCTGGGGCTCGTACTTGATATCCTGAACTCTGGATAGTCGAATATCAATCTCTTCTTTCAGATCCTGTGCAAGTGGATAAAAGAGTACGATCAGTTCACTGTACACATGGCTCCCGTTAATCTTACAATGGACCAGAGCAAGTAAACAACTCTAACAATAAACACAGAGAAAATGTACGTACTGAACTTGTCAGATAAGATGCATGAAGTTAAGGGAGAACTCTCCATGCTGCACATCTCTTAGCGAGTTTCTTAACCTGTTAGAATTTCTTCATAATCTATAACATCAATATTATTTCTGACTTCCACATGGACTAAAAATCTTAGCCATTTTAAAGAATTTCCTGAAGTGGGGGAAACTGAATGGCAACTGACAGTTGCTCAATCTATGAAAAGGGGCCTGTGACGGTTGGTGGCAGCTTGAGGAGTAGCCTATCTGCTGGGCCTCAGGGCTTCCATAGGCTGCCTTCCAAACATGAGAGCACATTCAAAAAGGAGGTGATTCACATCCCAACAGGTACCAAAGGTGTCATCCTTCACTTATGCAGAAGCAACTGTTGCTATCGGTTTTATGCCAACCTCTTTGTTACCAGAGGGTTGCCAGTGTCCCGAAATAATTTTTTGGGTAACCTTTTGAACGCCCCCAAAACCAATGAAATGCTTCATATACAAAGCATGCATTACACACATATTTTGAGTAAAACAACCATCAAGACGAGCCCCATTGTCCACTATCAGTTTCTGAGCTGGGGCATTACCAATTGACTTTGAAACCCCTGCTCATCCTCGATGGCAGGTTCCTGCCATCCCTGACTGAAACGTATTTTCTTTCTTCACTTTATCACTTGCCACCCTAAATAAGGTACTTAAACTCTGCTTAGTTTTGAACTTCACATAAATGGAAAGGGACTTTAAAACTTATATATGAATAAAATACACCCATGTTAAGTGTATATGTTGGCTGATGAAATTTTTTTTTTTTTTAACATTTTATTAGGGGCTCATACAACTGTTATCCCAATCCATACACACATCAATTGTGTAAAGTGCATTTTGTACATCGTTTCTCAAAACATTTTCTCTCCATTTAAACCCCCGACATTAGGTCCTCATTTTTCCCCTCCCTCCCCGCTACCCCCTCCCGCATGAGCCCTTGATAGTTTACAAATGGGGATTTTGTCATATCTTGCCCTGTCCGACGTCTCCCTTCACCCACTTTTCGGTTGTCTGTCCCCCAGGGAGGAGGTCACACACAAAGATACTCATCCAACTATTATCCCAATCAAGACACGGAGCATTCCCATTACTTTTTTTTTTAAAAGCATTTTACTGGGGGCTTGTACAACTCTTATCACAATCCATGCTTACATCCACTGTGTCAAGCACATTTGTACATGTGTTGCCATCACCATTCTCAGAACGTTGGTTTCTACTTGAGCCCTTGGTATCCGCTCCTTTCCATTACTTTAATGTGTTCCCTAAGCTTTCTATGCAGTTATCTTCCCCTCACCACAATACAGATGTGCCACCACTACCGGCCACAAAAATGGATTCACATGTCCTTATATTTTTGTGTCTGGCTTCCTGGCTTATTTTCCTTCAGGTTTTTGAGGTTCATTTGTGTCTGCAACAGACTTTTTAATTAAAAACATTTTGGAGAGTTGTGTTGATATACATTTTAGTTTATTTTCATTCCCGTATAGTATTCCAGAATATAAATATCACCATTTATCTATTTTAATGTAGACATTAGGAGCTCTTATGCGTTGGGCTGCTAACCCCAGGCTCAGCGGTTTGAAACCACCAGCCCTTCTGAGGAGGAAAAGAGGCTTTCTACTCTTGTAGTTAGCCATCTCAGAAGCCCAGAGGGTCAGTTCTGTCTTAGAGGGGTTGCTATGTGTCAGAATCGACTCAATGGTGCTTTTTTATCTAATGTGTACTGTTGGATTATGTTTTTAAAAATGCTATCAACAATGCTATGAATAATATTATGCTTGTCATTTGGTGCACACATGCAAAATTTCTCTACAGTAGGTGTAGGGTTGATAGGTCAAGGATTAAGTATGTGTGCAGTCTTACTCAAGAAAGTTCAAATATTTTCTAAATTAGTTTCACTAATTTAAACTTCCACTACCAATGGATGAGATTCCTTTCTTTTTAAAAATTTTATTTATTTTTTAGACTTTTCTTAACAGCAAATGGCTCCATTTGGTCCAGAAGTCTGTATCAGTCTACGTTTTGATCACCTCATGCATCAGTTATATGTTGCTCTTCTGAGTGTCAGTTGGCACTTGAATAGCTGAGGAAATGAAATTAACTGGAAGGAGCACTGTAGAGGTTTCAGGCTGTGACTTCCTGCAGTGGCATGTCAGCAAAGAACAAAGGGATGAAAACGTCATGGCACTTTAAGGAAAGATTAATCCTGATCTAAGAGCTGAGAGACTCATATAGCAGCTCTACTCCTCCACCTAACTCCCTGCTCTTCAATAATGACCCTACTATGTGTAGACCTCAGTTCTGAGTGAACAAAACTGATATGGTACCTGCATTCTCGAAGCTCTTAGTCTAATGGAAGAGGGTAGCCTTAAACAAATAAACAGAAACGTGACAGAAAAGAAAAAAAAATCAGGGTACTATGAGAAAATAAGAGGAGGGGCCTACTTCAACAAGCATTCCTCTTTTGAGGAAGCAGCACTTAAGATCTGAAAACAGAAGGAACTGCAACGCTTCCCTCTCGGGTCAAAACGGCGGGCAGATCCCATTGTCGCAGCCTCAGGTGGCCGGATGACATTTGAAAATGGTACTTCAATGCTACGGGGTTCAAGGGGGTTCAATAAACGCATGTTACTGTGAGCTGACACAATACACGAGAACAAAGATGTGATAGAAGTCATAAAAAGGCTTCCTGAAAACCTTTATAATTATCTGGCCATAAGGCAACAGATGTTGCCTAAGGAGCAGTGGACAAAATAGGAAAAAGATAAATTCTACCAGGAACCGTTATCTGAAAGAGGTTATTTGGGAAAGAGAAGAGAGAGAAAAATGGGAAAGCAGTTATCACGTCCTTGAAATCTGTGGAGGCAGCTGTCCTCAAGAATATTTTTTCCCCCCCAAAAAAAATTTTAAGAAAAAAAAGAAAAAAAAAAAAAATTTTTAAAGAATATTTTTATGAAATGAATAAAACTTTTTAAAAAGAATATTTTTATGAAGTTGGTTCAACCTGAAATGTATAATTTGAAACTTAGTCTAGGCTGCAAATGTATTATTTTAAATAAATATCTACTGTAATCTTTGTTGGATTTTTGAATCCTAAACCCCATAAAAATCTTGACTGCTGAAAATACATAAATAAAATAAAAAACTGAATTAAGTGAAGATCATTCCAGTCATAGTGACAGCACACAGAAAGGTAAAATCCAACCAGTGGAGGGATACTGCAGTGTTCAGACAGAAGGAAGCTGGTGAAGGCAAGATAAATGCCTACACTATTTGGGAAACAAGAAACAAGCTAAGCTATCACAAGTCCTAATTCAGAGATGTTAGGGCAGCTACAGGCACTTGGATAGATAAGTGTGGGAGTGTAGAAAAAAGGCTCAGAATAGAGATGTGAAACAACTTGTGGATTTTTTAAAACCATGGAAAAGACTTCCATTCCTTAGAGGCCATTTGTTAACAGGCCATTTGGCTATTCATTTGCCATACAATCAATCACTTGCTATAAATAATCCACTTGGTTAGTTGATTAGCAAGTTAGACTTGATTGATTAGCAGGTCAGTTTTGTTGTTTACAGACCCAAAGTTCTCTTAGATATAGACCTTATTACTCTGAGGCTAATTTTAACAACCTTAACCCCCACCTAGACTGGACAATTATATCCTGAGCATTTCTGACTTACATTGAAACATGCTAACTTTCTTAATATATCCTTTAGTCATGAAAAAAAAATGAAACCAACCAAACAAGCAAAAATAGCAATTTAAGATAAACTGGAAAACATCTCACCACAAAGGAACTTTAATAAAAACTCTTCCGTCTACAGATGCCAAACCTAATGTTTGTAGTCTGCATACCAACAGCAGTGGGGAAGTAAGCCAAGTCTCAAGAACGACAGTTAATGCTCCATCTACTGAGATCACCAAAAAGTACCATACTCACTGTCATTGAGTCAATACTGACTCATACCAACTGTATAGGACAACTGCCTCTGTGGGTTTCTGCAACTGTAACTTTTTTTTTTTTAATTTTATTGAGGGCTCGTACAATTCCCATCAGTCCATACATACATCCACTGTGTCAAGCACATATGTACATTTGTTGCCATCATCAATCTCAAAACACCTGCCTTCCACTTTAGCCCTTGATATCATTTGCTCATTTCCGCCTCCCCCATGAACCCTTCATAATTCATAAATTCTTATAGCCTCATCTTTCTCTCGAGGAGGGGCTGGTGGTTTTGAACTGCTGACCTTGGGGTTAGCAGGCCAATGAGTAACCTCTATGCCACCAGGGCTCCTTTCTACTAAGGTAAGCACGATGGAGACAACGTCAAAGCCTGCTTATTAAAGTCATCTGTGAAGGTAGAGAATCTCGTTCTTGCTCTAAGGAGATGTGGGGCAGCACACCCTCTGGGTGTCTTCAGTACCTACCTTGGGGGCATTGTGTCCCACAGGGACATGCGGTCCCCTCCGGGATTTCATTGCAAAGCGCATGATTTGCCTCTTCACAAAAATAAAGAGCAGTACAAACACCTGTCCAAAAACAACAAACCATGAGAAAATGGAAGAATCTTTCGAAGATGGTAAAAATCAGTCACGCCTTCATTCCAACTCCCCGGATTTGGGGTCTCGGGAAGCTTTTGGGTGACACTGGGGCAAAAGTACGGCCATTAAATATGGGTTTGGATTTGGAAACCCTGCAGAGGGGAAGCTCCCTGTGGGGTGGGTGGGTCGCTCCCCTCCTGGAGTTCGGCGGGAGGGCACCCCGTCAGGGGCAGGGCGGTGCTGGCCGTGACTTCAGCTCCCTGGTGCTCCCGGGAGAGGAGTCAACACCCAGAAAAGGCACAGGTGAGTGGGAGGAGAACGAGGAGAGCCAACAGCTCAAGAGGGTCTCCACTAGGTCGGACGCGAGAGCAGGCAAGGGGTGGGGATCTCCTCACCAGGCTCCCGTAGGCCATCACCAGCACGACATTCACCCCGGACAGCCAGTTACTACTGGACGCCATGGCCTCCCCACCCCGCGCCGAGCTGCTCCGGTTTACCCCGCTGCCCTGTCTCGTCAGCCCGGGTTCTGCCGAAGCAACGGCGTCTGCGTTTCCCGGAGCTCCCCGGCCATTTCCTTACGGGGGCAGACTAAACGAGACCCGGCCTGAAAACATGGCGGCGGGCGGGGGGGCGGGGGGTGAGGAGACGGGCGCCGAGCCGCTCGGCAGCTTCCCGCTGGCCCCCGGCACGTGACTGAGGCTGCAATGGCCCCCGGGAGCGGCGAGCGCGGAGATGCGGAACTACGCTTTCAGAGGAAGTGGAGGCCATCTGTGCGTCACGTGGTGAAGGCGGGGCCGCGGTGAAGGAGGCGGGGAGGACGCGCGGAGCCCGAGAGAGGTGTCTCGTGGCGGTTCGGCGCGCGCACGCTGACGTGCGCGCGGCTTTCCGTGTCACGTGCCAGGGGACGCAGGAAGGCAAGTGGGAGGGGGGAAGCGCGAGAGCGAGCGCGAGGGGGAAAAGGAGGGAGGGGGTGGGGAGGAGGGAATCTTCTATCACGTGACAGGGGCGGCGCGGCCCGGGGTGTCAGTGTGGAGGAGACTGAGGTAAAGTTGGGAGCGCAGCGGCGTTGGCGGCGGCGGCGGCGGCGGCAGCGGCAGCGCGGCGGGGCCGGGTATTGTCCGCGGCCCCTTTAAATCCGCGATCTCCTTTTTACCCTCCCTCCTTTCTCCCTTACCCCCCGTCGTATCCCCCTCCCGCGGTAGGCCCCCCGCACCGTGTGTCCCCCACTGTACACCCCCCTTCATGGTCGTACGAGCCCTTAGCCTCCCCTCCCTCGAATCGGCCGCCAGAGGTTTTGTTTATGGTTAGGTCCGCGGCCTAGTGGGCCGCGCCAGAGCCGGGGCCTCGATTTGGGAGCGTGGCCGGGGCGGGGCTTGGGGCAGCCGGAGGGGGGGGGGCATGCGGCTACAGCCCGAAGGGGGGAGAGCGAGAAAGAGCGCGAGCGAGCGAGCGAGGCCTGGGCTCTGGCTGAGGTAGGGCCCTCCGCTCCCTGGTCGGTGCCTGTGGACGAGACCAGGGGGCCGCCTGCAATCCTCTGCGGGCCTCCTGCGATCCGGATCCGGCTCGGTTTGGGGGCGGCGGGAGGGGGGAGGCGATGGGGTGGAGCTGGCCCAAACTCCCCCATGTGGCCCTCCGTTTGGAGTGCGGAGGATTAATTTGTTCCGGGTGGGAGGCGATCAGGCCCCGCGGGTTCCCGATGTGGCGCTCAGGTGGGTGAGCCGTCCATCCTCCACGCGTGGGCTTGCGTCCCCTCGCCGTTCCACCCTCTTTGTCAGCCTCCTTTAATACCCCTCCATCTTCCTCACCACCCCGGCTTCTGGAGTACGTTTTGACTGCTGTCTTGAGCTTCCTGGTGCCCATACTCTGCTTTGGGGTGCCCCAAACAATTATGATGTTATTGGGGGAGCTGGACGTGCAGGGCTCCGAGAGAAGGGTGGATTCTGCCGAAGGGATGTCACTAGAGCGCTGGGCTATTTGTTCACTCTTCTCGGAGTGGGACAAGAATTCCACCTTTTTTCAGGCCTTTTACCTCCTGACAGGCCCTAAATTGTCTCGAAAACTGATGTCACAAACCGGCTTGCTCCTTTTCCACCTTTCTTGAACTCTAGCCACCTCTGGTGTAGGACGTTGTGGAAAGAGAAACAGCCCGGTAACAGGCGGTTTTTTGGGTTACCGATTTTCTGTTGACCTGCTCTCCGAGTTTGGGCCCTAGAAATCCCTTTTTTGGTTGGTTGTTTCCTGTCCCCAGCCACCTTTTCACGCTGTTATTCTGCCTTAGGGCGATCTGATAGGCCTTGCTGGGAGGTTTTGAGGGTTGGTGACCAACAACTAGAGAACTGGAGGTTTTGGCTGAGTGTCAATTGGTAAAAGTGCTTTGAGATCTTAACACCATTGTCCTTAAAGATTAGACTATCCCTGTGATTGTTTCCGTTGTGACGGGAAATACTGCTGGCATGTAAATTGGTGATGAAAAGCCTAAAAATGTACTGTTACCTTTTTATGAAGCCCCTCTCTGCTATGGGTGCCCTTCCTGGGAACTACTTTTGTCTTACTAGAATCAAGGATGCAGAGGTCATTTCAACAAAGCAACTAAGAAATAAGTAGCTCCCTTAGAGGCAGCAAGCCATGCCCATCCCAGTACAGCTTCAGAGTTTCTGCATTGTTTCACGGAATTAGATTGTAAGCTCCCTGAGGGCAGTTACCAAGTGGTCATGCTTTTGTATTTCTTGAAGTACTGGACACATAGTGGTTGCTCAATAAATACTTGTTATTTTTTTTTTCAGTAAATTTTCTCTGGCTATTTTTTTAAAGTAGCTGGTTTCCATAAAATGGTCAAGGACATTTCTTGTTGAACCTGTATTTCCTCTCACATATTCCCTTGGTCTCCAATACATATCTCACCCTAGTTTTCTTAAATATTTTTGTTCTCTATAAAAGAATTTAAACAAGACTTCTCACCTTCACCATGATAACTCAGGGTAGTGTGGGCTTGCTACCAAAAGGCTGTCTGATTCTGTACCTCCAAGAGATCCGTTCCAGATCACTTGCTACGAGATAGGTAGTAAAATTTTCATAGTCACATAGTTCACAGCCCTTGTAAGAGAGAAATGGAAGTTATTAGCAAGATTATCAGGAAGATTCCTATATTATTTTCTAGTAAATGATGTGGTCTTTAAATGACTTTTTCTCATGTATTTGTACAACTGACTGGATATAGCATGGAAGCCCTAGTAGCGCAGTAGTTAAAATGCTCAACTGTAAGTGCTCCTCTAAGAGAAAGATGTGGCGGTTAGCTTTCATAGAGTTTCACAGGCTTGGACACCCTATGGGGCATGTCTACTCTGTCTTGGAGGGTCAATACGAATCAGAATTGACTCGAAAGGTACTGGGTTTGGCATTTTTTTGGTTGGGTACAGTGTATTCATTATATGATCTGTCAAAAAAAATTAGGCATGTAGTTTATATCTCTGCATTATAAGTCATACAAATTAAATCGTGGAGTAAAAGTCAGTATTTGGGTTAGGTGGGAAATGGCAACTACCACATCAGAAACTTTATTTTAGAGCTCATTTTAAAGTGTAATAACTTTTGTCTAGCTTTGTTTTGGTATTTTTTTCTTGTTGATTTGGATCCAGGAGTACTTAAACAACTGTCTTTTTTGTAAGTTAAGTGATGAATCTTGATTGTAATGCTATCTATAATGCTGCCTGGAAAAAGAATTCAGTTATTAGCTTCAAACATTTACAAGTCTTTGGGTGCAGGTGTATGTAAGGAGAAAAAGTTATGGGTAAAAAAAAAAAATTAGCCAAGTAGTGGTCTGAAATTTTATTTCTTGGTAATTGAGCATGTAACATTCCCAATTCTTAATGGCCATGTCAAATAAATAAGCAAACATAAAAACAAAACCCCCCAAACAAATAAAAACTCTATGCAATTGTTGATTTAAAGCAGAAAATAATTTAACATTCTGTGGCATCCAAGGTGAAATACATTTTGTTGAGAGTTAATCTTTGAATATTTCTAGAAGGTTCTTTTTTCTCACTCCTTCCACCCAGCAATGGCTTTTGCGCATTCTAGAATGATCCCTGTATACAGTTTCATTTATGAAAAATAAAAGAAGGAAAATATAAACTTGTCCTCTTTAGAAGGGAATAAAACAATGCAAAGTAACCACTTACTTGGAGCACTTTATCATATGAATGTTTTCTTTGTTTACCAAAAGCAGCAGCTGAGATTGCATTATACAAAGTATGAATGAAAGGAACCTTGAATTCAGTAGAATCCTTGCTTGACAGAAACCTTGTGTGGGTTTTAGGGAGGCCCTGTGTACTCTCTCTTTAAAGATTCACTAAGTCATCTTGCCAGCAGTAATGCCTCAAGCTTTAAAGGCCCTTTCTTCTAAATAAAGCCATACATGCTTTTGGTTGGGGACAGATTTGGGATTTCTCTGTCCATTAAGGTGAGTGGTCAAGGGTCATGGTAATTCTGGTATGGGGACAGTGGACTAGATGACCAACAAAAGCAGCCTCAAGAGCAATATGTTGAAATTATTGTCCAGGGATCTGAGGGTCTAGACAAAGGTAGTGAGACTGATCCATGCCCGTTTTTAGACTAGTTCAATAACAACAAAATCCCCCTATAACATGGTGGGGAGTCGAGACGAGAGAGAAAAACACTTGGGATTGCCCTTTCCCAATGAGGTTCATGCAACTTAGATAAACGGCTAGTCAGGGTGTTTTCTTGGCTAGATTGAGTCTAGTATTACATATGTTTTTGTTATGTCTTAGGATTACAGACTGACCCCCTTCCTGGAAAACTTTCTTTGTTTCTCTAGTAAGGTAGCAAAACATTAAACCTTGCTAATAGGGAAATAATAAAGAAATCTTGCCTGTAATTTTAAAAACAACAAGAAAACCTTATTCTTAAACTTCAGTGAGCACTCATTTACCCAGGCTCTATGTTTCTTATAAAGCATGGGAGTAACAGCTATAGTTCCTTAAGGAATCGAAGTAATGTGTCTCAGGAACAAACATAAACCTTTGTGGTTGTTCCTTTGAAGAAATGAAGGTGCTTGGTGGTGAAGGTGCTGATGAAAGAGGTTGAAAATATTTTGCCCACATTTAACATCTAAACTCCTCCCCCCTTTTTTTTCAATCTTTCAGTAATCTACCTTGTAAATACTGTTATTTGTATATACTGTAAATGATGACATCGGTGGGCACTAACCGAGCCCGGGGGAACTGGGAACAACCTCAAAACCAAAACCAGACACAGCACAAGCAGCGACCACAGGTAAAGAACCCAAGCGATCCATGGGTAGCTTTGCTGGTTGATAGTGCTTTTCATCCAATATGGCATCATTCTTTGTTTCGAGTTGTTGGTAATGGATTTTTTTGTTGTTGTTGTTGAACTGACGTTTATTGAGCCCCCTTTTGTATCAGGGTTGGGGCTGAAGTTTCAAGGGCTGACCATGAGGTCACCCCATGGGGCTCTCTCAGCCTATGCAAGGGTAGAGCCAAGGCTTAGAACTCACCTTAGCCAGTGGGGGAATGGAGGCTCATAGAGAGGGCTCTGGTCTGCTTCCCCTGGTCCAGGCCCCTCGGCTGTCCCTCCAGCGGTAATGGATTTTCTTATTGTTTTCTAGTTCTTGAGTCTCTCTCAACATAAGATCTGATAGCTACGTGTTATGCCGCAACCTTTTTTATTTATTTATTTATTTATTTATTTTTTTGATCGGCATTATGAGGCATAGAAAGGTTAGGTCCTATATTTGTATCTGGACAGTAATAATTCTCTCCTGTCATCAGGAACATTTTAGGAATACATCCCTTATTTCCAAGGTCTTCCACCTGACATTTCTGTAGCCAACCTTTATTTTGTCACTTCTATCCTTCCAGATTTTATCCTTTGGTCCCTTTTCCTCAAATTTGCCTTGATCCTCCTCTCTGGTCTCGTTGAAGGCTTAATCTGATTTCTCCTTTTGCTGGGAGTAGGTGGCATTTTTACTGTTTATTCAAAATTAACAGTGAGAGTCTTGAGCATTGCTCAGTTTTACATTTTAAGGAGTAAATCAGCTGGGTGCAGGGGTTTATGTTTTTTGTGTTTTTTTTAAGTTTGATTTAAATATGTGGGGGTTTCAAAAAGTTCATGGGAAATTCCATTATTTTATAATTCCATTTTCCCACAAGCTTTCAAAGCCCTCATATGTGATATGGGGTTTGTTGATCCCTAATGTGGATGAATTATTTACATTTGACTGTAATTAGACTGACTAGATAAGGCTAGACTTTCCCCTTACTCACTTTTCTTTTGCTATTTCCAAGTGAATTTATAACAGAATCTTAGTATTTAATTTCAAAAAGAGAACTAAAATTGTTGCTATCTTACAAACATATATTAGATATTCAGAAGTTATTCTCTGACTGCCCTCAAACCACACCTTATTGTATTCAGCCCTAGGAACAAGAGTGTGGCTCTGGTTATTACAGAAAGTAGAACAAGATTTTAACATGCCTTTATTAAAAATGCATTAATGAGAATTAAGAGATAGATATTCAGGGTGGTGCTGTGCTCCAAAGATGAAAGCCCCATTTGGAGAGTGGTGAAAAAGATTTTGCCCCCCCCCCCCCCCCCCCCCCCCACACACACACACACTTTTGAGATTTGGCTAAAGAGATTTGGCAGTTTATACTCATTCCCCCTCATTTCACTAGAGTCCCTGGGTAGCTCCACAGTTAAGAGCACTTGACTGCTAACCAAAAGGTTGGTGGTTCGAACATTGGAAGACCAGCTTGGGGATCTGTTCCTGAAAGGGCACAGCCTTGAGAGTCTGAAAGAGCATTTACTCTGCAAACGTGAAATTGCCATGAATTGAAATTACTTGGATGACAACTACCAGCAACAACAAGAAGTGATATTTTTGTTACTTGGTATTGGTCACTGGTAACAAGGAGTAGGAAACTGGGAAATGTGAAGGGTAGCTTCCTCGAATTCCTCTCAACTATTGCCTCTTGATTGTGCTTTCTTGATTCCCCCCCCCTCACAATCTCTAGGCCACTGCAGAACAAATTCGACTTGCACAGATGATTTCGGACCACAATGATGCAGATTTTGAGGAGAAAGTGAAACAAGTGAGTGTGCCACAAAGTTTGTAGGAAATTACATTGGGTTTCAAACACAAATAATTTAAAAGCCCATGGGGATACTTTTGTATGATAAAAGTGGAAAGAAATTAGCCAATTAAAAAAATGCTTTCATTGTTTGACTTACTTTGCATCTTTGGACAGCTGCCATGCTCAGAGAACTTGGATCATAATTTTAATCTCTGGTTTGTTGAACGACTTTGTTGCTAGTTTTTATAGCCATTTTGAGCAGTTGTAGCACCTCGGCCAGTGGTTCTCAACCTTCTTAATGCTGTGACCCTTTAATACAGTTCAAGTTGTGGTGACCCCATCCATAAAATTATTTTCATTGCTACTTCATAACTGTAATTTTGCTACTCTTATGATCTGGTGACCCCTGGGAAAGGGTCACTGGACTCCCAAAGGGGTCGCGACCCACAGGTTGAGAATCAGTGATCTAGGCGGTGAGTTTGGTTTGGGTCATAACTAGAGAATATGAAAAGAAAATTCATGGTATGTTGAAGCCTGTGTATTAGGTTTTGAGTCTCTATTTCATGTCCAGTTGATTGGTAGCTTTGTGTATACTTTTTGATCCCTGCCCCCAAACCAGAGGTACTTTTGGAAGTAGAATGCCAAAATGCCACATATTTTACTTTTTAAGCATGGTTCTTTCAAATTTAGCTCATCTCTTCTCCCTGTATTATTTTCCAAGTTTCTTTTTGGGGCATTGGGGGCAAGATTGCTTATGATGGTTGCTGATCTTTCTCTTTCAGTTGATTGATATCACGGGCAAGAACCAGGATGAATGTGTGATTGCTTTGCATGACTGCAATGGAGATGTCAACAGAGCCATCAATGTACTGCTGGAAGGAAACCCAGACACGGTAGAGTGCTAGAAAATGGGCTCTGATTGGGAGGCTGGCAATGTTCTAAAAACATCAAAAGGGGTAACTCGATAGAGTACCTTATTTTCTAAGTAGAGTAGGGAACTTTGAAGATTTCTGCGGCTCCAAATATAAAACATTTATGTACCGCGCAGGCCCATTGTGAAGATTATGGTAGTAGGAGAAGACAGGTGGAATTTGTCACTTCTGGTTGGCCTGGAGTAAATTAATTCCTTTCCAGGCTAGTGACTGTTTTCATGGGTAGTCTTATGTATTAATCAAGGAATAATTCTCATAGTTTTTAATAACTATACAACAAAGTTACAAATGGTGCCACTTTGAACTCGGCGTTTCCATTGACTTCAGCTTAACATCTCACAATACCATTTCATTTTTTAAACTTACTTGTGTTGAAGTAGCAGAAATAAGCTTTCATGGCCTGTTAACCATCCAGAAAATGAATTTCTTAGACTCCTTTGCACTGGAATTTAGAGTTTTTTTCTTACTTTTTCCTCTCCTTTCCACTTAATGAGAATTGCAAGCTATTCTCTATTTCTGTTTGTCTTATCTTTGTACCAAATTGTAAGCCCCTTAAGAACAGGGACAGAGCATATCTAACCTTTCGATGCTTCTGCAGTACTAGTAGAAAGCTTTTTTTTTTATATATATTGTGAAGTATTTTTTATTTGCTGTCTTCTGGTGATCTTGGGTAGGAATAGGTTATCATCCCATCCTTTGGGACACCAGCTTACTAAGATTATAGTGATTACTTCTTAACTAAAAGTCAGAAGTTTGTTTCTTTGAGACATTGAAGATAATAGCTCAGTTTGTTTATTAAATCATATAAAAAGTCATATATATTTTAAGTGTATTACTAGATCAAATTTTACCTCATTGACTATTTGAAAATTCATGCTTGGATAATCAAGATATAATCCGTTAGTTGTCTTTGGGGAGTTAGGACTAAGGGGTGGGGCTACTTTGTAAAATGCTTAATGTTTTTATGAATAAGTCATATTTTGTCTCACCTTCTATTATCTACCTTAATGCTCCAAATCTGACCTTCCATAGTATGAAAAAGGGAAATAGTGTGTAGAGTGTAGGCCTCTGACCCCAAATTAACCAGCTACTAATGAAATCAACAGGAAGCAAATTCTAGCTGTCAAGGATGTTGGATATCCCAAGGATAAGTCAAAACCAATAAAGTTTATAACTAGGGTTCCAATTCATACATGCACAGGTTTATTCCAAACAAAACACGTGTAAACATGTTTGTTAACACTGGATGACTACAGACACAAATTGTCTCAGTAATCGACTTGTCTTAATCTCATTAGGGTGCCTTTAAAAAAGGTTGAATCAAATTAGTGGTTCCCATGAGTATGTACTGGGCCCATTCCATTCAAGACAGGGATACAGAAGAGTCCTGGGGCTTATGAAGAAATTTTAAGAAAATTAAAAACTGCATTAATGAGGAACAGTTTGGGAAAATTGCAGCAGTAAGGATTTTTTTTTTCTATCTCGACAAGGTGCCTCTTCACTCTTTGAGGTAGCAAGGACTGTCCTATGAGTGCTTTGTTGGGGAACCTTATCCCATCCACCCCACAAACCTGATCAGACTTTTTACAAGCCCCTTCAGACTTTCCCCCAACTAAGAGGAACACGATTGAGAAAGAACATGATTTGAGTCCCTCCCTCAAAGATGCCATTTTGATGTGTAAATTGAAGATCTCAGGAGGTGTGGTGCGTATGCATTACGCTGCTAACCCAAGGCTGCACTTTGAAACCACCAACAACTCTGTGGGAGATGGAGGAGGCCTTCTATTCCTGTCGAGAGTGACTTTTAGTCTCTCTCGGAAACCCCTAGGAACAGTTCACCCTGCCGTAGAAGAAAGCTATGGGTTGGAATTAACTTGACAGCTGAGTTTTGTACTTTGAACGCTTCAAAGATGCCATTTGGCTGTATAATTTGAAGAGCACTGAATTCTTTGGGGAAATGTTAGATGGAAACTGCCTTGAAAAGTGTTCAGACCTAGCTGGAGGGTATGTCAAGAAACGGTGGCTTTAAAAAAAAAAGAAACGGTGGCTTCACCTTTTGATATTCTTCTTTAGTAAAGGTTTCTATAATGTTATGTGGGGGAAAATGTTAGACTGTCTGTTCCCATAAGGGTTTATAGTCCCAGAAATCCATATAAGAGGGGGGCTTCAAAATGTTTTGGGGGGGAATGGAAATGGAATTTTTCCACGGATTTTTTGAAGCTGCCTTGTATTTAAGTGAATGAGACCATACCCAGAAACTGGCAGTGCCTTGTGGAAAATCACAGTGATTCTTTTTTATTATAGAACCCATCTGGTGCCGGCAGTTGATGTATACCACAGGGAGGGAGAAAGGTGCCAAATTGCCAGGTTTTGAGACATACTAAACTCTGGTTAGTGACCAAGGACTCTACAAACTAAGTGTTTGGATATACTTTTCAGGATTCCTCTTGCATGTCTGTTGAAGCTCCTTTGAGTATAATGTGACGTGGGATCCGCTTGGGCTGTAAGTGCAGGCAGCAAGGAACTGCTGAGTCCTAGGTGGATACTTGTCTTTTCAAAGAATTATCACCCTGGCAAGTTATTGTAGGCTATTTAGAATGTGTAGATAGGTTCTCATAGAAATTGTTCGAGAACTGAGAGAACTAAAAAAAGAACAGAGAACCGCTCCAAAAAAAAATGTTCAAAATTTACTTTTAATAAATTAAATCCATTTAAAGGGGAAATATAGATGAACTAATTTGTAATTTCACCATCCTGAGAAAAACCACTGCTAACATTTTGATACATAGCCTTCTAAACTTTTGGGGCTATGTATGTAATTCACAACATATATTTACATATTTTTAAGAAAAAGACCTTATTCAACTGTTTTATAACCTTTTCCATTTAATATATTGCTAACATATTTCCATATTTATGTATGCATCTACATCATGATACTTGTGTTCATTTTTCTAAATTTTGAAAAATTTTAAAATCTGTAAAACTATTAAAAGAATAGAATGAATTACCAATTGTAAACATTTTGTTACAGTTGTTGCTCCGTGCTTTTATATATGTAGTTCTTTCTT
>NW_022111325.1:777198-797721 GCF_000313985.2 Echinops telfairi
GTATTTTCAGTTCCTATCTGTACCAGTGTACATCCTCTGGTCTAGCCAGACTTGCAAGGTCGAATTCGAGTCATGGTTTTCTTAAAGCAGAACTCTTTTATAGGACTACAATACCATTTCAGAGCTGAGGGAAAAAAAAGTTATATTATCTAATACCCAGTCATTCTGGATAGTTTTAGATAACAGACCACTACTATTGCTTGAGTTAGCTGGTAACTGGGGTAGTAAAGGTTTGAAAATTTTGGTATTTATACCTGAACTTTGATTTGCAGACATTGTTAATTTCATGATGATTTTTACTGAATGAGTGTTTTACAAAGATGTTTAACTTATTTTCCTTGCCACACTTTTTCCCCCTCAACTACACATGCATCATAGATTGTTATTCTTTATAGAGAATTGAATTATATTAGTTTAGAACATATACGGGAGAGCACAACAGATAAAACTTGGATGTAATCGGGCCTATGCATAATGAAATGTGTGTGTGTGTAGGAAAATATAGTTGTTATTTTCCTCATATTCTGGATTGTTAAGAGAACGTGCCCAGTAATGGAATGTTACTCATCCTGAGTTCAGGGTTAACTTTGAGAAGCTTTTGTTTTCTTTTTCACTTATTTTATAGTAATCTATAAAAAAGTTGGGTATCACTGAATTTTTTCCTTAGCCCAGGAAAGTTCAAAGAAAGGGCCAGTAGAAACTAGGTCCTTTTGGCTGATCTGCTGAGTGACTAAACTATCGATAGAGAGGTCTTAGTGATCTTTATGGAAGTGATTCCTGCAGTCTATTAACTACAAGCACCTTCCCTACAAAGAAGGATTTTAATTTTGGCATTAAAAGGTGCAGAGTTTAAGATTCTGTGTGTTCTCCATTTAAACAGAGGCACATGTTCTAGGGACTGATGTTAAGAGGAGGATGTTTTGGCTATATTAGTCAGTTGTTCTGGCTTTCATCTATAGTCTCCTTACAGCAGCCCATATTGATTAGATATGAACACTTTGCCTTCCTTCAGAATTCCTGGGAGATGGTCGGGAAGAAGAAGGGAGTCTCAGGACAGAAGGATGGTACCCAGACGGAATCCAACGAGGAAGGCAAAGAAAATCGAGATCGGGACAGAGATTATAGTCGACGACGTGGTGGGCCACCAAGACGGGGGAGAGGTGCCAGCCGTGGACGAGAGTGTATGCATGGGGCTTTATCAAAACCAGCTGTGGGTCAGTAATGTCTAGACTTCAGGGATGTGTCAGGGCCCTGCAGGGCAGGACCCAAGGACCATTATATCACTCCTTTGCTCTTTCACCATTTCTTCTGAAACCATGACATCTCTTGCATGTATCCTCCTTCCATAGTAGCTACTAGTTTGGCATGAAATTGCCTTGTAGTTATTTGCAAAGATAACTGATTTATATCTCTCTATTGTGTTTAATTACTATTCCCCATGTAATCGGAATGTTTCAACCTAGCTCATTTCCCCTTTATTTTTTGTCCCACCTCCAAAAATATACATGCCATTTACTTATTTCTTTGTATGTGTGTATACATTTGTGTTTTTCTTATTGACATTATTCATAACCCTTCCCCTCCTTTTTTTTTTTTTTAAGTTCGGGGTCAGGAGAATGGATTGGATGGCACCAAGAGTGGAGGGCCTTCTGGAAGAGGCACAGAAAGAGGCCGAAGGGGCCGTGGCCGAGGCAGAGGTGACCCATTTGTGGGAGGGAATGGATATTGAGGTATTCTTTATTAAAAATATATTCAGCTGGCGCTTGGTTACCATCATTATTGTATTAGCATGCCAATACTAGAGATTACTGAATGAGTGGGAAAGAAGGTAGACACCATTTTCTCTAGTCTTTATTGCTGATACTACTGTTTACTTTGAAGACCCAGCACTTTGAGTAACAGGATCAATCTGTTGACAGTAATTATCTGCTGTTACATGGGCCTGAGAGAAAGCACACCTGTTAGTATCAACCATGCACCATTCCAGAGCTACTCATCTGGCACCGTATTTATATCAACTTCTAAAATTATTTGTCTGTTTCTTTTGTTAGGTGGCTCTGGTAGGCGTGGAGGAAGGTTTTCTGCTCAAGGAATGGGGTAAGTTTTGTTGCTGTCATGTCAGTCAGTCTTTTGTTCTTGTTTCTCTAAGAATCACCCTTAGTATCCTGAAGATAATGAATAGCCTTCACTGAAATATGATCTGCAGATTTCTAGAGTATCTAATCAGAAAGATGTGTGGACTGAAAGTTCGTGGCTTAGGGATAAGTACTTGCTACCTGGATCATTATCTTCGTTTGTATAGCCTCTTTTAAATGAATATGCTGTCTTCCTAAAATCTCCTTGGGGATTTTATTACAATTTTTGGTGTCCTAGCACAATTGACAGAAGGGCTGTGGGTTGGGGTTAGCCCCAAATGGACAGTAGATATCAACTGATTGTTGTGTGAAATTGTGTGGACTGGTGAGCAAACGTAGATGACATATAGGCCCTTATAGCATGGGGCCATAATTGATGTGCACTTGGTAAGAAGCCCTGACCATTCTGTTTTTTATCCTCACTGAGTTACTGTTCGGTCCTGTGCTGAGTTCAGTCTCTTTAAAGTTTGTCTTGTTGATTCCCCCCCCCCGCTTGCCAGAACCTTTAACCCAGCTGATTATGCAGAGCCAGCTACCGCTGATGATAACTATGGCAATAGTAGCGGCAATACATGGAACAACACTGGCCACTTTGAACCAGATGATGGGACGAGTGAGTGAGCATTTTTTATTCATCTCTTGACTTTCTGGGAATCTAAAGGAATACATATTTTAAATTAGAGTTCCATTAAAAAATAGAGAAAGATTTTTTGATGCAAAGATAGGGTGAGAAAGAGATAAGACTTGAACAACTGTGGGCACGTTGTGCTTAGTTCACATGATTCCTGGCACTACTTTATGAACTGATGTTTTATCTTTACTTACCAGCTAAGACACAGAGTGAAAGAGAAGCTGGTGCTCTTTTTATTAATGTGGCTACCATTAGTGCCACATGTATTTACTTTGTAGAGTTCTTGATAGTGCTAAGAAAGGATATTCAGGAAATTAAGCCCTACGTGTGGAGATGAACAAGGCCCCAAATCAGAGCCTACTGTCAGTTGCTTTCCTGAGCCAAGATAGGAATATAATTTTCTCTCTTCATTTTCTGGGAAATCCCAATAGCATGGGCAAGAAGGAATTCTTTAGGCTCCTGAACTCTCTTTCTTGAACAGCCTTCTGAGTGTGGTGGGGCATTATTAGGGGCTTGGAATCAGATTGCTTTTTTGTTGAATAATCAGATGTGTATCATCTGGGTAGGGTATAAGGGGTTATGAATATGTTAGGTTTATGTGATATACTAAAATGTGTTTGGGGGTAAAAAAATAATGTGTCGGTTTAGGTAAAAAGCAGCCTCTAAACGCTAGAGTGCTCTTGTGAGATCTACTACCTCCTGACTGAACCAGAACATGGAGAGCCTGAGTCTTTCTCCCCGCTACACAGAAAGGGGGATGAGCTAATAGTAGGGCCTGAGATAAGCTTTTTGGCTCCTTCAGTTTAAATTTGCCATGCCCCTTTTCAGAGAGCTCATCCATTGCCCCGAGATGGTACACCTCAAGTCCTAACTTGTTCACCACACTGCTATCTCATAAACTCATTTCGAGGCTGAGGTTATTGGCAGGAAAATATCTTGTAACGTTTCCTTGACTATGGGGCTATGAAATGCCCTGTTTTTATTTTAAGTTGCTATCCTGTGAAGACATTGGAACAGCTCTTATTCATCGCTTGACGACTTTGTAGAGGCAGTGGTAGCTGCTAGAATAACAAAAGTTACTGTTCTTGAACATTGGCTTTGAGCATTTAGATGAGTTCTAGTGGTTCGATGGGTTGCTGCTAACCATAAGGTTGGTAATCAACCACCTCTCTCTACCAGTTGCTCCACTGGAAAAAGAGGAGGCAGTCTGCTGCCCTGAAGATTTATAGTTTTGGAAATTACGGGGGTTCTGCTCAGTTATACAGTGTCGATATACATAAAAATGGACTTGATGGCAATGGGTTCAGTTTTGGGTTGGTGGGCATTTGGCAGAAAATATCATGGAAACTAAAGGATTTGTTTTCAGTTGGAGGATAGATAATCCAGCATGGAATCCCAATCTTAGATTGCAAGACTTAGCAACAGGATCTGGTGAAAGGATCTGTTTATTTCTACTGAGTGGAGAAAGGTAGTTGATTTGGAGACTGGAATCAGAACTTTTGGGTTTGTGGCTGAATAAAATTTTATATGTGGTGGCTGTTATTAGTGTAAAACTATTGGTATAGCTTCATACATCCTCCTTTGTTAATTTCATGGTATGAACCATACCTTCATGTGTGATCTCTTTGTTTTCATGATAGTTAAACTTCAGATTCCCTTTTTAATTTAAAAAGAAATTCAAACCTACCCTTAAAATATCCACAGGTACAGTGGGAATTGTGTATTGGGGGCATACATTCTCATTCTCAAGCAAAATTTCACTGGTTGTTTTTCTTTTCTTTTCTTTTTTGTTTCAGGACTTGATTTCATTGGGGTTGAGGGGTCAAATTATCCCCGAAAATTTGAGACTGCTCCTGGTATGACACATCCAGGCGCCTAACTGCCCCGGATATTTTTTATAGATTTTATGAACTGAAATATCTGTGGATATGTCATTTTTCTGTCTGCTTCTTTTCCTTTCTACTGCTTTCTCATTTTCTATGCCTATTTTTCTTCTTAAAATTTGTTCGTTTAATGTACACTACCAGCTTTCTGTTGATGGCATAGAAACTCTAATCTGTTTTTGTTCAGAGTATATCCACTCTTTAACTATTCCTCAGTACTTCCTCAACAATGCCCTGTCATTGCCTCTTCCTCAGCCTTGTTCTGTGGGAAAATGCCAAACAAAGTACAGCAGTTTTTCCTTCCATCCTAGATGCAGAGCAAAATTACTGCATTGAGAACTAGTCTAGAATCAATGATTTCTCAGGTCACTTCCAACTCTAGACTCTATACATGAGTCTTAAAGCCAGATTTGGGGTTTTTTGTTTGGCCAGATGAGTGTGTGGCACTGAGAAAAAGAATGATATCACTAGAGAGAATGTGGTTTGTTGTAACTTGTCTAGACTGAGATTGGACTATCGTTTGGTCTGGAGAACATTTGTCATTAAGTAGCTTGGGGGGAAAGCTTGGACTGTCCCTGCTACAGTCCGTCTTCTACTCCCCCACCACTGTTTCATGAGCTCCTAGGGCAGTCCTAACAGCAAATACATTTTCTTTAGGCTTTTTTTTCTTCTTCTAAACCGTTTTATTGAGAGCTAATAAATATAGCATATCATACCATAGTCCAATCACATCAAGCAGTATTGTACAATTGCTACCATACTCACTTTCAAAACATTCTCTTCCTCCTTGAACTCCTCCTTGATATCAGCTCCCGCTGACCCCCATTCACCCAAGGAACCCGTATTCTACTTGCTGTCACTATAGTATAATAGATCCCGGGTTTACATAACAAAACATATAACAAACGTTCAAGAGGACTACCCACAATGACAAAATACATAGAGATAAATAAAGCCCAATATGAAAAAAAACAAAACGCCCCAAACAGAAAAACACAAACATACTGGGGGGTGGGGAGGGTGGGGCTCAAGCAACAAGGTTTTAACTGTTCAGGTCAGATTTATTGTTTTGATCTCCTATAGTCATTTCGCCAGTACTCTGTTTGGTAACCAGAAATTAAGTTTTTTATTATTGAATGTTAAAAAGAGTTTCAGATATTATTGTGGGTGTTAGAATATTTCTCGAGTGACAGTGAAGTAATTCTGAGTGTTCTCATTCTGTTACTTGAGTTATTGAGTATATATTGTTCTAGAGAAGTAAAGGAGTGTTCTTGTCCCTTTTCCAGACAGATTCTTTTTCTAATTGTGGACCCTTTGGTTGAAGGGGGAAATCTTGTGTCCCAAGTACCTTAAGAAAGGGCACTTTCCCTAAATAGTTTTATATACATGTAGCGAAAAAGATGACTGTGAAAAGATGGTGCGATTGATTATCTGGAACTACCCCTGCTTTGGCATTGCCAAGATGAGAGTGAACTAACTCCTCACTTGGCTTTCGTGACCTTGGCAATTTGTATGATTAGGATTAAGACAACAGCTATTATTCATGACTTTACAGCCTGATTCAGTGGCTTCCAAAGGCACTAGATGTGTACCGGTTTTCCATAGAGCTATCATCTAGTTAACCAACAAGGATTACAAATTTCTGAGTGCATTTTTTAGTCATTTCTCAAGGCCCTCAGTTTAGGTTTCAAGCCCTTCCTTTACCACCTTTTCACTAACCATCATGACATTCATTGTTCTGTCACTGCGGCCATTTCTCTTCCGACTGCTTGTGGTTTTGTTTTATATAAGCTAAGTCGGTATAGTTGCATGTTCTGTTTTAAATTGACTGCTGACCACTAATTCTCAGGACTGAAAGCCTTAAAAGAGATTGCCTGGAGTGCCCCTCCTCCTTGCAACTACTGGTCTATAACAGAAACTAAAAGCAGTAATCTTAAAACTCTGATGCTTGGTCTCTTTCTAAAGGATCTTTTCCTCCCTTTGCAGTTGCAGAACCCTTTCTGATTACTAAATTCTGGGCACACTTTTGGCTGCCAGAAATTGCTAAGTCACTAATGTGTTCTGTATATGCTTTGTACTGGTGTAGAAAATAAAATTACTTCACTGTTTTTCCTTTACTCCCAGGTGCATGGAGAACTGCAACAGAAGAGTGGGGAACGGAAGATTGGAATGAAGATGTAGGTATCCCCAGGTCATTCCTCCGTAGTGTCTTCTATCCCTAAGTAGTGTTCAGGGATAGGAAAAGGGTATGTTTCTCTCTCTCAAAATTCACCCTTAAAATTCTGATCCCAAACTTTTACATCCAGAATAGTGTTCGGAGCCAGAGCATTTCACATATGTTATATGAAGGAGACTGGGCATGAACAGCACTCTCTGGAACCACACTGTGGAAAGGGCAAGTGTAATACCTGATTGTCGGATTTATCCCAGGAAGATCTGGTGATTGGGTAGAGCACCTGGAATGGGCTTAGGCAGGTGGTACGTTGGATTACAACTGCTGGTGGCATGTCTATGGAGCGTGAGTCTACTTGGAGTCATTCCATTATTTGGTTGGCATTTTCACTATTGAATGATTATGTGATTGGCTTGAAGGTGATAACAAAAAGTTAAGAGTATCAAATTCAGAAACTTAAAGTCTGGTGACTCTGGAACCCGATTATTCACTTGAAGCTCAACTTTATTGTTTGTAATTGAAATGCATATGCATAGAATTGGCTGTCCGTCAGCTCTGCTTTCAAACGTAAGTGGGTGTGTCACTTAACTTTGTGAACTCCTTTGAGTAGTACCTGAGTAGAAGAAGGTTGTCAAGCTTTTGTTGTGAATTAAGACTTAGTGATCTCAGATGAACTCTTACTTTACCATGGTAATATCTACTTCCCTATACTCATGCATATTCAGGCAAGACAGCTTTTGTAGTAGGAGGAAATGGCATGTCAAATTGCTTTTTTTTTTTTGGTCAAATTGCTTTTGTTGTTAGGCCATGGTTTTTAAAATTTCAGATGCATCAGCACCAGAAAGTAGTTCTTGTTTGTTTGTAATGAAGCAAGACTGCCTTGCGAGTCTGGGCAGTTTCTACCATTTCCTGAAATCCAGAGATTTGGCTCATCCACTTAAGCAATTTTCAGAAGAAAAAATTGAGGGGTTGGGAGGAGGTAGACTCAATATTTGTAGAGACATTTTCATGATCAAAGAAGCAGCACAAAGCTTACATCAACTTTGAATGAATAATAAGAGTTCTTTATTCCATACTATTGCTTACCAAATTTTAGTGTCTAATGATACTGGATGTGACACATCAATATTAAGACTAAAATTGGAGGTAGTTAAAATCATCCCTGAAAAAACCTTGACTTACCAGCACTTGGGACATTACTGCTTAAAAGTCTGAAATTAACTTTCTCCATTTTGGCCATGATCTGTCTTCCTTTATTGTGGGGAGGAGTAGAAGATAAAATGTGGTTTGGGCAGGGGGAGCGATTGGGACTAGTAATGAGAAAATATAAAGGAGATTTTCTTTTTTCCCTCCTAGCATGTGTATTGACCCCTGTAAGTCCATTGTGTGTGTGTGTGTGTGTGACTATTATATTTCACTATGTTCTTTGGGTCACCCCTCTCACTGAATAAAATCACTAAGCATGTGTTAAAGAGGCTTAGAGAGGGAACCCATTTCTTCAGGGGTAGATAGTTTTTTTAAGATTTCCCTTTTCTTGATGTTGAATTCCCCTTGCTCATGCCAGCTTTCTGACTAACCTGCCTGACACTGGGAGTGACTAATTTCTCTGTTTTCCAGCTTTCTGAGACCAAGATATTCACTGCCTCTAATGTGTCTTCGGTGCCTCTACCTGCGGAGAATGTGACAATCACCGCTGGTCAGAGGTATGTGTGCAGTAATATTCTGTACCTTATCCCAGAGGTTGGCAGAGAATAAGGATCACCAAATTGGTTAAAACTTTGCACAGTGTAATTTTGTTATAAGAAGTCAGGTAAAGAACCAGAGTAGAAATCTTCTCTTCTAATTATGAATTCTGCATAACTTTGATGGCTTTTCCCTTTTTTTAAAAAAAAGATCATTTTATGGGGGCTCTTACAATATTCCATACATCAATTGTATCAGGCCTATTTGTACATATGTTGCCGTCATCATTTCCAAAACTTTGTACTTGAGCCCTTGGTATGAACTCATTTTCCCCCACCCTCCCCCCCACTCTCACTCTCATGAATCCTTGGTCAATTATGTAATTATTATTTTGTATCTTATACTGTCCGTTGTCTCCCTTCAGCCACATTTCTGTTATTTGTCCCCGTCGGGGTTTGTTGGGGGTTATATATCTAACTTTGAGATGGGTTCCCCCTTTCTCCAACCCTTTCCCTTTCCCAACCATCCCCCTACCTTCATGATATCACTACTCTCATTACTGTTCCTGAGGGGTTTGTCTGTCTTGAATTCCATGTGTTGAGAGCTCTTATCTGTTTTGATGTGTATTCTCTGGTCTAGCTAGATTTGTAAGGTAGAACTGTTCTTGGTAGTTGTGGAGAGGAAGAATTCAGGAACTAGAGAAATGGGTGTGTTTCGTCGGTGCTACACTGCACCTTGTTTGAATCCTTTCCTTATAACCCTTCTGTAGGGGGATATACAATTGTCTACAGATGGGCTTTGGGTCTCTACTCCAATCCCCTTCGTTTGCATCAATATAGTTCCCCTTTTTTTATACTGGTTTTTATGTACATCACTGAGGAGTACAGTGATCCTTGATATTCCATCCCACTCCCCAACCCCTACCATGCACTCTGGGAAGACCCCTGAGACAGCCTGCCTGAATTCAGCTCCTGTTCTGCCACTTATTAGATGTGTGGCCTTGGCCGGCCTTACTTTGCCTCCCTAGGCCTATAGCAGTGGGAAGAATAATACTGTCCCCTTCGTCGGGCCGTTGTGAGGATTAGGTGATTGCTTGTAAGTATGTGGAACGTGATTGGTGTTAAAGAGTTAGCTGCTGTTAGCTCACATTTTTAAAGATTCTTTTCTTGTGACGTAGGTGAAAGTTCACATAGAAAATCAGTTTTACACTCAGTAATTTATACATATTTTGCTTCGTGTTATTATTTGATTGCAGTTCCCTACAATGCAACACGCCTCATCCCACTTCTTCCTTATATCCCTATATTTCTTCTTTTTGAACCCTTTTTGGGTAAGTGCTGCCCTTTTGGTCTCAGATGGTTGATTATTCTCAAGAATTTGGCCTTCCCTTGCGTTACTCCCCTTAAAGATCTATGTGGCTGAAAAGCGAGCCCAGGTATTAGCTCAGTTTCAGGCATGATGGGTGATAAAGCACCATAGTCTCAGAAGAGACCAGACCCACTCTTCAGGAAAAGATTCCATCTAGGCCTTGGGCATCATAGCTTTTGTCTCAGAAGGTCCCGAAAGAAAGACAACTGTAAAAACAAAAACATAACTGTGATAGGATTAGAATGTTAAGGATGTCATTTCCAGATGTATTTAAAATGTATTTAAGCTTCGGAAATGTTTGTGTACAGCATGTATCTTACTTAATAGATATGGCAAGTATTTGTTATTAAAATCCTGAGGAAAGCTTGTAAATTTTGGCACAATATTCGATAACATTTGCTATTTCATTGTTAATATTTTCACTTACATATTTAAAATGATTTTATTTTGACTAGCAATATTTGGGGAACTCAACGAGATGTTATAGGAGCTCTCAGACATTTCATTTATTATAGTAAAAAATAAAACAACAACAGGTGTGTCTGCACACACGTGTGCGTGAGAGAGAGCGCAAGCGAGCACACTTAGGAATAGCAACAGTAAGTGGCTTCATTTTGATTTAACCATAGTCTGAATCAGGTGTTGAGGGAGACTAGCACATTCATTCATTGTTCATGAAGATCTCTTTCCCTTTTTACCAGAATTGACCTTGCTGTTCTGTTGGGGAAAACACCATCTTCGATAGAGAATGATTCATCTAACTTGGATCCATCTCAGGCTCCTTCTCTTGCCCAGCCTCTGGTGTTCAGTAACTCGAAGCAGGGTGCCATATCACAGCCTGCTTCAGGGAACACATTTTCTCATCACAGTATGGTAAGAAGACATTGGGTTTAGCTTTGGCCAGACCACCTTCTCTCACCAACACACACACGTTTGAATTCCTTCCTTCCAAGGCTAGTGTCAGATTTGGATCAGGGGTGAAATACCATTTTGTGTGTCTGGTATCCTTGAGTGTAGAAATGTTGGGGAGTAGGCAATAGCTCTAGCATAGGACCTTGGCTATGGACAGACAGAATCTTTTTTTTTTTTTTCCAGACAGTCTTATAAAATGATTTAACAAATACTTTGAATACCTGTTGTGCTGATGGTATTTGATGGTATCAGCTTGTCAACAAAATTTAACCCTTTTGTAATCATAATTAGACTTTATTGAGCTTGTAGCAGTCATTTTTTTTCATGGAGCAGAATTGCCACGTGTATTTACTTATATCTGAAGTGGGTTTTCTAAAACCTGGGCTCTTCTGAGTGTGCCACATGCTAACTCTTGTTTCTCTGTTTGTACATGAGGATAAGAATGATTACTCTATAACGGGTTTAGAAACTAAGAAAATGGTTACAGACTGCACAGACACACGGGGGGTGGCATTTGCTAAGAACCTACAGTACTGCTATGAGTTAAACCACTCAACAGCACCTAAGAACAGAGTGCTTAGGACACGTGGCTTATTGATTCAGAGCATGAAAACATGGCAAATGACTCATTAAAGTTAAACAGATGCAGGGACCAATGTACTGTCTTATAGCCAGTAAAGCCTAAGATGTATTGCTGTGTTTTTTTTATCTCCTTTGTGTTTCATGTCTTGTCACTGTTTGGAGGGAGGAGTACATGTGATGCATGTGCAATCAGTTTATTTTAGGGTTATAGTATTTTAGCTAGAAAAACTATTGAGCTAGCCTGGTTTCAAGAACACTGTTCTTAACTGTTAATGGTCATTTTTGGTGGTTGATATTTTGCCATATATAAATGGTGGCTGTTGAGCAAACTCGGGGAGAAGGGAAAGGGACAGGAGTGTTGGGATTGAAAAGAAAATGAGGATGGTTGTAAGGTGTGCAGGAGGTCAGGAAAGAACCGTTAGCTTTTAAGATACTTGACTGGAAAATATGCTTAACTGTTCTATCTCTCTTCAAAATGAATTCTGACTGGTCAGAATTTTTGACTATTTGAAATCAAAACCAACATCTGATGTCAAATATATTCACAACTATATTTCTGTTTTACCTTAACATTTTATTTAATATGTCATGTGATATGTTAACTAAATATTATTCTCATCTTTCACATTAGCTATATTAATCAGTGTGCCATTTACCAGTTTGTTTACCAGTGAAAGTAAACAGTAAACACGAGAGGATTAATTTCCCACATTGATGGTGTTGTGGCAATTATAAAGCTGGTTTAGGGCCAGGTAGGGTAGCATTTTGTTCTGTTGTACTCAGAATTTGTACAAGTTGAGGGCCAAGCTGACAGCAGCTAACAATTGCAAAATTTAATAGAGCTATATAAATCAGAGTTTCCTCTATTTTCAAGTCTAATGAATGGACATCAGATAATCTTCACTGTGCCTTTAATATTTTACATTTGCAGAATATTTGATGAGTACTTATGCAAGATCATCACCATACCATAATTCATAACTGGTAACCAGGATTTTGTTCCAGTTGTGTTTCCTTTGTTCAATCCTGGGATAGAAACAACAGAAAAAAATCCTAGCTTGAGTACCCTTGATTGGGATGTTGATAATAAGGCTAAACAGGCTCCTAAGAAAGACTAAGTTATATCTTCCTTAGAAGTCTTAGAATAGTCCAAGACACATGACTCATCTTCTAAACCAGGCCGATAGCTTTATTTGGAAAGGAAAAAAAAAAACCTGTCCAGTGTTGCTTTAACAGAAATGCCAAAACTGGATGGCTTTACAAAACTGAAATTATTCTCTCACAGTTTAGGAAGCTGGAAGTCAAATTCATAGCACCACCTATTTTCAGCTGAGGAAACCAAGGCACTGAGAGAATAAACGAAAGTTTCCCAAGTCATGCGGGCAGGATTTGAATCTAGGGAGTCTGCATACAGAGTTTATGTTCTGATGTCCGGACTGTTCCTCATTATTTTCACTTGTCTGATCTGTACTCGCTGTCCCTCTGGATAAGTGTCTTTCCGAGTAGCTACATAATAAAGTTGCTGGCTATAGATTTATCTAATTCCTATGTTAATCTACAGGTGAGCATGTTAGGAAAAGGATTTGGTGATGTCGGTGAAGCTAAAGGTGGCAGCACCACGGGCTCCCAGTTCTTGGAGCAATTTAAGACTGCTCAGGCCCTGGCTCAGTTGGCAGCTCAACATTCTCAGTCTGGAAGCACCACCACCTCTTCTTGGGACATGGGCTCGACCACACAATCCTCGTCGCTGGTGCAGTATGGTGAGAAGGATGGCATGTCATTTGAATTCCTTAAGCATTTCTTTCAAAAGGAAGGAGGCTGCCAGTAGCAAAGGGGTAGAACGTGCCTTAAAGTGAGAAGAGGGACAGCAGGCTGGCTAGTTTCCACACTGATTCCTCTTGGTTACATAAGCTGTGTCCAGAAAGTTATGGAGCAACACAAATTTGAAGCTGTCTCATCAAATTTTAGCCATATGCACATTCTTCTGTTGACCTTGGAATTTTGAGTTCTTTGCCTTTGGGAAGAGTTCATGAGCTGGGCCATCATATAACCTTTCCATTTTCAACAAGGGCAACTACTAGATTGCTATCTTTAGATTTAAGAACAAATATGATCCAGTGAAAATAAGTCCTGTAGGAGGAGTGATTTATAGTTTGTTCACCCTGATTTCCAATGGCCTGCTTCATGGCTCTAAAGCAAGACGATGACACTTCCCTGGGTACAACCGTATCTCTGGCCTCACACATACTGGGTTTTCTCCTGCAGATTTGAAGAACCCAAACGATTCAACAGTGCACAGCCCATTTACAAAGCGCCAGGCCTTCACCCCATCTTCAACTATGATGGAGGTGTTCCTTCAGGAGAAGCCACCTGCAGTGGCTACCTCCACCACTACACCTGCACCCCCCTCCTCTCCTCTGCCAAGCAAACCCACCTCGGCACCACAGATGTCTCCTGGGTCTTCAGACAACCAGTCCTCTAGCCCACAGCCGGCTCAGCAAAAACTCAAACAACAGAAGAAAAAGGCCTCCTTGACGTCTAAGGTACTGGTTTGTTTAGATACTGTAGCATCTGAAGTCATAGAAGTGTGGTATATGGGAATTGAGAATTTGTGGTTTTATAGTTTGGAAAGCTTGAAGGGAAGTTTTGGGAAACCATAGAACCATAGGCTCCCAAACGTACCGTATATACTTGAGTATAAGCTGATCCGAATATCAGCCGAGGCACCTAATTTTACCACATAAACCACATTTAAAATGTGCTGAAAAACTCACCTTATACATGAGTGTAGATGGCATTTGACCTGTCACTTCCGTTTTCAGAAAAAAGTTAAATTATTCCGCACCCCACCCACCCCACCCCCGACAATTAAGAAATTTTTGTGCTATAGCCCATAATCCAGGATAAAGTGTAGGAGTCTACTTGGATCTTTTCAGCACCCCCTAGGGAGCGATATTGCCCATTTTGGCAAACACTGGTCTGAACTGTTGTTTTTTTTTCTGTTCTTCATCCTTTCTTTTTCCTATAGATTCCTGCTTTAGCTGTGGAGATGCCTGGCTCAGCAGATATCTCAGGGCTAAACCTGCAGTTTGGGGCATTGCAGTTTGGGTCAGAGCCTGTCCTTTCTGATTATGAGTCCACCCCCACCACGAGCGCCTCTTCGAGCCAGGCTCCCAGTAGCCTGTATACCAGCACGGCCAGGTAGAAGACTTATGAGCCTTAACACCTCCTTTACCAGACTTCATCATGTTTCTAAGTCCCTTGCTCATTCCTTGAACTCTGGTCAAGCCAAGGTTCTGACTAAATAAGATAAAAGGAGCCACTTGTAGAAAGTCACTAACATTTTAAAATATAATAGGTTTCTTTGTAACTCTGAATAGAGGAAACATGACCTTGCCCTACTTCTAGAATGTGCAAGTACAGTTTTGAAAGATGTGAACAAAACCTCTGACAGAGAGGACTTCGGCATTTGGCACAGCTCATTTGGCTCTTCATTCATCCCAGATACATGTCTGTGAAAGAATATAAGTGGGCTCCTAGGAAGGAGGAAGAAATACTGATGTATGACTCAACACAGGTATAAAGGACTTGACTTTGCTGTTTACTCTAGTACCTATCATGGACAGCTTTCTTAAGCAACAGACAATCCTGGAGGAATTTTAAGAGGCTAGGCTAGTTTTTTAAATCTTTTGAGCCAAAAAACCAAACACTGGTCCTGAACTGATACTGACTCATAGCAACCTTATATGGGGTTTTCTGAGGCTGTGAATCTTGACAGGAGCAAGGTAGCCTCATCATTGTCCCATAACACCTGGTGGATTTGAATCGCTAATCTGGCGGTTAGTAACAAAACATTTATCTATCTGATAGTGCCACTAGGGCTCCGTCCAAAACTTTTCAGTCAGTTTTCTTTTTTCCAACTTCCAGGATAAGTTTGCTAATAACCTTAATTCCTTATAGGTTTCAAGAGAGCCCAGAGCTCAGAATTCCTTCAAATGATTATGAACAAAAGTTGACTTTTTTCATTCTTCTAAAGTTTCATGTTAAGATAACATAGAAAGGTGCTAGAGTAGTGTAGCTTTTCCTATTTTTACTGTAACTACTGACTTTTAGCCTGTTTTTAACAGAATATAGGGGAATAAGAGGTTTTCCCTCTTCTTTAAAGGTTTGAAAGTGTTTTAAAACTCCATTCTTAGCTTAGATCCCCAGTACTGTAGGATGTGGAAATTGCTACTGGTAAGTGACAATTGTGACCGTCTTGTATTTGCTGTTATACTTCACTTATTCCACTAATGGATTTCCACAGTCTCCCTAGTGACTGTGGGTCTATTTCATTTCTCTGACATTTATTTTTCTTCTCTTTCCGAACAGTGAATCTTCATCCACAGTTTCATCAAACCAGAGCCAGGAATCTGGTTATCAAAGCGGCCCAATTCCGTCAACAACCTATACCTCCCAAAATAGTGCTCAGGGCCCGCTATATGAACAGAGATCCACGCAGACTCGGCGGTACCCAAGTTCCATCTCTTCATCACCCCAAAAGGACTTGACTCAGGCAAAGGTAGTAGCACCACAAGGCCCTGGGCAATGGTTAGCAGAATAACGGGCAGAGTCATTTCGATATTAACTGTTTACTTCTTACCGTGCTGCTGAGAAACCTCAGGGTACAAGTTGAGAAGCTGAGGATGGGGGCCAGAGAGGAGAGCACATTTTTGTTGATAGTGAAATAAATGGCTTTTTTTCCCTCTAAGCTTGGAGGCTCATAGCCAGAAAACCATTCTTTGTTGTTAAAGAATCCGTCTCAAAAGCCTCTCCTTTTGGGCGATCTAATGGCGAGGTTTCTGGGTGCATCTCTGTAGATGACCTCACTCTGCTTGTTTTGGTGGGGGATAGCAGATGCAGGAGAAGATGTGGAGTGACTGCCAGATGGCCAGTAGAGTAGGTGGTTTGGCTGAACTGTCATACTCCACAAGGCTCACTAGATTTGGACTTTGGACTTTTCCTGCATCTGTTTTGGTTTTGGAATATCTTCAACAATTTGGGAGGTTGACTTCAATACATTGGACCACATAGAGTTAGTCTAGTGTATCTTATTTGCTACTTTTATTGTTTTTTAGTTTTGATTATTTTGTTCCTTGAAATAGTTTGCATTGTTTTAATCCTTTGGTTAACTTGCAGAGATTCTCATTTAATTCTCATAAATTAAGCTCATTAGTGCTAACCTGCCAATTTACTTTTCTGTTTCTTACACCAGAATGGCTTCAGTTCTGTGCAGACCACGCAGTTACAGACTACGCAATCCGTTGAAGGTGAGTGTTGTCCCAGTTTTTTCCTCTCCGTCAGTTTTTCCCTTCCATCCGCAATCTGTTTGCATTTCTCCAATAATTGTGAAAGAGCTTTTAGCTCAGTGAACAGAACATTAGCTTGATTCTCTACCTTGTTTCATTAGACAAATGGTAATTTTCTTCCTTTAACAAGCCATTCTTCCTAAATACAAATAGTCCACTATTTAATAACTGCTACTTTTGTCTTTGGAACAACTTTGATTTGTAGTCTTTTCTTCACTTCTCTTGTAGACCCACCCCCCTTCCCTCTGGTGGAGTAAATTTCTTCTCTGTTTCCAGGTGCTACGGGCTCTGCAGTGAAATCTGACTCGCCTTCCACTTCTAGCATCCCTCCTCTCAATGAAACGGTATCTGCAGCTTCTTTACTGACGACAGCCAGTCAGCACTCATCCTCCTTGGCTGGCTTGAGCCACAGTGAGGAGATTCCGAATACTACCACCACACAACACAGCAGGTGATTTGGGGTGAGGGTGGAAGGTTGGGTCTGGTGGGCAGCAATAACAGAGCTCTCTGGTTCTGTCTTATTCCCTCTTCCTGGCAGAGACCACACTAGCCCTGCTTTTGTGGTAAGTGGGTGACCTAAAAACTGTGGGAAGGGAATTCAGAGGAGGGTCCTTTTCCTCACTGCCTTTACTCTATAATTCATGGGTTCTTACACTTATGTGGCATACTGTCCCCTTTACAGAAAAACAAATGACTCAGCAATTAAAGTGTTTTGTACTATAGTTGGTCATCAAGCATAGAGTGTAACTATCTGCTTTTGTAGCGCGTCCCACTGGGTCATCCCAGTGACCTACCCCCAGGGGGCAGTGTTGCTCTCTTTGGTGTAACCATTGCTATAACTGCTCATCACCACTGGCTGTCCTTTTGCTTACCAAATGATCTCTGGCTTCCTTGGTCCCACATGCCACCTTTTTTATCTTGGCTGTGGCAAGCTCTGGATCAGATTGGTAGCTGTACCACAATGACTGATGGCAACCTATTTTTCATTACAGCACGTTAGCTACGCAACAGAATACCCTTTCGTCATCGACATCTTCTGGACGCACTTCAACGTCCACTCTTTTGGTAAGTGTAATGCTGCTAAGGGGGAACTGTCTGACCATTAAGGTCTCTTGGAAGATTTTTAATGAGATGGCAAAGTAATAATTGATCTTGCGGTTGCAGGAAAGGAGCAAAAGCATGTAGGAAAGCAAAGAGAAGCAGAAGAATCCAAAAGTACTGCAGCGCTATAAGCCACATAAGTCCTGGCTCATTTTAAATCTGAGCACACATGCACACACCATCTTTTTTCATTTTTACTTTAAACTAGAAATCGGACTTCGTGTGTTAAGATAAATTCTGCACCTTTCTAACTAGTGTAGCCTTTCTGTTCCATAGGCTGAGGTATGTTGAGCATGAGTTAATGAGAATAAGCAGTAGAAAGTGTGGATATCTTAAATAACAATGAGAGTTTTAGGTCAAAGGTTTAGTGTTGCGATTTATAGCAGCTGTTTGTGGCATTTGGCTGAAGTTGTAAAGCTGTGGTTCTCAACCTTCAATGCTACGACCCTTTAATACGGTTCCTCATGTTGTGGTGAAACACCCACCCCCATTCGTTGCTACTTTATAACTGTCATTTTGCTACTGTTAGGAATTGGGTGACCCCTGTGAAAGGGTTGCTTGGCCCCCAAAGGGGTCACGACCCACAGGTTGAGAACCACTGTTGTAAAGGAAAGCAAATAAATTATGAGGGTTCAATTTGGGCAAAGATAACAGGTACCTGGAGGAAGAAGATATGAGGGCTAAAGCTTTCTTAGGGGTCTGTCTTTTCTCCCATAGACAATTTCAAACTTGAAATCATTAGAATCTGTACTTTTCTCCATCCCCAAGTCAAGAACTGGTCTCTTGGGCTGCCTTAGTGAAGAACTGTGGGAGAGAGGCCTGGGGTGGCATTTTTTAGATTTCATATATTACTATCTCCTTACTGGCCACTTTATGCTGAAGGAGCCCTGGGCTGATTTCTGGCGTGTTTGTCTTTACTACTGTTGCTGTCCTGTGAACTGGGCTTGGTGTGAAATTAGTCTCTGTTACCAGCCTTGCCAGATCAATCAAGTGTGTTACTAAATAATATTTAATAATTCTTTAGTTACATTGGCAGGGGGCACCCTGTTGCTATGTCTTGGTCATCTTTTTTTTTTCCCCCGGGACGTTAGCATGATTGTGAACTAACCAGCACAGCAGAGAGGGTGATTTGTCTTTGCTGATTTTTGATGCTTATTTTGTTTCCTTCTTCCTTTCCCCATGCTACTACCCCGTTTTTAAAGCACACGAGTGTGGAGAGTGAGGCGAATCTCCATTCTTCCTCCAGCACTTTCTCCACCACGTCCAGCACAGTCTCTGCACCTCCCCCAGTGGTCAGTGTCTCCTCCAGTCTCAATAGTGGAAGTAGCCTGGGCCTCAACCTAGGCAGCAACTCCACAGTCACGGCCTCAACTCGAAGCTCAGTTGCTACGACTTCAGGTACTCCTGTGTAGAAAGTGGATGGCATTCTTCTGGCATGGGAAAAGAAGTCAGGAGAAGAAGATCAAAACGTAATTTGTCTTTCAGGAAAAGCGCCTCCCAACCTCCCTCCTGGGGTCCCGCCGTTGTTGCCTAATCCGTATATTATGGCTCCAGGGCTGTTACATGCCTACCCGGTAAGTGGGGCGTAGGGTCTTCCCCAAAGATGAGCATGATTTCACTACTCAGAGGGAAGACTAAACTGAAACTAAGCTTTCTACTGTGTGTCTTCTTTGCAAACATGAAGTTTAAGCTTCAGAAATCAAAGGATCAGGATGTGCACCTGACTTCCTTTTTTTTTTTTTTAACAGTTTAACCCCCAATTTATTTTACTAAGGGAGCCCTGAAAGTAAACTTCAAGGCCAACAGTTTAACACTGCCAGTCGCTCCTGGTTCATAGAGAGGATTGTAGAGCTGGCCCCTAGAAATGGAATAATTTTAAACACTTAAATGTTTTCACATTAAATTCTAAAGTCTTTTTCTCTAACTTATACTGTATAAGTTTTCGATGGCAAAGTGACCATGAGTCTTATTCTTTCACAAAGATATCCAAGTGTGAATTTCTTTCTAGTCTACTCACTCATTTATATCTTGGTCATTAATATATAGACGGTAAGCCTTATCCATTAATTCACTGACTAAATACGTATTTAAAATATACTCTGTGCTAGACAGTATGTTAATTGATGCAGATTTTATGGTAAAGAATTGCTCTTATATTTTCTCTCACAGAGCATATAGTCTGGCTTCATTCTCCTTCCTCCCTAGAACTCATGATCCAAAGTTTCAACTGCTCCTTTACAAGAATTCAGCACGTTCTTGACAACTTGATTTTGTGCTAATTCCATTGGAATTACTCTGTACTTGACTTAGTTATCTAATTAGGAAAAAGAATTTCTGTGAGAAAAAAATCCAAGACACAAAAAATTACATTCTCTTTTTTAATTCTATGAGAATTAAATTAAGCTTTCTAAATTAAGCTTTCAAGAAGAATAAGGCATATGACCAAACTTGATTTATTTGATGAACAGTTAACCACTAAGTTACTAACTGAAAGGTTGACAGTTCAAATTTAACCAGAAATTCAGTGGGAGAAATGCCTCGTAATCGGCTTCCATTGAGTGAGCAGCCTAGAAAACCCAATTGGACAATTCTACTCTGTCATATGATGCAATGGCAAACAACTATTATACATAGTATTCATATTTTGCTATGCCAGTGTTGTTCACTACTGTTCTTAATTAGTTGGGTTTTTTTCTTTCTATTTTTT
>NW_022111325.1:798363-800388 GCF_000313985.2 Echinops telfairi
GGGGGGGGGTGCTCTTACAACTCTTGTTACAAACCATGCATCAATTGTATCAGACATATTTGTACATATATTCCATCGTTCTTTTCTAGACATTTACTTTCCCTTGAGCCTTTGGGATCAGCTCCTCCTTTTTGCCCTCCCTTTTCCCCCCTCCCCAACCCTCGTGGCCCCCTGATAAGATTGTAGATTGTAAATTCTCAAATCTCACTTTGACCACTGTCTCCCTTCTCTGGTTTCTGCTGTTCTTCCCCTAACTGAGGGTGTGTGATTATGTGCTATTCACTTCGATCAGTGCCCCCTCCCTCCTCACCTCGTCACACCTCCCCCTGCCCTTTCGGTGTCTCTGTTCCCATTCCTGGTCCTGGGGTCCATGTGCTGTGAGTTTTACTCTTTCCTATACCTATGTCCATGCTCCTGTCTAGATTGGAAAATGGCACTGAGGTCGTGGTGGGGGGATAATTTTTAAGAAACCAATTGCTCACTGAGAGTTTAAGTTGACATATATATGAATCATCCAAATAACACTTGGCATAATTTTTGACAACAGCAAATTACTTGAGTGTCCACATGTCAGAATAAGCCAGAGGAAAATGTGCCTCCTTTTTGCAGCTCAATTTTAAGTTAGATTAGACCAGCGAAGAAAAGATATCTGGCTACTGCTGCCTAAAGGCCAACCGAGTTAAATCAATATTTAATAAGAGCTTCAGAACCTCTCATGATTCACTTTGTCTTTTTGTACTTAATTTTTCCCTCTTGAGAGCATTTGGAGGAAAACATCCATATCCTGTTCTTCAAAGAATGAAAGAAGACTGGGTTATTTATTTATCTTGCCTCTTACCTCCTTGGCTTGGCTATCATCATGATCAACCCCCAATAATAATTGTTAAATGTGTCTGTCTTTCAGCCACAAGTATATGGTTATGATGATTTGCAGATGCTTCAGACAAGATTTCCTTTGGTGAGTATGTGGGATAAAGCTTGAAAATTAACATTGAGGGTTACCTCGCATGTTCAGTTAATAAAGCATGGGCGTTGCTCTTTCCCAGGCCTTCCCTTCGTATACACAATTTGACTTTACCCTGCTAAGACTGGATTATTTTGAATTATTTATTCCGACCATGTTTTAAGTAATAGAAGACATTTTAAATTGACTGAGTGTGTGTGTGTGTGTGTGTGTGTGTGTGTGTGTGTGTGTGTGTTGAGGTAATAATAATTTTCATATAATTTATGGGATATGTATGTCAGGGGGAGGGGCCTCTGGACATATCTTTATGGAAGCAGGCAGCCTTTTTCTCTCTTGAGTGCCTGGTGGGTTTGAACTGCTGGCTTTGCAGCTAGCAGCCCAGCGCTTAATCCACAGTGCTACCAGGGGTGTGCTAACCGTGGGCTGACAGCTTCCCATCAATTCCAGAGGTGTAAAATGCAGGTGGGTAGTATATGTCCCCCGAGTCACAAAAGGAAGAAGATGGAATAAATTGGGCCAAGGGTTGGTACTTTTTAGTAAGCACATTTTAACCTGCTATGTAGCTCAATTGAGTACAATAGAATTAAGAACAATCGCTTTTCTCCGTGAACTTCAGTTTGACTTAGACAAGTAGGGATGTTGTTTAGAGGATTGAGGATGCTGATGTGCGTGCGCTCAAGTGGGCAGACTCGTAGACCTTGCTTAACAGTGCTCATAGCCAGGCGAGGGGGACAGTTGTGTGCAAGAGTGCTGTGAATTTAAGCCAGCTCTAGCCACTGATTAAACATCAGTGGTTGGATAAATTGTAGTACTCTTAACATTCTGCTTCCTTTATGGAGTTTAGTATGGTGGAGAATGAGTAACATTGAATCTCTATTCTTTTGTTATTCCCTTGTAGGATTACTACAGCATCCCATTCCCCACACCCACCACTCCGCTGACTGGGAGGGATGGTAGCCTGGCCAGCAACCCTTATTCTGGTAGGAGACTGTAATGAGGCTGAACAAAGGCAGTTGTATGTATTGGGATTATTGACAGAAACCTGAGTGGTGCCATAAAGG
>NW_022111325.1:800488-810038 GCF_000313985.2 Echinops telfairi
ACCTAATTCTCACCTTAATTGAGATCTTTGGCAGAGGTCTAGAATGGATGTGGTAAGGCCTGTAGATTTAAGAATCCAGCTGAAAGTGAGCATGTGTTTGCCACCTCCTTTTTTTTTTTAAATCGTCTCCCTAGGATTCCCGGATTATGTCTAGACTTGATTTTCCCAGTCACTCCAGCTTGTTTCAGGAAGCACAGAGGTTGACCCGCCCTTCCTGTGATCATCTCTGCCCTGTACCTGCCCTTGTGCCCTGTGGAGCAGTTTTCATGGGTCCTCTACAAGTCGGAACGGACTCTACAGCTATTGTTTTACATAGGGAGTGTATATTCCAGGAGACTAAGAAAGTTTGTGGAGAAATTCAGTCTTTTAATTTCATTTCCTACAAATGTGTATGTATATATAGGTCATAATTAGGAGTTTGAAAAATGCTGTAGCCGTTGTCTCATTTGGGGAAAGGAGAGGTTTAATATGTCTGTTTTCCCCCCATCCCTAGAAATTGAGGAGACAGCCATACTGTGACTCAGAAGACCTGTGTTGTTTGCCATATGTTTCTCAAGCCCAGCAGCACAATTTGTTACTGTGAAGGGTGGGAAAGAGTAAGGTTGGCGATGCCACCGCACTGTATGGTTATTCAACACTAATCCTTGATTAGCACTCTGCTAAGTGTGTGCTGAGCAATGTTACGTGTAGTAGCAAAGAAGTAGAATTCTGGGGATTGAATTTTAGCCATGAATGGAATCTCCAGGAATTATATTAGGCCAGAAGAGGTAATTCTATGTTGGTCTGGCAGTTGAAAATAGCAAATCCATTAAGCCTCTCCTGTCACAGGTGACCTCACAAAGTTCGGCCGTGGGGATGCCTCCTCCCCAGCCCCAGCCACAACCTTGGCCCAACCCCAACAAAACCAGACGCAGACTCACCACACCACGCAGCAGACATTCCTGAATCCGGCGCTGCCTCCTGGCTACAGTTACACCAGCCTGCCATACTACACAGGGGTCCCGGGCCTTCCCAGTACCTTCCAGTATGGGCCTGCTGTGTTTCCTGTGAGTACCTGACCATGTGCTCCCTTTATGGTGGGGGCCCAAAGCCCCAGACATTCTCCTACTTACTCTTCAGGGATAAAGGGGAAGAAACTGTTTCTACCTCTTACTGTGTGTCCTGGATAGAGCGGATGGGGGTTACCTGTCTTTAAAACAAGCCAAATGGGGGATATGATAGCGCACTGCTTTGCTTCCCTGATGTTCTTTATTCCCTGCTAACCACTGCCCCTCTTCCTTCTTCCAGCCTTTGGTGTTTTTAATCACCTCCCTGGTAGATTCTAGAAACTTGGTAGGGATCCTATTTTACTAAGCAAACTTTGACTATTCTACATCGAGCTGGGTAGCCACCTGCATGTCCAATCCCTGGAGTAAGTGGTGGGGGAGATGGTGCTTTGCTGCCATTTCAGTGCAATTCTGACCTTCATTCTTCAGGTGGCTCCTACCTCTTCCAAGCAGCATGGTGTGAATGTCAGTGTGAATGCATCGGCCACTCCTTTCCAACAGCCGAGTGGATATGGGTCTCATGGATACAACACTGGTAAGTTCACCTGGACCCTTGTTGTGAGTGGTGTCTCCTGGGTAATGACCATATGAATTCTAGGAAGGAGCACTTGGTACTTAAGAAAACCGGGGTGGTAAGGGTATGCTTATTCCATGTACACTAATACGTGACTTGAGTTGAGCACTGAAGTAGCACCAACAGAGAAGAGCTTGCTATCGAATATTTGCGTACTACTCATGGTGGAGAATGCCAGGGGACATGTTGGGTCTTAGAATAGGTTGGCTGGCCTAAAATAGATGGGAAGTAGGGCAAGGAGCCCCAAGAAATAGTGATGGAGGCACCTATCAAATGTGTATGGCATTGAGAGAACAGCAGAGATAACATCTTAGTAGTAGTAAATGGGTTCTCAGCAGGTTATGATAGACTTGGCTTAAATCTCTGTACTACTACTTTTCTCGTGTGGCTTCCTTGTACCTCCAGCTAGAAGGCCTGAGATTCAGAGAGAAAGGAGGCAGGACTCAGTGGAGTAAAAATGGGACGGTAGGGCTGTACTTTTTTTCAGTGGTTCCCTCATGTGTGGGGGTGGTCTCTGCAAAACCCATTTGTACATTGATGGCAGGGAAGTAGCTACAGGAATACTCTGAATGACCTAACCATATACCTCTGTTTGTCACATACCTAACCTATGAACTCAAATTTTGGAGAACGGGGAATAAGAAGAGATCTCCGAATAAAATAGTCATCCACGTTACTCTGGCTTATAGGTGAATGTAGAGAGGAGGTTGTGTTTGCTTGGGGCTGGTCTCAGGGTTGTCCCTCAAAATTAAAGCTCAGATAAAGTTTCATGGTAATTTGGATTACTCTGCAGCTGTGTTTGAGACTAATACCAAAACCCGTAAGTACCTAAGGAACTAACTTCCATCGGGAGTGTTGAGCTGTGCTACGCACATCAAATACATAACACTGGGCCAAGATTTAAACTCAAGAGACTGAAAAGTCCTGTTGGGATTTTATACTTAGACTCCTTGTGTCCACCCTTCACACTAAGTCAGGTCTACCCTAATTAACCTTGATTGTAAGGATTATACATTGTATGGCTTGACGTGATCCCATCCCCAAAACATTAAGGTTTAAGTCTTAGCTGGGCCAAGTCCAAGAATTTTAACAGGTAGGTGATTGATAGTAGAAGCAAATGGCATTTGATTCTGGGAAGTTTTAGGTTTTCACTGCTCTTAAGATGCCAGGAACCTGCTTAAAACAGCCTTTTAAGAACCCCTAGTTTCCAACCCCTAGTTCCCAACCCCTACACAGGGCTCTTATCATTCCATTCCTTACAACCTCTAAATTCATTTATTTTTATGTATTTGATTCCTTTTAGGAAGAAAATATCCACCCCCTTACAAGCATTTCTGGACGGCTGAGAGCTAATTTGGCCCATGGCTGGGGGCTGTGTTTTGTGTGTGTGTATAAATTTGCACTGAAGTCTTGTTTCAGAAAACAGACCACTGAGGAGAGTCTGCTGAGCTGAGGCCATGCCTGCGTGGCTTGGGGAAATGAGTTGGTGGATACCTTCTGGGCTTTTGAACTTGCCCCTCACCCGTTCCCTCTCCCCCACGTGTCTGACCCTGTCTTGCCCATTTCGAGTTCAAGCGGTGCAGCACCTCCGAAGCATCAATGCACACACCTACTGTTGCTTTTGATTTCTGGAAGGCATGTAGTTTCAACTTGTAACAAAAATATTTGTAGTCTTCAATAAACTGTGGTATTTCTTTAGCTAACTCTGGCGTTCTTTCCGTGCATGTCTTTCTGGACAACAGGAGCCAATGTTGTGCTGTGGATGAAGGGTGGAGGGTGGTCTTCTTTGCCATCAAAGGACTGGTTAACTTTTCAGTAGGTGGTGATTTGATTAAGAGTAGCAGAGGAGGGGAAACAGCCTCAGATTCCAGCCTGTTGATTGCTCACCTGATTCCCCTTGCTTATTATTCCTGATCACTTTTCCGTTTAGATCTTCCCCATGATGTCTGACAAAAGCAGAAGGGGGGGGGGGGACAAAAAACAAAACAAAACCGTTGAGGGCATCATTGTCATGGTAAAGGTAAAGAGCTGTTTTAGGGAATACTCTTCCAAGGCTTGACTCCCACATCTGGTTCCCAAAGGCTGAAATCTGATAAAACCATTAGTGATCAGCTAGTTGGTGGCTCAGGCTCTGTGGAAACTATGCTCACCTGGAACATTGTTCTTTGTTCCTGAAAGGCTTTGGGGGACTCAGATTTACTCGTCGTTTTGCACTTAGAGGTGTAGCTAAGGAAGTCCAAGAAGGTTTGCTCAGACATCTTGACGGAACATTTGAGTCACCACTTAGTCTGACTAGTACACTATCAGTCCTTTGTTTACAGATGTAACCTTGGCCCCGTGGTTAATTGGAAACTCACATACATAGTTTTCCTTGTATTCGATCCTAGTCCTCTGGAGTCATTGTGCCCTATAAAGTGTAACCTACTTCCATAGTGGCTGCTATCCTGGGAGAGCCTGGTTCTTGCTTCCTCTCCCTGTTGGCCCTTGTGTTGGTGTGATCATCACTATTTGGGAGTGAGGAGGGCAGGCAGACAGGCAATGATAACGTTTAGGAGAAGCAAGCGGAATTGTAGTCTGAGGATCTTTCTTTTTTAAGCTCTCTGAATACACAGAGCCCTGATGGTGCAGTAGTGATCTGTTGAGCTGGTCATCACAAGGTCAGCAGTGCAAACCCACCAGCTGGTCCTTAAGAGAAAGACCAGGTTTTCTACTCCTGTCAAGAGTTAGTCTTGGAAACCCACAGGGGCAGTTCTACCCTGTCCTGTAGGGTCGCTGAGTCAGAATTGGGTTGATGGCACTGGTTATTCAGGCCACTACACAGCGTAGTCTTATTTTCCTGCATCTCTAATTCCTTCAACCCCAGATCCAAGTTAAAGGCTCTGGGCCCAAAGGTGATTTTCGCTGACCACACCTCTGGAAAGATGAGACCATGGATAAGCACATTGGAACTCCATGCATTCCTCTACCACCCAGCTTTAAAATCGACCTTGCTATTTCTCCATCCTAAACTAGCCAACCCAGCCTCAGTTTGCAGAAGGTCACCAAGGAGTGTCAGCAAACTTTCAAGAACTGCAGTAAATTGTTCTCTTTCGGTTCCTTTGTGAATGTTCTGTTTATATCTGACTTCCCCTTCACTTCCAATCCTTCCACAAAAACCTCATTAGCTTAACTTTTCCTACAACTGAGCTCCTGTTAAAGTTCGGCGTGTTTTCTAGTGAGTCTTCAGATGGAGCACCTGGGGTGTAATAAGGGGAGGGAGAAAATACCCTCCTTGAAGGTGCCCCTATTGGACCCGTTTTTACTAAAAATGTACAGAGTAGCCCTTTGGGAGGTGGGTGGGTTTTCTCATGCTTGGTTTCTCTGCTGCTGAGCGTTCCTTTTTCTCGGTGGTGGTTGCTTCTCCCTGGAACTCTCCTGGAGTTTAAATGTGGGAAGAGTTACCAGGTTAAGATGGCACCGCTGTTAGGGAAATTCTTAGTGGAGGTTGCCTTTTCCCTAGACGTGAGGAAGATCAGGTTCCAGCATTGAGGAAGTGTCAGGGTTGAGGGGGGATTGCTTGTGACTTGTGGGGGAGTGGAGAGAACTCCACATTTAAACTTTGGCTTCTAGAACACTTCTCCCTCAAAGTGCTGCCGACAGCAGAGGAGAATAAGTATGTACTTCTGAGGGGGCCAGGATACAAGGACATGTTGGGGCGGAATTGAAATGCGGAGCTCTCTTGAAATTTCAGTGTTCTCGCCATGGGAAATGAATTTATCTTTTTAAGTTGAAACCTTATTCTAAAGTTGTAGCAAAATTACTTAACTTCCTCAAATCTTTACGTAACACTTCTCTAATAAGATCCTAGATTATCTATCTCATGATTTTTCCTATCTCCTTGGCCCCCAGGTCCATTGCCCCACGCACCAGGAAGTAGAGCATGGTATATATATTTCAGTGTGAGAAGTACAAACTAAAGTTTAGTGGTAGAAAGGAGGGTTCCTGTCTCATTTTTTTAAACCAGGAAACATGCGTGCTGGGGTATGGGGGAGAGCTTTTATTTCATGAAGAAGCTGAAGTTGTGAACTGAAAATGACATGGATTTTGTCTTCTACCGGGGTATGGGCGATAGCAGCTTCCTGCTTCCCTCTGATACACCTCCACTTCCAATCTGTGCTTCAGTCTAAATTGTACATATAAATGGAGAGTAGCCTTGTGTTGGCCCTTTAAAATCTTTTAAGAATATCTAATCTGGGAATGATGAGGGCAACAAATGTATAGATGTGCTTTACACAATTGATCTGTATTGCGATGAGTTTTATGAGCCCCAATAAATTGACTGAAAAAAAAAAAGAATAGTAGTTCCAAGACTCTGGAAAAGCTGGCCTGAGTGAGCTGAGGCTCTGAGACTGAAACTGCTCTTGGGAATCTAGTGATCTGTTCTGGGTGTGGAGGCATGGATCGGTCAGACCACCCACGTCTTCAGGTGCAAAACCAAGTAGAATGTGGTGAATTGGTTCCCAATGGATGATAAAAGTTCATGGCATTACTGTTAGGCTTTGGCATAGAAGTATTTTGAAACGTGTGTGTGCTAGTGAGTTTCGACTGTATCCCCTTTTCTCAAAGATACCATTCACCTCACTCACATACAGGCACAGCCAGAGAACCCTTTGAGAGCTCTTAGCCCTCTGAACTGACCTGAAGCTGGAAAAACAAAATTCCTTTGCAGTGATAGAGCTAGAAAGGCTGCAGACATCACTTCCTCCCAGGAATGGGGGCCAGGCAGCTAGCCGAGCTAACCCTCCTGTCTGTTTCCTCCTCCCTCAGGTGTATCAGTCACCTCCAGTAACACGGGCGTGCCAGATATCTCGGGTTCTGTGTACTCCAAAACCCAGGTAGGTGCCTGGCTCTGGGCAGATTGGTAAAGAAAGGAAAAGAGAGATGGACATATAGGAGGTGGAGCTTTCATGATAGCTCAGTGGATAAGAAACCTAGGAGAGGGATTAGGAAACCCAATCCTATGTGAAAATGACCGATTTTCTCTAGCTCCTGTGTCTCTAAGAACGTTATAGTTAGCCTTCTGGTGAAAAAAAGAGAACTATGTCCACTGATTCACTGTCCTGGACCTAAAAGTGGCTTGCTCCCAACCTTTACCCTAACTTTACAAGAGAGTGAGGATGGAATACAGGAAACGGATTCATTTCATTCTGTGTGACTGAATCTCTTTAACAGAGAACCCCGTAACTAAAGTCATGCATTTGAATGATCCATCTATTTGATAGAAAATAGTTGCACTGTGGGGAGAGTGCTTCACGGACAAGTCTTCCACCTCCATGTGTACTCATTGCTTCTGAAATATCTAAGTACTGATTTCCAGCTGACTCCTGCGAGAGGGTGCCAAAATAGCCAGCAGGTTCCACAGTGTTCACATAAAGCATTAGATTTGACAAAGTGCTCTCACATTCACCCTCCTTTGGCCCCTGCACCATGAGGTCAGTAGCAACCCTGGCCTCCCAGCTTGATATGTCAGGACACCGAGAGCCTCATTTGTCTAGGACTCCGTGTACAGGTGCAGCACTCCTTCTCTGATTGCACTTCTGCTTTCTGAAGGTGGGGGGAGAGCGTGGGCTCGGAAAACCCCAGGAGTAGTTTGCTGATCCCTTTACTCTCTCCCCTCCCACCCTCCTGGATAGCAGTCCTTTGAGAAACAAGGTTTTCATTCCGGTACTCCTGCTGCCTCCTTCAACTTGCCTTCAGCACTAGGAAGTGGGGGTCCCATCAATCCGGCCACAGCTGCTGCCTACCCACCTGCCCCCTTTATGCACATTCTGACCCCCCATCAGCAGCCGCACTCCCAGATCCTTCACCACCACCTGCAGCAGGATGGCCAGGTAATAGCACTTCCCTTCCCTGTGCTCCTTTTACTTCCTCTTCCTATCCCTTCAAACTGCCTTCCCTTTCCTTCTCTTGCCTTCTTCACCACCACCTTCACCCAGCCCCTCCACAGTGCCAACCATGGGCACACAGCACATACAAACAGCGCACATAACACGAGCGGCCAGCAAAAGCAACATCAGAGAAGGGGCCATGTCACTTTTTTTGCCTGGTTCCTTTGGTGCCTTCTCTACCTCCTCCCATGATACCGTTGCCTTCATCCCATCAGACCTGGTTACACCTCCCCTCCTACCTCTCCCAGACTTCCCCTTTTCCCCAACATAGTTTCCCTTCTAATGGTGGAGTTCTATTGTCAAAAGTTTGTCCCTTTATTTTCCATATATCCTGGTTCTGCCTCAGCTACCATATTTGCAGATGATTCTCTGTTGCCAGCGCCAGCAGGAGGAGCAGGTAATGAAACTCAATGATGATGATGTGCTTGAACCCACTTCCTGTCAGTCCCCCCATTGCACCTCCACAGCTTCAGGGAACTTGAGAGAGACTGCGCGGTCACAAATCGGGAGACACAAACACACACCTTGCTGAGCTCTCCCCCCAACCCACCCCCTGCTCCTTTCCCCCTTCCTTAATGTCTTTTTTCTACCCTCCTCCAACTTTGGAAAATAAATACTTGGTTACTGGAATGGGAAGGGTTCTTGTGGGCCTCTGAGGCCTTGAGGCTTCCATTGCCTGCCTTACCTCTAAAGGGTTAACAGATGTGATGTGTGGGAGGGGCGGGGGCAGCTATGGGCTGGTGCAAGTGACCTCTTCCTTCATCTTGGGTGGCCAGGGAGCTGGAATAAGGGACTTCATTGCTTTCAAAACCAGCAATCCAATTGAGGCACTCAGGGATCAGTGAAAATGAAATGGCTTAATGATCCCTCACCCCAAAGAGGTCATAAGTCTCCCCACATAGCAGCATTCTCCTAAAGCCTTGGAGAGTGGTGGGGTGGTGGGGAAAGGTGGAACTGAAAATGAGAACTGACGGCCTTGTCCTCATTCCTCCTTGCTGCTATGTAAAGGGTGAAAGTGCCTTGCTTGTCAGAGACGCCCTAGCAGCTATGGCTGAGTGAACTCCATAGTAGTCTCTGGCAAAGGAGTGGTGGGGGAGTGAAGACAACCCTATCTCCAGCTGAAGAGCTCACAGATGTGTCCCACTAACTAGACCTTTTTCCTCCCTATGATCCTCCCGTCCCCCTGCAGACAGGCAGTGGGCAACGTAGCCAGACCAGCTCCATCCAGCAGAAGCCCCAGACCAACAAGTCTGCCTACAACAGCTACAGTTGGGGGGCCAACTGAGGCCCTGGCCCTCCACTTCTCCCAGCCCCATCTTCCGAGAGGGTTTCTCATCCTGGCAACTATGGAAACAGCATCAAAGAGAAAAGGAATGTGGGGTGAGGGGGGTTCCGCTGCCCCCCACCCCCAGCGGCCTACCCCATGCCTCAGCTTCATGTCTGTCCCATTCCCACACCATCCCCACCCTGTTGTATGTATTATAGAATTTGTATTTTTTTTCCCTCTTCCTCCCTACCCTCTTGCATTCAAGATTATGAAACTTTGCTGTGGGCCCTGCCCTTCCTTCTACTCCTGTTCACCCTGGTGGTGGTTGGGTGAAGTGGGAAGGGGGGACCCCCAAATATATATCAGCCCAACAGCCCTAAGTCTTCTCTTTCATTATTAAGAAAACAAAACAACAACAAAATGGCGTCATGAATATGAACAGCATTGTCAGATGAATTAGTTGCAGTGTTTTTTTGTTTGTTTCTGTTTTTGTACCGTGTCCTCAGATTTACTGGATGAATGTGTCTTGTATATATAAAAAGAAAACCTCTACCTTCAGCCTCTGCCTGTCCTTGCTTCATCTAGGGTATGCTCGGTCTCATCCGTGGTGACCAGCTTGGTGGACCTCCCCTAACAGGCCCTGCGGGCAGTGGGATAGAATGAGGCCTTTGCCCTTGAGAGGGCACCCTTCCCTTTCCATCCTTAAGAATCTCCCGGCCTGGTCCCTGGAAAGAAC